>NC_086454.1:19950119-20322619 GCF_028390025.1 Pseudophryne corroboree
GACTCTACACCGCCATTACTTCCTGCAGCACACACTGCAATGCACTGACTGTACACTTCTTATACCTGGCAGTGACATGAGGTGCTACTAATCATCCAGACTTACACCGCCATTACTCCTGCAGCACACACTGCAATGCACTGACTGTACACTTCTTATACCTGGCAGTGACATGAGGTGCTACTAATCATCCAGACTTACACCGCCATTACTCCCTGCAGCACACACTGCAATGCACTGACTGTACACTTCTTATACCTGGCAGTGACATGAGGTGCTACTAATCATCCAGACTTACACCGCCATTACTTCCTGCAGCAGACACTGCAATGCACTGACTGTACACTTCTTATACCTGGCAGTGACATGAGGTGCTACTAATCATCCAGACTTACACCGCCATTACTCCTGCAGCAGACACTGCAATGCACTGACTGTACACTTCTTATACCTGGCAGTGACATGAGGTGCTACTAATCATCCAGACTTACACCGCCATTACATCCTGCAGCAGACACTGCAATGCACTGACTGTACACTTCTTATACCTGGCAGTGACATGAGGTGCTACTAATCATCCAGACTTACACCGCCATTACTCCTGCAGCAGACACTGCAATGCACTGACTGTACACTTCTTATACCTGGCAGTGACATGAGGTGCTACTAATCATCCAGACTTACACCGCCATTACATCCTGCAGCAGACACTGCAATGCACTGACTGTACACTTCTTATACCTGGCAGTGACATGAGGTGCTACTAATCATCCAGACTTACACCGCCATTACTCCCTGCAGCAGACACTGCAATGCACTGACTGTACACTTCTTATACCTGGCAGTGACATGAGGTGCTACTAATCATCCAGACTTACACCGCCATTACATCCTGCAGCACACACTGCAATGCACTGACTGTACACTTCTTATACCTGGCAGTGACATGAGGTGCTACTAATCATCCAGACTTACACCGCCATTACTCCCTGCAGCAGACACTGCAATGCACTGACTGTACACTTCTTATACCTGGCAGTGACATGAGGTGTGCTACTAATCATCCAGACTTACACCGCCATTACTTCCTGCAGCAGACACTGCAATGCACTGACTGTACACTTCTTATACCTGGCAGTGACATGAGGTGCTACTAATCATCCAGACTTACACCGCCATTACTCCTGCAGCAGACACTGCAATGCACTGACTGTACACTTCTTATACCTGGCAGTGACATGAGGTGCTACTAATCATCCAGACTTACACCGCCATTACTTCCTGCAGCAGACACTGCAATGCACTGACTGTACACTTCTTATACCTGGCAGTGACATGAGGTGCTACTAATCATCCAGACTTACACCGCCATTACTCCTGCAGCAGACACTGCAATGCACTGACTGTACACTTCTTATACCCAGTGAACTACTGAGGTGCTACTAATCATCCAGACTTACACCGCCATTACATCCTGCAGCAGACACTGCAATGCACTGACTGTACACTTCTTATACCTGGCAGTGACATGAGGTGCTACTAATCATCCAGACTTACACCGCCATTACTCCCTGCAGCAGACACTGCAATGCACTGACTGTACACTTCTTATACCTGGCAGTGACATGAGGTGCTACTAATCATCCAGACTTACACCGCCATTACATCCTGCAGCAGACACTGCAATGCACTGACTGTACACTTCTTATACCTGGCAGTGACATGAGGTGCTACTAATCATCCAGACTTACACCGCCATTACTCCCTGCAGCAGACACTGCAATGCACTGACTGTACACTTCTTATACCTGGCAGTGACATGAGGTGCTACTAATCATCCAGACTTACACCGCCATTACATCCTGCAGCAGACACTGCAATGCACTGACTGTACACTTCTTATACCTGGCAGTGACATGAGGTGCTACTAATCATCCAGACTTACACCGCCATTACTCCCTGCAGCAGACACTGCAATGCACTGACTGTACACTTCTTATACCTGGCAGTGACATGAGGTGTGCTACTAATCATCCAGACTTACACCGCCATTACATCCTGCAGCAGACACTGCAATGCACTGACTGTACACTTCTTATACCTGGCAGTGACATGAGGTGCTACTAATCATCCAGACTTACACCGCCATTACTCCCTGCAGCAGACACTGCAATGCACTGACTGTACACTTCTTATACCTGGCAGTGACATGAGGTGTGCTACTAATCATCCAGACTTACACCGCCATTACTTCCTGCAGCAGACACTGCAATGCACTGACTGTACACTTCTTATACCTGGCAGTGACATGAGGTGTGCTACTAATCATCCAGACTTACACCGCCATTACTCCCTGCAGCACACACTGCAATGCACTGACTGTACACTTCTTATACCTGGCAGTGACATGAGGTGTGCTACTAATCATCCAGACTTACACCGCCATTACTCCCTGCAGCACACACTGCAATGCACTGACTGTACACTTCTTATACCTGGCAGTGACATGAGGTGCTACTAATCATCCAGACTTACACCGCCATTACATCCTGCAGCAGACACTGCAATGCACTGACTGTACACTTCTTATACCTGGCAGTGACATGAGGTGCTACTAATCATCCAGACTTACACCGCCATTACATCCTGCAGCAGACACTGCAATGCACTGACTGTACACTTCTTATACCTGGCAGTGACATGAGGTGTGCTACTAATCATCCAGACTTACACCGCCATTACTCCTGCAGCAGACACTGCAATGCACTGACTGTACACTTCTTATACCTGGCAGTGACATGAAGTGCTACTAATCATCCAGACTTACACCGCCATTACATCCTGCAGCAGACACTGCAATGCACTGACTGTACACTTCTTATACCTGGCAGTGACATGAGGTGTGCTACTAATCATCCAGACTTACACCGCCATTACTCCCTGCAGCAGACACTGCAATGCACTGACTGTACACTTCTTATACCTGGCAGTGACATGAGGTGTGCTACTAATCATCCAGACTTACACCGCCATTACTCCCTGCAGCACACGACTTACACCGCCATTACTCCCTGCAGCACACACTGCAATGCACTGACTGTACACTTCTTATACCTGGCAGTGACATGAGGTGTGCTACTAATCATCCAGACTTATACCGCCATTACTCCCTGCAGCACACACTGCAATGCACTGACTGTACACTTCTTATACCTGGCAGTGACATGAGGTGCTACTAATCATCCAGACTTACACCGCCATTACTCCCTGCAGCAGACACTGCAATGCACTGACTGTACACTTCTTATACCTGGCAGTGACATGAGGTGTGCTACTAATCATCCAGACTTACACCGCCATTACTCCCTGCAGCAGACACTGCAATGCACTGACTGTACACTTCTTATACCTGGCAGTGACATGAGGTGTGCTACTAATCATCCAGACTTACACCGCCATTACTCCCTGCAGCACACACTGCAATGCACTGACTGTACACTTCTTATACCTGGCAGTGACATGAGGTGTGCTACTAATCATCCAGACTTATACCGCCATTACTCCCTGCAGCACACACTGCAATGCACTGACTGTACACTTCTTATACCTGGCAGTGACATGAGGTGCTACTAATCATCCAGACTTACACCGCCATTACATCCTGCAGCAGACACTGCAATGCACTGACTGTACACTTCTTATACCTGGCAGTGACATGAGGTGTGCTACTAATCATCCAGACTTACACCGCCATTACTCCCTGCAGCAGACACTGCAATGCACTGACTGTACACTTCTTATACCTGGCAGTGACATGAAGTGCTACTAATCATCCAGACTTACACCGCCATTACATCCTGCAGCAGACACTGCAATGCACTGACTGTACACTTCTTATACCTGGCAGTGACATGAGGTGTGCTACTAATCATCCAGACTTACACCGCCATTACTCCCTGCAGCAGACACTGCAATGCACTGACTGTACACTTCTTATACCTGGCAGTGACATGAGGTGTGCTACTAATCATCCAGACTTACACCGCCATTACTCCCTGCAGCACACACTGCAATGCACTGACTGTACACTTCTTATACCTGGCAGTGACATGAGGTGTGCTACTAATCATCCAGACTTATACCGCCATTACTCCCTGCAGCACACACTGCAATGCACTGACTGTACACTTCTTATACCTGGCAGTGACATGAGGTGCTACTAATCATCCAGACTTACACCGCCATTACTCCCTCTGTACCTCTATCCCTGCAGTGACATGAGGTCTTACTAATCATCCAGACTTACACGCCATTACTCCTGCAGCACACAGCAATGCACTGACTGTACACTTCTTATACCTGGCAGTGACATGAGGAGTGCTACTAATCATCCAGACTTACACCGCCATTACTTCCTGCAGCAGACACTGCAATGCACTGACTGTACACTTCTTATACCTGGCAGTGACATGAGGTGCTACTAATCATCCAGACTTACACCGCCATTACTCCCTGCAGCAGACACTGCAATGCACTGACTGTACACTTCTTATACCTGGCAGTGACATGAGGTGTGCTACTAATCATCCAGACTTACACCGCCATTACATCCTGCAGCAGACACTGCAATGCACTGACTGTACACTTCTTATACCTGGCAGTGACATGAGGTGTGCTACTAATCATCCAGACTTACACCGCCATTACTTCCTGCAGCAGACACTGCAATGCACTGACTGTACACTTCTTATACCTGGCAGTGACATGAGGTGTGCTACTAATCCTCCAGACTTACACCGCCATTACTTCCTGCAGCAGACAATGCAATGCACTGACTGTACACTTCTTATACCTGGCAGTGACATGAGGTGCTACTAATCATCCAGACTTACACCGCCATTACTCCCTGCAGCACACACTGCAATGCACTGACTGTACACTTCTTATACCTGGCAGTGACATGAGGTGCTACTAATCATCCAGACTTACACCGCCATTACTCCCTGCAGCACACACTGCAATGCACTGACTGTACACTTCTTATACCTGGCAGTGACATGAGGTGCTACTAATCATCCAGACTTACACCGCCATTACTCCCTGCAGCACACACTGCAATGCACTGACTGTACACTTCTTATACCTGGCAGTGACATGAGGTGCTACTAATCATCCAGACTTACACCGCCATTACTCCCTGCAGCAGACACTGCAATGCACTGACTGTACACTTCTTATACCTGGCAGTGACATGAGGTGCTACTAATCATCCAGACTTACACCGCCATTACTTCCTGCAGCAGACACTGCAATGCACTGACTGTACACTTCTTATACCTGGCAGTGACATGAGGTGCTACTAATCATCCAGACTTACACCGCCATTACATCCTGCAGCAGACACTGCAATGCACTGACTGTACACTTCTTATACCTGGCAGTGACATGAGGTGCTACTAATCATCCAGACTTACACCGCCATTACTCCCTGCAGCAGACACTGCAATGCACTGACTGTACACTTCTTATACATGGCAGTGACATGAGGTGCTACTAATCATCCAGACTTACACCGCCATTACATCCTGCAGCAGACACTGCAATGCACTGACTGTACACTTCTTATACCTGGCAGTGACATGAGGTGCTACTAATCATCCAGACTTACACCGCCATTACTCCCTGCAGCAGACACTGCAATGCACTGACTGTACACTTCTTATACCTGGCAGTGACATGAGGTGTGCTACTAATCATCCAGACTTACACCGCCATTACATCCTGCAGCACACACTGCAATGCACTGACTGTACACTTCTTATACCTGGCAGTGACATGAGGTGCTACTAATCATCCAGACTTACACCGCCATTACTCCCTGCAGCAGACACTGCAATGCACTGACTGTACACTTCTTATACCTGGCAGTGACATGAGGTGTGCTACTAATCATCCAGACTTACACCGCCATTACATCCTGCAGCACACACTGCAATGCACTGACTGTACACTTCTTATACCTGGCAGTGACATGAGGTGCTACTAATCATCCAGACTTACACCGCCATTACTCCCTGCAGCAGACACTGCAATGCACTGACTGTACACTTCTTATACCTGGCAGTGACATGAGGTGCTACTAATCATCCAGACTTACACCGCCATTACTCCCTGCAGCAGACACTGCAATGCACTGACTGTACACTTCTTATACCTGGCAGTGACATGAGGTGTGCTACTAATCATCCAGACTTACACCGCCATTACTTCCTGCAGCAGACACTGCAATGCACTGACTGTACACTTCTTATACCTGGCAGTGACATGAGGTGCTACTAATCATCCAGACTTACACCGCCATTACATCCTGCAGCAGACACTGCAATGCACTGACTGTACACTTCTTATACCTGGCAGTGACATGAGGTGCTACTAATCATCCAGACTTACACCGCCATTACTCCCTGCAGCACACACTGCAATGCACTGACTGTACACTTCTTATACCTGGCAGTGACATGAGGTGCTACTAATCATCCAGACTTACACCGCCATTACTTCCTGCAGCAGACACTGCAATGCACTGACTGTACACTTCTTATACCTGGCAGTGACATGAGGTGTGCTACTAATCATCCAGACTTACACCGCCATTACTCCCTGCAGCAGACACTGCAATGCACTGACTGTACACTTCTTATACCTGGCAGTGACATGAGGTGTGCTACTAATCATCCAGACTTACACCGCCATTACATCCTGCAGCAGACACTGCAATGCACTGACTGTACACTTCTTATACCTGGCAGTGACATGAGGTGTGCTACTAATCATCCAGACTTACACCGCCATTACTTCCTGCAGCAGACACTGCAATGCACTGACTGTACACTTCTTATACCTGGCAGTGACATGAGGTGCTACTAATCATCCAGACTTACACCGCCATTACTTCCTGCAGCACACACTGCAATGCACTGACTGTACACTTCTTATACCTGGCAGTGACATGAGGTGCTACTAATCATCCAGACTTACACCGCCATTACTTCCTGCAGCAGACACTGCAATGCACTGACTGTACACTTCTTATACCTGGCAGTGACATGAGGTGCTACTAATCATCCAGACTTACACCGCCATTACTCCCTGCAGCACACACTGCAATACACTGACTGTACACTTCTTATACCTGGCAGTGACATGAGGTGCTACTAATCATCCAGACTTACACCGCCATTACTCCCTGCAGCAGACACTGCAATACACTGACTGTACACTTCTTATACCTGGCAGTGACATGAGGTGCTACTAATCATCCAGACTTACACCGCCATTACATCCTGCAGCAGACACTGCAATGCACTGACTGTACACTTCTTATACCTGGCAGTGACATGAGGTGTGCTACTAATCATCCAGACTTACACCGCCATTACTCCCTGCAGCAGACACTGCAATGCACTGACTGTACACTTCTTATACCTGGCAGTGACATGAGGTGTGCTACTAATCATCCAGACTTACACCGCCATTACATCCTGCAGCACACACTGCAATGCACTGACTGTACACTTCTTATACCTAGCAGTGACATGAGGTGTGCTACTAATCATCCAGACTTACACCGCCATTACTTCCTGCAGCAGACACTGCAATGCACTGACTGTACACTTCTTATACCTGGCAGTGACATGAGGTGTGCTACTAATCATCCAGACTTACACCGCCATTACTTCCTGCAGCAGACACTGCAATGCACTGACTGTACACTTCTTATACCTGGCAGTGACATGAGGTGTGCTACTAATCATCCAGACTTACACCGCCATTACTCCCTGCAGCACACACTGCAATGCACTGACTGTACACTTCTTATACCTGGCAGTGACATGAGGTGTGCTACTAATCATCCAGACTTACACCGCCATTACTCCCTGCAGCAGACACTGCAATGCACTGACTGTACACTTCTTATACCTGGCAGTGACATGAGGTGTGCTACTAATCATCCAGACTTACACCGCCATTACTTCCTGCAGCACACACTGCAATGCACTGACTGTACACTTCTTATACCTGGCAGTGACATGAGGTGTGCTACTAATCATCCAGACTTACACCGCCATTACTCCCTGCAGCAGACACTGCAATGCACTGACTGTACACTTCTTATACCTGGCAGTGACATGAGGTGTGCTACTAATCATCCAGACTTACACCGCCATTACTCCCTGCAGCAGACACTGCAATGCACTGACTGTACACTTCTTATACCTGGCAGTGACATGAGGTGTGCTACTAATCATCCAGACTTACACCGCCATTATTCCCTGCAGCACACACTGCAATGCACTGACTGTACACTTCTTATACCTGGCAGTGACATGAGGTGTGCTACTAATCATCCAGACTTACACCGCCATTACTTCCTGCAGCAGACACTGCAATGCACTGACTGTACACTTCTTATACCTGGCAGTGACATGAGGTGTGCTACTAATCATCCAGACTTACACCGCCATTACTTCCTGCAGCAGACACTGCAATGCACTGACTGTACACTTCTTATACCTGGCAGTGACATGAGGTGCTACTAATCATCCAGACTTACACCGCCATTACTTCCTGCAGCAGACACTGCAATGCACTGACTGTACACTTCTTATACCTGGCAGTGACATGAGGTGTGCTACTAATCATCCAGACTTATACCGCCATTACTTCCTGCAGCAGACACTGCAATGCACTGACTGTACACTTCTTATACCTGGCAGTGACATGAGGTGTGCTACTAATCATCCAGACTTACACCGCCATTACTCCCTGCAGCACACACTGCAATGCACTGACTGTACACTTCTTATACCTAGCAGTGCTGCCTCCCAGTGACTCATATATAACATGACAATCCCAGGTCATCGTCACATGACTGCATCATGTGAGAGTGACAGCCAGACACAACTAACATATAAGGTGATCACATGAAGCAATGCTACAGTATAACCCCTCCTCTAAACTACCACTCCCACGATAACTGACCACTTATTATATACTTCATTCATAGACATAGGTGAGCAGGGGACAGGCAGGGAGTGGGGGCCTCAGTAAGGGACAGGCGGGAAGTGGGGGCCTCAGTAAGGGACAGACGGGAAGTGGGGGGTCTCGGCGGGGGACAAGCAGGAAGTGGGGGTCTCGGCAGGGGACAGGCACAGAGTGGGGGTCTCGGCGGGGGACAGGCACAGAGTGGGGGTCTCGGCGGGGGACAGGCACGCAGTGGGAGTCTCGGCGGGGGACAGGCACGGAGTGGGGGCCTCAGGGGTGGTGGTGGTGATTGGGGACAGGCAGGGAGTGGGGGTCTCAGTGGGGGACAGGCAGGGAGTGGGGGTCTCAGTGGGGGACAGGCAGGGGGCTCAGATGGATACAGGTTAGAGGTGGCTTGGGGTGTGGGGGAGACACATAAGGGTAGAGGTGGCCTCAGTGGGTGACAGGAGGGAGGAGTAGACGGGTGACTATGGGAAAAGGGAGTACGGCAGTGAGTGAAAGCAAGAGGGCCAGGGCAGAGGGATGACACATGGAGCGGTAGGGATCAGTGAGTGACACACAGGGGTCGGGGGAAGAAGGGTGACACAGGTGCCGGTAGGGATCAGTGTCACACAGGGGTAGGGATTAGTAATACCCCTTTCACACCAGAAATGCAGGGACAAAACCCGGGAATTCTGCCACGGGCTCATGCAGGGACATTCCCGGGTTTGCACCTTTCACACCAGCATTTTTTGCCGAGACATCCCACGTCTGCACCTTTCAAACTAAACCCGGGATGGCCCTGCATTTTCTGAAAATCGGCGTCTCAGAAAAACCATAAGACCAGGAAGTGCCCTGAAGAGCCAATCAGCATCAGTATAGGCAACCCGGGAAGGCGGGACATGTCCCTGCACCATTCACACTGTCCAGGGTCCAGTGAACATCCCGGGACCAACCCTGGTCGATTGCAGGGTTGAAATGCAGGGACAGAAATCCCGGGTTTTTGTCCCTGTACCCTTTCACACCAAGAAATTTCCCGGGTTGATGCGCGTTCATGTGTTTTAACCCGGGAAATATATGGCTGTGTGAAAGGGGTATAAGTGACACACAGGGGGCGGGTGCAGAAGGGTGACACAGGTGCCGGTAGGGATCAGTAAGTGACACACAGGGGGCGGGGGCAGAGGGGTGACACAGGTGCCGGTAGGGATCAGTAAGTGACACACAGGGGGCGGGGGCAGAGGGGTGGCACAGGTGCCGGTAGGGATCAGTAAGTGACACACAGGGGGCGGGGGCAGAGGGGTGACACAGGTGCCGGTAGGGATCAGTAAGTGACACACAGGGGGCGGGGGCAGAGGGGTGGCACAGGTGCCGGTAGGGATCAGTAAGTGACACACAGGGGGCGGGGGCAGAGGGGTGACACAGGTGCCGGTAGGGATCAGTAAGTGACACACAGGGGGTGGGGGCAGAGGCGTGGCACAGGTGCCGGTAGGGATCAGTAAGTGACACACAGGGGGCGGGGGCAGAGGGGTGACACAGGTGCCGGTAGGGATCAGTGTCACACAGGGGTAGGGATCAGTAAGTGACACACAGGGGGCGGGGGCAGAAGGGTGACACAGGTGCCGGTAGAGATCAGTACGTGACACACAGGGGGCGGGGGCAGAAGGGTGACACAGGTGCCGGTAGGGATCAGTGACACAGGTGGCGGGGGCAGAAGGGTGGCACAGGTGCCGGTAGGGATCAGTAAGTGACACACAGGGGGCGGGGGCAGAAGGGTGACACAGGTGCCGGTAGAGATCAGTAAGTGACACACAGGGGGCGGGGGCAGAAGGGTGACACAGGTGCCGGTAGGGATCAGTAAGTGACACACAGGGGGCGGCCTCACCTTGCTGAGCATCTTCTTGAGCTGGGCCTCTGACACCGCCATGGTGAGGAGTGTCAGCCCCGTCGCTCTCCCCTCTCCCCGCCGCTGCCAGAACCTAACCCAGCTAGCCGGAAATCCAGCTGTCCCTACTGCAACTTCCGCTCCTGGGGCTGACGTCATTTCCCTGGATACAGGACTGTGTTACCATGGCGACTGTGGGACGCTCCGCGGCCGCCATATTTGAAAAGGGCAAGTCTACTGTGACCCGCAGTACTATGTATTAAGTAATGGTAGATGCTAGAATCAAGTGGGCTAATATAGAACCAACCATTAAGTAATGGCTGTGTCTCTCCCCCTTCAGTGAATGTTGCCTCAAAGGGTTTCTGGCCGCCACCTATATGTAATTACTGTGTGCTCTGTAGCCATGGCACTGCCTCACCACATGTAACACAGGGTAACCAAGGTGCACCACCTGAGTACTACTGCCAGTACCCATACAGTATGAACAGCACAGACCCCTTTCATAGATAGGATTGGCTTCCCTGTACAATGCAACACTGCAGCGAATGAGGGGGAAGGTAACAACTGCGAGCAGTGCGCTACGGGCGGGCAATACTGGTCCTTCCCCGGTGTAGTACATCCCATGCATCGGAATGTGCATGGCTCGCGACGCCAATTGTTAGCATCCATACACGCAGTAATACCGATTGTTGCAACCTTATATAACACCATCGGTCGCGCCATAGAATCTTGCATCAGTCCTAAGGCATAGTTGCCTACTTTCTGGTGCCCCCGAGGACAGGGGCATGGCTGCACAATCACGTCATCATGGCCACACCCCCACTATACAGTGACAAGATTACTGGTAAAGCAGGGGTCGTGGCTACAATAATGCATTAAAGCGCGAAATGCGTCAGTGCCTGCCAACTTCACTTGGGAAGTGGGCGACTAGACAGCGGGTGGAGGCCAGATGCGGGAAACTTGCCCACTCTTCTGGGTGGAGCCTACCAGCCGTTCCAGGAGAGTAGGCGAGCAGTGAGCAGGTGCAGTGTCTCCATTTGACCATGGCCTCCTGTGCCTGCGGATGTGCAAACATAATGGCGTGCATTACTAGCTACCTCCCAGTCACCGCCCAGGAACGCCCATCACTTTCCACGGCATCCCTGATAACAGGCCTCTCGATCACAACAGCGCCTGTCTGCGTACCCTCTGTATAGTGCATGCCCTGGATGAGTTTTTAGGGATTTTTACACATGTACAGTGGCAAAAAATAATAAAATCTTAAAATCCCTCAGTTATGTAAACATCAGCACTGTGATAAACAAGCCACTCACACAGGAATAATGGTCGGCACTCTTATTTACTTCGCCAGGACACCGGCCATATCCCAATGTAACCGGAACCTCAGTTGTGACAGTGTAAGGCAGGCATTCCCAACCGCGGTCCTCAAGGCACACCAACAGTGCAGGTTTTAGTGATATCCAGGCTTCAGCACAGATGGTTAAATCAAAATAACTGAGGTACTAATTAAGTCACCTGTGTTCAAGCCTGGATATCACTAAAACCAGGACTGTTAGTGTGCCTTGAGGACTGAGGTTGGGAAACACTGGTGTAAGGAGTAGAATACAGTGGTCGGTTTCTCTCGTACAAAAAAAACTAGCAGTCACCTTACAGTACATGATATACAACATTGTTCTAATCAAAGGTCCGAAATGCAATAACAGACTCCAAACCATTTTATTCAGAGCTACCAGAGATTATGTATAACGTCAGAAAACAAAAATATTATAAAATACAGTAATGCAGAATATTGGAGTCTTACGGCTTTTAAATAGTAGAAAAGTTGAGTAAAAAATGATCGACAATATAGAAACTCCATATTTGTAGTGATTCTGAAACAGTGCAGTAACAATGTTCTATCATACTTCTACATTACGCTGCTCCTTCCGCATACAATAAGGCACAATACAAATTGATATGCCTCTCTTTAAAACATACTCCAGGCAATCAATTTATTATTACTTTGTAAGGCGCCACAAGGGTTCTGCTGCGCTGTACAAGGGGATGATCAATACGACAAATTGCAGCAGTTAATGATCCTCTACCTGTCAGGGTGCGGAGTCTGCAGGTTTTCAGGGGCATCTTAAGGTGACTGGGCTCAAGAAATCTCAGGATCAAGCTGCCCATGGTTCCCCATTATACGTCCCTATGACTGGCTACTGTTAGGTGTCGGCTACTTTACCGCTGGCCCTGTACTGTACAATATTTTAGGCAACATTGGTCACTTTGCTCAGTATTACAGAACGTGGCCCAAAAACGATAGTAAAGCCCGGCAGCAAGACGATCAAAATTGATAACAACATTGGTGGTCATTCCGAGTTGATCGCTCGCTAGCTGTTTTTAGCAGCCGTGCAAACGCTATGCCGCCTCCCACTGGGAGTGTATGTTAGCTTAGCAGAAGTGCGAACGAAAGGATCGCAGAGCGGCGGCAACGTTTTTTTGTGCAGTATTATAGTAGCTCAATACCTACTCAGCGCTTGCGATGACTTTAGACTGTTCAGTTCCTGTTTTGACGTCACAAACACGCCCTGCGTTCGCCCAGCCACTCCTGCGTTTTTTCTGCCACGCCTGCATTTTTTCGAACAATCCCTGAAAACGGTCAGTTGACACCCAGAAACGCCCCCTTCCTGTCAATCACTCTGCGGCCAGCAGTGCAACTGAAAAGCTTCGCTAGACCCTGTGTGAAACTACATTGTTCGTTGTAATAGTACATCACGCGTGCGCATTGCGCCGCATACGCATGTGCAGAAGTGCCGTTTTTTGCCTCATCGCTGCACAGCGAACGAATGCAGCTAGTGATCAACTTGGAATGACCACCATTATTGGGCATGTTGGTAAATGTCATGTTTCTATGTGTCTAATACTAGAATTACAGTATATAAATTCTGATATTAGTACTATAGGTTCAGTATTGCCCACTACATTTACTCATATAAAATAACATAACATTTTGTAAATATTTTTTTCAATGTTGCATTTAACACAAATTATTTAATCACTGAATTAAATCCCTTTCCACCTCCTGTGTGGTTATCCGTTCATATGTCCCTATTCTTAATAAATAAACTGGAACAATTTTAAATACCAAAATCTCAGCCGTGATTCTGCATATTGAGAGAAGACCTTACATGGTTTCTGAGGTAAAATCGGTCAGTTCTAGAATAAATACAGCGGAAGTTACTGCCTTGTGTCTCACTGCTTATGTAATTGTAGTTTCCTCAGTAAACCTTTCGTCTGCCCCATCTGGCAGAATTAAGGGGACTTGGGGCCTAATTCACTATCATTTGCAAACGTGAGAACGCACGCACTGAGCAATTATCGGCAGACTGGGAAGACCAAAGTGCGAACGCTCTGCAATCGCAGGCCCAGTGAAATGTGACTGCGAATCGATTGACAGGAAGTGACCGTTTGTGGGAGGCAACATGGTGTTTGAATTTGCAAATGCAGCGGCAGGCATCTTTTTTTTCTTGGCGGCTCTCCACATGCGATTTATAACAGTAGCAGTTTTGAGATGATCGCTATTTGTGCCTCAGTAGCAGTGATCCTTAGTGAATTGGCCCTTCAGTCACTGAATTTATATTTAAACAGAGCTGTGTACTGATACCTGATGAGTGAGACAAAGGGAGCTGGATGGGTTTTGAGTCTTTTGGGCACTTTTGGGTTTAGGAATAATATTTCTACGGGCAACGTTCTACTAGAACTCCAAATAAAATACAATTGCATTTTCATTTTGTATCTCATTCTTTGAGAATATAGAGTATACCTCCCTTTTATGGAAAAACTATAAATGTACAACGGTCTACAAACATGAGTGTTATTTTCGTTCCTGATGAAATCACAAGTATTTAGTAAGAAAATAAATGATCTTAGTGCATTTGTAGAAAAGACATCGCAGAGTAGCTGTGTCCAGCACACCGTGGAGGCGGCCATTTTGGTGGCAGAAGCAACGGTTTATCAAAATGCAGCCTTATTACGTCGGTGGGAACCAGTGCCTCCGCGATGTCACTGGTTTCTAATGAACGGATATTGGTAAATTTACTAAAAGGTCAATTTTAATCTGTATTAAATATCTAAATCGATCTAAAACAATGTTGTGTTTCAGGGGCTAACTTGCACATTTAAAAACATTTCAAAATCAATATAAAAAAAAAAAAAAGGTGAGTTTTTGCCCCTGAAACACAACATCGATTTAGATCGATTTATTATCGACTAAAATTGACCTTTAATTCATTTACGCCACAAACTGCATTCTCATGAACATAACTTAAGCCACACAAAATGGCCGACTCCGTCTTGTGCACAGGGTGAAGGAGCATCTGAGTGACCCCCTGGCTGGCAGAGATCATCCACCTACATGGCGATTGCACAGTGACAGAGTCCCGCTCTGGTTATTTTACAGTTTCAGCAGCTGCTGCTGACTGTGTATAGAGGATGCACTTTTCTGTAGAGCGTCGGATACACAATCGTCCTGTTGTAGGATTTCGGGGTTCCCAAACACCCCACTGCTTCCTAGTACACAGGGCATGCTTAAAAAGACTTCTTCCTGTATGTTGAAGAAACCCTAGGGAGAGAGAGAGACAGACACGATCAGAAGGAGCAGGATAAAGCCTCAGTATGTGGCGGATGGATTGCGGACAGCATATAAAGGCTGAGGTCTAGGTATGACACCTTCGTATGTTGCGCTGCTATGTATTTTAATAGTGAACCTTGTGGCAGTGGGTGCGGACTGTTTATCCTCGCAAATGGATCGCGTTAGAACAGGAAAATCTGGGTCCAAAGTCTAAATTTATGAGGACTGCTAAAACCGCGCAGTAGTTCCGTAGGTCAATGGCCAGACGCATCTCTGGTCGCTTCGTAGGCAGTAACTTCCTGATTTTGTTACTCTAGCCAGGCAGATTTTATGGTGCGTTTTTTCAGCAGAGAGAATATACTTTATTAAATACATATTAACATGTATCACAATATACAAAGAAAAAATAATGAACATAATGGACGAAAAACATCCATTTTGTTTTCAAATTCTGCCAGAGATAACAGAGGGACACCGAATATGAGATTTAAAAAAAAAAATGTATTTGTCTTTATTTAAAAAAAAAAAAAAACACCTACAGTTCTGTAGGTAAGAAAGGTTTTTTGTTTTAACTTGTTGAATCTAGTGGGTCCTAAACTTAAGATCTTAAGGGGACTTTAGTAGGCCTCTCCCACTGCCAGAACTTATAAGATCCAAAACCTTACATTAAATCAAATTCTAGGATTTAATTATGGTCCCTGAAGCCTCGCAGCGGTCCAACACCTCCTCACCGCACCGGTGATGCCTCCCCCCCCGTATCCTACCCATTCAAAAAGTTCTGAGATGTATACAGGGGGAGGGGCATCAACAACACTAATTTGGCGTTAAATCCTGTGTCAAAGATGAGTAATATACCCCACTACCGTACTGCCCAACAGGAATTATTTCAAATTTGGGCCAGAGCATTCGATGCCCCATGAGAAGGGCGAGCCGCCACGGTAGAAGGGACGTGCCGCATCGCATAATGGGTTCAAAAGTAATTCGTGTTCCCTCTACGTAACCAAAAATTAACCAGAAGAAAAATAAAACTTGCTCTGTATCAATAAACTAATAAATATCATTAATGGTAATGCATAATAAAATAATTCCATATTGCTTAGGAAATTTATAGGACACAAGAGATCAGTTTGCATTTGGAATGTACCGGCCCTGCCACACGTTACCTTAGCAAAGGAAGAGACAGAGTGAATCTTTTTCTTGTTCTGCACAATGGTCTCTGTGAGGTCAGCAACAGAGAGACCAATCGACCATGACCTCTGACCTTTACCTTTCAACACCTCCATGGCTCTGGAAAATGAAGAAAAAAAAAAAAAAATTATTATATATATATATATATATATATATATATATATATATATATAAATATAAATAAAATATTATATACACACAAACACGTGCATTGTAATATTTTTCTTTTTATAGAACCCGAGTCTGTATTTCACAACCAGCACATCGCACTATAATTTGTGTTATATTTATGCTACTGTAATGTATATTTCTATACTATAAAGGAGATTTCCAATGAAACTAAACATATAGGGGTTAGTGTGCTAAACCTGCTAGTTGCAGGCAGCCTGCAAGATTCTGACGGTTCCGCCTCTAGAATTACAGCGGCAATAAGGTATAAAGGTAAAAGCTGGTTTTACCTTCTACATAACTGGCTCTATTTTTCTAGAGGCTAAATCTCCAAAATCTGGCACCTGCCTGTAACTCACAGGATATTGGCCTAGATTTATCAAGAGTGATAAATTGCACGGTGATACAAGTACCAACCAATCAGCTCCTAACTGTCATTTTTCAAACACAGCCTGTAACAGTTAGGAGCTGATTGGCTGGTATGTTATCACCGTGCAATTAATCACTCTCCAAGGCTTAATAAATACGGACCATTACATCTATCCCATAACAGTAATCCTGCTCACTCCAGCTCGTTACACACCCCAGTTAGACGTCCCCAAAACTCAGCCCTATAGAATGTGCGGGTGAAATGAACATATTGCGCTCCTGTAGCCATGCGCCCTCCCCAATCCTCCGACACTCACCTGCCTGAGAGCTGTTCCTGGAAGAGCTTGGGGTAAAGCTTTGCCGGCGATTTGTGGTTATTTGCGGAATTGGGATCACTCCAGGCAGCCACTGAGTACAAATAACACCATTATCCCTTCTCCTCGGTACACTCAATGTCACACAGTTACACAGGGAAACATACTGCACATCATTATTTGTATTCCTCTAACCAGAACATGCTTTTATTTTTCTTTCTGGGAAAGTTGCAGTTATACAATATTCAGGTAAATCACTTGGAAAGTATATTGGGAAGAAAGCAGCAGGACAAACAAAATGTACTTTTCCATGATTTTTCCATAGCTACGCTGAGAAAGGGAAGTGGTCTATGTAGGGGATAATGGGGGTAATTCAGAGTTGATCGCAGCAGCAAATTTGTTAGCAGTTGGGCAAAACTACGTGCACTGCAGGTGGGGCAGATGTAACATGTGCAGAGAGAGTTAGATTTGGGTGGATTACATGGTTTCTGTGCAGGGTAAATACTGGCTGCTTTATTTTTACACTGCAATTCAGATTTCAGTTTGAACACACCCCACCCAAATCTAACTCTCTCTGCACATGTTACATCTCTCCCCCCCCTGCAGTGCACATGGTTTTGCCCAACTGCTAACAAATTTGCTGCTGCGATCAACTCTGAATTAGGCCCCATATGTACTAAACAGATTGTAATATATTGTTAGAGCCTTGTTCTCCTGCTGCTGCATAGGCTTTGAAGTCATTGCCATTCAAGCCTATGTTAAAGCATAAAAACATATAGGGCCTAATTCAGGTTGGATCGCAAATCGCGACCCAACGGGAATTTTTGCAGTTGGCCCGCCGGGGGGGGGAGGGGGGGGGGGTTGGGGGGAGAGATGAAGCAGAAAATGCGATCGCCTCTGCCTGTCAATCAGGCAGAGTCGGTTGCGGGGCGGGGGGCAAAGCTCCGCTTACAGGGAGGAGACGGAGCATTGCGGGAGCGGTACGTCACCAACGGAGGGCGGAGGTGTGATCACGGCGGCTGCCGTGACGTCACACGCAGCTGCCGCAATCAGGAAAATGGAGTCTCCTGCGGCTGCAGTTAAGCTCCCACAGTTTCTGCTGACAAGCAGAAATTGCGAAGCGTTCACATTTTCTGCAACTGAGAGAGGCTCCGGTCAGCATACTGGGCGGCCTTGCCCAGCTATGAGCGGCCCCCAGCAAGCGATTAAAACGATAACAAATTCAGCTGATTAGCAGAATTTGCTATCCTTACAGAATGAGGCCCTTACTGCTGACCCTCAGTCACATGTCGATGTCGGACAGAGTTGATCGATTTTTATTTACTGCGCATACGTCTAAGTCACACCGTGAATGCGTCACAGTAGTGATCTCAGCCACACCCACGCACTTGTGTATTAAATATGCATGGGGCATTCCAACTGCAGAATTTAACCACTTAACTGGCAAAAAAAAATCCCAAAAACTGCTCAGAAACTGTCAAGTTCTTTATGACTGAATAAGAACATATATTTATAACTTATTCAAAACTATTTTATTTAAAAATAAAAAAAGGAACCTTTGTAGAATATTGTTTTTTCAAACACTGGAACGTAGCAAACATCACCATCAGACCATAGTGACTTTGATTTCCCCAGCAGCTGCTCATTTGGGGGAGCCGCCAGGTACACACTGGGGTGCGGAGGCGGGTTGACTTACATTTCCCGGGCGGCTGCTCCTTTGTGCAGCCACCGTATGGGGTCCTGCTGTGCTGACAGATAAGCAGGGATCGGCAGCACAGCAGACACTTGGAGAAAGTGCAGGGATGCAGAGCGGCCGGAATGTCCCTCGTTGATTGGAGGCTGCTAGAAGAATATCTTCTGGCAGCCACCCACTCTGCATTTCTGACTGGTCGCATTGTTGAGACTAGGTCAGATAACGCACAGCCTGGTGTGGTCGCAAACGATGCAACATGCCAGGCAAGTGGTTTAAGGGTTACGTGTGACACTTAGGAGCAAAGTTACGGGAAGACATTAACAAACAATTGCGCAGCAATATCCTCACCTTTATTTTCACCTTGCTCCCCAATGATCCACGCGGACTGAGCCTCCTCCTGAGAATTGGTTGCGGTGTGAATGATGTGCTGGAACCGCACAGAACACAAGTTACATCCAATCCCCACAACCTGTCTGTGAGGAAAGCCGCTCAACTTCCATGCCACATAGCTCATTATCTCCACTGCAAAGCCGGAATTAAAGTGGAAACATCTGTTACATGAGAATTCTGTACAAGTGATTCATAATGTGCACAGAACATACATCAGTTATAATACACGCTATGTATTACATACAATCCTCTCCAACCCACGAGAAAGGGGGGCTAAATGCTGCACTTATAGCACATCTGGATTCTCAGATTTTTGTATGCAGCCCCATAGGGGTCGGTGTGAGTCCAGGCTGTGAGGGGTGAGAATTGCAGTTCCGGCATCTGCGTAGAAACGCTGCTGCAGGGACCACTCACGCCCTTCACGGGTAATTGAATTGGCCCCCAGGTGACTCCTATGCAGGTGCCAAGTCTGCAGGGAATTATCCACATCACATTCTGCTCTTACCAGGCTGAGAGGCCACAAGGAGGACACTCTCTGGACAGTGATAGGCCACGGCCGGGACAATGCCACGTAACAGTTCCACGTTGCTCTGCAGGACCTCCACGTAAGACTGAGCGTTACTCCAGGCATTCACTGTAAGGACTATGACTTTTGAGCCACTGGTAGAAGACACGTCTGGAAAAAATAAAATAACTATATAAAGTGGAGGAATGGAAATTTTGCTTTCATTTTAGGTAGAACTGTCCCTCTTTGTACTCCATACTCGTTATGTCACTATGCTTTTCAGATACTTCTATCGCTAAAAAAGATGACTTTTATAGAAACACATTGTTGTATAGAAGTTATTTATGTACTATTTTCAATACTGAATAAACATACAAAATGAAATGGAAAAAACAAATCTGTCTGAAGAGAACACACAGGTTGTCTCATGTCTTCTAAAGCAGACTACGGAAACGGACCATCCAGACAGACAACACCTTACCCCAAAGCTGGAGTCTGAAGGCCCGCAGAAAGTGATTTGTAGAAGTTGGTGACTGTGCATTGAAGATCGTGGGGCTCATTTTTAGCTGGGAGCAAAGCAACAACAAATGCCATGTTGCACTGCGGGGGTTGGTGTAACATGTGCAGAGAGATTTAGAGCTGTTAGGGGAATGTCCTAGCTCGGATCTTAATTGCAGTGTAAGAATAAAGCTGTCGAGCATTTGTGGGCTACATGCAAAAGCAGCCAGTATTTAAACTGCATGCAAAACACCATATATATTGCAGAATGGTTTGTAAGGGGGCATGTGCCCCGGGTGCAGGATTTGAGGGGGCGCCAAGGAGTTACAGAGGAGCAGGGTTATGTTTTGTTTTTTACCGTCAGTGCTGTGCTGTTCTATTGAGACAGCAGACAGCTCCAAGGGCAATGTATCTGACCCACATTTCTGCCTGCAGCTGGCTCCAACATTGTGCGAGTGAGCTCCAGTACCTGGGATCTCTCCTATGTCGGCTACTGTCTTAAACTCTCTTCTTTGCCATGCAGTGCTACGACTAGCGTGCGGTGCACCATGTAAGCTATAGAAGCGCACTGTGATCCCAGGTAGTAGTATCAACCTCCGCTTTGCCTTCCAGATAGGGGGATTTGGTGTAGATTATAGGGGGGTGTAGTGCAGTGATGCAGTGTACCATAAACGATATGTAGTGTAGTAATGTATTGCAGTATATAGGGGCATGTAGTGCACTGATGTGGTGTAGCATATAATAAGATTTTAAACCTACCGGTAAATCTTTTTCTCCTAGTCCGTAGAGAATGCTGGGGACTCCGTAAGGACCATGGGGTATAGACGGGCTCCGCAGGAGACATGGGCACTATACAGACTTTAGATGGGTGTGCACTGGCTCCTCCCTCTATGCCCCTCCTTTAATCCTCAGTTAGAGAAACTGTGCCCAGAGGAGACGGACAGAACGAGGAAAGGATTTTTGTTAATCTAAGGGCAAGATTCATAACAGCCCACACCATCCACACCGTATAACATGGAACATACGCAACCAGTTAACCGTATGAACAAAACGGCATCAGCCCAAAGACTGATCTTAACTGTAACATAACCCTTATGTAAGCAACAACTATATACAAGCCTTGCAGAAATATGTCCGCACTGGGACGGGCGCCCAGCATCCTCTACGGACTAGGAGAAAAAGATTTACCGGTAGGTTTAAAATCTTATTTTCGCTTACGTCCTAGAGGATGCTGGGGACTCCGTAAGGACCATGGGGATTATACCAAAGCTCCAGACCGGGCGGGAGAGTGCGGATGACTCTGCAGCACAGATTGAGCAAACAGGAGGTCCTCATCAGCCAGGGTATCAAACTTGTAGGATTTTGCAAAAGTGTTTGAACCCGACCAAGTAGCTGCTCGGCAAAGCTGTATAGCCGAGACGCCTCGGGCAGCCGCCCAAGAAGAGCCCACCTTCCTAGTGGAATGGGCCTTTACCGAATTTGGCAACGGCAATCCAGCCGTAGAATGAGCCTGCTGAATCGTGTTACAGATCCAGCGAGCAATAGTCTGCTTAGAAGCAGGAGCACCAACTTTGTTGGCCGCATACAGGACAAACAGTGCCTCTGTTTTCCGAACTCGAGCTGCCCTGGCTACATAAATTTTTAAGGCTCTGACTACATCTAGGGACTTGGAGTCCTCCAAGTCCCCCGTAGCCACCGGCACCACAACAGGTTGGTTCATATGAAATTACGAAACCACCTTAGGCAGAAATTGAGGACGAGTTCTCAACTCTGCTCGATCCACATGGAAAATCAGATAGGGGCTCTTGTGAGACAAAGCCGCCAATTCGGACACCCGCCTTGCAGATGCCAAGGCCAGCAACATGACCACTTTCCAAGTGAGAAATTTTAATTCAACCGTTTGAAGAGGTTCAAACCAGTGTGATTTTAGGAACTGTAACACCACGTTAAGGTCCCACGGTGCCACTGGGGGCACAAAAGGAGGCTGGATGTGCAGCACTCCCTTCACAAAAGTCTGGACTTCTGGGAGAGAAGCCAATTCCTTCTGAAAGAATATAGATAGGGACGAAATCAGTACCTTAATGGAGCCTAACTTCAGGCCCATATCCACTCCTGTCTGTAGAAAGTGGAGAAAATGGCCCAGGTGGAAATCTTCCGTAGGAGCATTCTTGGCTTCACACCAGGATACATACTTCCTCCAGATACGGTGATAATGTTTCGCAGTCACCTCCTTCCTAGCCTTTATCAGAGTAGGGGTGACTTCCTCCGGAATACCTTTCCCAGCTAGGATTCGGTGTTCAACCGCCATGCCGTCAAACGTAACCGCGGTAAGTCTTGGAACACGCAGGGCCTCTGCTGCAACAGGTCCTCCCTAAGAGGAAGAGGCCATGGATCTTCTGTGAGCATCTCCTGAAGATCTGAATACCAGGCCCTTCTAGGCCAATCTGGAACAATGAGTATTGACTGCACTCTTTTTCTTCTTATGATTCTCAATATTTTTGAGATGAGAGGAAGAGGAGGGAACACACAGACCGACTGAAACAGCCATGGTGTCACCAGGGCGTCCACCGCTACTGCTTGAGGTTCCCTTGACCTGGCACAATACCTCCGAAGCTTCTTGTTGAGGCGTGACGCCATCATGTCTATTTGAGGAAGTCCCCAATGACTTGTTATCTCTGCAAAAACTTCTTGATGAAGTCCCCACTCTCCTGGATGGAGATCGTGTCTGCTGAGGAAGTCTGCTTCCCAGTTGTCCACTCCCGGAATGAAGACTGCTGACAGAGTGCTTACGTGATTTTCCGCCCAGCGAAGAATCCTGGTGGCTTCCGCCATTGCCACTCTGCTCCTTGTCCCGCCTTGGTGGTTTACATGAGCCACGGCTGTGACATTGTCTGACTGAATCAGAATCGGTAGGTTGCGAAGAAGATTCTCCGCTTGTCGTAGGCCGTTGTATATGGCCCTTAATTCCAGTATGTTGATGTGTAGACAAGCCTCCTGGCTTGACCATAGTCCCTGAAAATTTCTTCTTGTGTGACTGCTCCCCATCCTCGGAGGCTCGCGTCCGTGGTCACCAGAACCCAGTCCTGAATGCCGAACCTGCGACTCTCTAGAAGGTGAGCACTCTGCAGCCACCACAGGAGAGACACCCTGGCCCTGGGGGACAGGCTTATATTCTGATGTATTTGAAGATGGGACCCGGACCACTTGTACAGAAGGTCCCACTGAAATGTCCTCGCATGGAACCTACCGAAGGGGATGGTCTCGTAGGCCGCCACCATTTTTCCCAGAACTCGAGTGCATTGATGAACTGACACTCTTTTTGGTTTTAGCAGGCCTCTGACCATGTTCTGGAGTTCCTGGGCTTTTTCCATTGGCAGAAAAACCCTCTTCTGTTCCGTGTCCAGAATCATGCCTAAGAATGATAGCCGAGTCGTTGGAATCAATTGTGACTTTGGTAGATTTAGAATCCAGCCGTGTTGTAGCACTCTCAGGGAGAGCGACACGCTTTTCAGTAACTGATCTCTCGATCTCGCTTTTATCAGGAGATCGTCCAGGTATGGGATAATTGTGACTCCTTGCTTGCGCAGGAGCACCATCCTGCGCAAGCAAGGGGGGACGTGAAGGTACGCATCCTTTATGTCTAGTGACACCATAAAATCCCCCCCTTCCAGGCTGGAGATCACTGCCCGGAGCGATTCCATCTTGAACTTGAACTTTTTCAAGGACAGGTTCAGAGATTTTAGATTCAGAATGGGTCTGACCGAGCCATCCGGCTTCGGGACCACAAACAGGGTCGAATAGTACCCTTTCCCCTGTTGGACTAGGGGAACCTTGATAATCACTTGCTGTTGACACAGCTTTTGAATAGCAGCCAACACTATTTCCCTCTCTGGGGGAGAAGCTGGCAAAGCCGACTTGAAAAATCGGCGAGGAGGCACCTCTTCGAATTCCAGTTTGTAGCCTTGGGATACAATTTCCATCGCCCAAGGATCCACGTCTGACAGAACCCAGACGTGGCTGAAGAGTCGAAGACGTGCCCCCACCGGTGCGGACTCCCTCAGTGGAGCCCCAGCGTCATGCGGTGGATTTAGTAGAAGCCGGGGAGGACTTCTGTTCCTGGGAACTAGCCGTAGCCGGCATTCTTTTCCCTCTACCATTACCTCTGGTGAGGAAGGAAGAGCCCCGACCTCTTCTGGACTTATGCGACCGAAAGGACTGCATCTGATATTGTGGTGTTGTCTTTTGCTGTGGGGGTACATAAGGCAAAAAAGAAGATTTACCAGCGGTAGCTGTGGAAACCAGGTCCGCGAGACCCTCCCCAAATAAAACCTCACCCTTGTAAGGCAAAGTTTTCATATGTCTCTTCGAGTCGGCATCACCCGTCCATTGGCGGGTCCACAGGGCTCGCCTAGCGGAAATAGCCATGGCGTTGGCTCATGAACCTAACAGCCCAACGTCTCTCGCAGCGTCTCTCATATATAAGGCTGCGTCTTTAATGTGACCCAAGGTCAATAAAATGCTATCCCTATCAAGGGTGTCGATGTCAGATGACAAGTTATCTGCCCATGCTGCTACGGCACTACAAACCCATGCCGACGCTACTGCCGGTCTGAGCAAGGCACCCGTATGTGTATAAATTGATTTTAAGGTAGGTTCCTGTCTGCGGTCAGCAGGATCCTTGAGGGCTGCCGTGTCTGGAGATGGTAGCGCCACCTTTTTGGACAAGCGCGTCAAAGCCTTGTCTACCCTGGGCGAGGATTCCCACCGTACCCTGTCCTGCGCGGGGAAAGGGTACA
Source organism: Pseudophryne corroboree (assembly GCF_028390025.1). Lineage (NCBI taxonomy): Eukaryota > Metazoa > Chordata > Amphibia > Anura > Myobatrachidae > Pseudophryne > Pseudophryne corroboree. Next base: position 19,975,556 of record NC_086454.1, read on the forward strand.
CCATAAGAATACTCTTGGGAATCTGCAGTTTCTTGTCTGGAGTTTCCCAAGCCTTTTCAAATAATGCGTTCAGTTCATGAGATGGGGGAAAGGTTACCTCAGGTTTCTTTTCCTTAAACATGCATACCCTCGTGTCAGGGACAGAGGGGTCATCTGTGATATGCAAAACATCTTTTATTGCAATAATCATATAATGAATACTTTTGGCCACCTTTGGGTGTAACCTCGCATCATCGTAGTCGACACTGAAGTCAGAATCCGTGTCGGTACCAGTGTCTGTTACGTGGGACAGGGGACGTTTCTGAGACCCTGTGACACAGTCAAAGCCATGGATTGACTCCCTGTTTTTTCCCTGGACTCTGCTTTGTCCAATCTCTTATGTAATAAAGACACATTTGCATTTAAAACATTCCACATATCCAACCAATCAGGTGTCGGCGTTGCCGACGGAGACACCACAATCATCTGCTCCACCTCCTCCTTAGATGAGCCTTCCGCTTCAGACATGCCGACACACACGTACCGACACCCCCACACACTCAGGGATATATCTATATGGAGACAGTCCCCCAATAAGGCCTTTTGTAGAGACAGAGAGAGAGTATGCCAGCACACACCCAGCGCCACCGAACACCGGAATAAAATCCCAGTTAGTACAGCGCTTTTATATAAATATATAAATACACTCACTGCGCCAATTAAATGTGCCCCCCCCTCTTTTTTGCCCTCTGTAACCGTGTTCAGCAGAGGAGAGTCCGGGGAGCCAGCTTCTCTGCAGTGTGCTGTGGAGAAAATGGCGCTGGTTAGTGCTGGAGGATCAAGCTCCGCCCCCTCACCGGCGGGCTTCGGTCCCGCTCAAATTATTTATACTGGCGGGGGTTTTTCAATATACTGCCTCCGCAGTGTCTAATCTATTTGCCAGTGTCCCTTGAGGTTTATATTGCTGCCCAGGGCGCCCGCCCTGCACCCTTACAGTGCCCGCTGTGTGTGTATGTGTGGGAGCAATGGCGCTGCGCGTTACCTCAGTGAAGATCTGCAGTCTTCTGCCGCCTTTGAAGTCTTCTTTCTTCTTAATACTCACCCAGCTTCTATCTTCCGGCTCTGTGAGGAGGACGGCGGCGTGGCTTCGGGACGAACGGCGAGGGTAAGACCTGCGTTCCGACCCTCTGGAGCTAATGATGTCCAGTAGCCTAAGAAGCAGAGCCTATCATTTAAGTAGGTCTGCTTCTCTCCCCTCAGTCCCACGATGCAGGGAGCCTGTTGCCAGCAGTGCTCCCTGAAAATAAAAAAACTAACAAAAAATAAGATTTTACTTACCGGTAAATCTATTTCTCGTAGTCCGTAGTGGATGCTGGGGACTCCGTAAGGACCATGGGGAATAGACGGGCTCCGCAGGAGACAGGGCACTTTAAGAAAGAATTAGGATACTGGTGTGCACTGGCTCCTCCCTCTATGTCCCTCCTCCAGACCTCAGTTAAGGAAACTGTGCCCGGAAGAGCTGACAGTACAAGGAAAGGATTTTGGAATCCAGGGTAAGACTCATACCAGCCACACCAATCACACCGTATAACTTGTGATAAACTTACCCAGTTAACAGTATGAACAACAACAGAGCATCAGATAAACCCTGATGCAACCATAACATAACCCTTATTTAAGCAATAACTATATACAAGTATTGCAGAAGAAGTCCGCACTTGGGACGGGCGCCCAGCATCCACTACGGACTACGAGAAATAGATTTACCGGTAAGTAAAATCTTATTTTCTCTAACGTCCTAGTGGATGCTGGGGACGCCGTAAGGACCATGGGGATTATACCAAAGCTCCCAAACGGGCGGGAGAGTGCGGATGACTCTGCAGCACCGAATGAGCAAACACAAGGTCCTCCTCAGCCAGGGTATCAAACTTGTAGAACTTTGCAAAAGTGTTTGAACCCGACCAAGTTGCTGCTCGGCAAAGCTGTAATGCCGAGACCCCTCGGGCAGCCGCCCAAGAAGAGCCCACCTTCCTTGTGGAATGGGCTTTTACTGATTTTGGTAGCGGCAATCCAGCCGCAGAATGAGCCTGCTGAATCGTGTTACAGATCCAGCGAGCAATAGTTTGCTTTGAAGCAGGAGCACCCAGCTTGTTGGAAGCATACAGGATAAACAGTGAATCAGTTTTCCTGACTCTCGCCGTCCTGGCTACATAAACCTTCAAAGCCCTGACCACATCTAGCAACTCGGAATCCTCCAAGTCGCGAGTAGCCACAGGCACCACAATAGGTTGGTTCATATGAAAAGATGACACCACTTTTGGCAGAAATTGCGGACGGGTCCTCAAATCTGCCCTGTCCATATGGAAAACCAGATAGGGGCTTTTATGTGACAAAGCCGCCAACTCTGACACACGCCTAGCTGAAGCCAAGGCTAACAGCATGACCACCTTCCACGTGAGAAATTTTAACTCCACGGATTTAAGTGGTTCAAACCAGTGTGATTTCAGGAAACTCAACACCACGTTAAGATCCCAAGGTGCCACTGGAGGCACAAATGGGGGCTGAATATGCAGCACTCCCTTTACAAACGTCTCAACTTCAGGAAGAGAAGCCAGTTCTTTTTGAAAGAAAATGGATAGGGACGAAATCTGGACCTTAATGGACCCCAATTTTAGGCCCAAAGTCACTCCCGACTGTAGGAAGTGAAGGAAAGGGCCCAGCTGGAATTCCTCTATAGGGGCATTCCCGGCCTCACACCAAGCAACATATTTTCGCCATATACGGTGATAATGTTTTGCTGTCACGTCCTTCCTAGCCTTTATCAGCGTAGGAATAACCTCATCCGGAATGCCTTTTTCCGCTAGGATCCGGCATTCAACCGCCATGCCATCAAACGCAGCCGCGGTAAGTCTTGGAACAGACAGGGCCCCGGTTGCAACAGATCCTGTCTTAGAGGTAGAGGCCATCGGTCCTCTGTGAGCATTTCTTGCAGCTCTGGATACCAAGTCCTTCTTGGCCAATCCGGAACAATGAGTATTGTTCTCACTCCTCTTTTTCTTATGATTCTCAGCACCTTGGGTATGAGAGGAAGAGGAGTAAACACATAAACCAACCGGAACACCCACGGTGTCACTAGTGCGTCTACAGGGTCTCTTGACCTGGCGCAATACCTCTGTAGCTTTTTGTTGAGGCGGGATGCCATCATGTCCACCTGTGGCAGTTCCCGTCGATTTGCAATCTGCGTGAAGACTTCTTGGTGAAGTCCCCACTCTCCCGGGTGGAGGTCGTGCCTGCTGAGGAAGTCTGCTTCCCAGTTGTCCACTCCCGGAATGAACACTGCTGACAGTGCTCTTACATGATTCTCCGCCCAGCGAAGAATTCTGGTGGCTTCCGCCATCGCCACCCTGCTCCTTGTGCCGCCTTGGCGGTTTACATGAGCCACTGCGGTGATGTTGTCTGATTGAATCAGCACCGATTGGTTTTGAAGCAGGGTCACCGCTTGACTTAGGGCGTTGTATATGGCCCTTAGTTCCAGGATATTGATGTGAAGGCAAGTCTCCTGACTTGACCACAGACCCTGGAAATTTCTTCCCTGTGTGACTGCCCCCCACCCTCGGAGGCTTGCATCCGTGGTCACCAGGATCCAGTCCTGAATGCCGAATCTGCAGCCCTCGAGAAGGTGAGCACTCTGCAGCCACCACAGAAGAGACACCCTGGCCCTGGGGGATAGGGTGATCAGCCGATGCATCTGTAGATGCGATCCGGACCACTTGTCCAACAGATCCCACTGAAAGGTCCTCGCATGGAACCTGCCGAAGGGAATGGCCTCGTATGACGCCACCATCTTTCCCAGGACTCGCGTGCAATGATGCACCGACACCTGTTTTGGTTTTAGGAGGTCTCTGACCAGTGTCACGAGTTCCTGAGCCTTCTCCGTCGGGAGAAAAACCTTCTTCTGGTCTGTGTCTAGAATCATGCCCAGAAAGGGCAGACGTGTCGTAGGAATCAGCTGCGACTTTGGAATATTCAGAATCCAGCCGTGCTGTTGTAACACCTCCCGAGAGCGTGCTACGCTGATCAGCAACTGCTCTCTGGACCTCGCCTTTATGAGGAGATCGTCCAAGTATGGGATAATTGTGACTCCTTGCTTTCGCAGGAGCACCATCATTTCTGCCATTACCTTGGTAAATATTCTCGGTGCCGTGGAGAGACCAAACGGCAACGTCTGGAATTGGTAATGACAATCCTGTACCACAAATCTGAGGTACTCCTGATGAGGTGGATAAATGGGGACATGAAGGTAAGCATCCTTTATGTCCAGAGACACCATAAAATCCCCCTCCTCCAGGCTTGCGATGACCGCTCTGAGCGATTCCATCTTGAACTTGAACCTTTTCAGGTATATGTTCAGGGATTTCAAATTCAATATGGGTCTGACCGAACCGTCCGGTTTCGGTACCACAAACATTGTCGAATAGTAACACCTTCCCTGTTGAAGGAGGGGAACCTTTACCACCACCTGCTGGAGATACAATTTGTGAATTGCAGCTAACACTATCTCCCTCTCTATGGGGAAGCTGGCAGGGCCGCTTTGAGGTAACGGTGAGGGGGCATCACTTCGAATTCCAGCTTGTATCCCTGAGACACAATCTCTATAGCCCAGGGATCCACCTGTGAGTGAACCCACTTGTGGCTGAAATTTCGGAGACGCGCCCCCACCAGGCCTGGCTCCGCCTGTGGAGCCCCAGCGTCATGCGGTGGATTAGTGGAAACCGGGGAGGACTTCTGTTCCTGGGAACTAGCTGTATTGTGCAGCTTCTTTCCTCTACCCCTGCCTCTGGCAAGAAAGGACGCACCTCTGACTTTCTTGCCTTTTTGTGATCGAAAGGACTGCATTTGGTAATACGGTGCTTTCTTAGGTTGTGAGGGAACATATGGCAAAAAATTTGACTTTCCCGCCGTAGCTGTGGAGACCAGGTCCGAGAGACCGTCCCCAAACAATTCCTCACCCTTGTAAGGTAAAACCTCCATGTGCCTTTTTGAGTCGGCATCGCCTGTCCATTGCCGAGTCCACAGGACCCTTCTGGCAGAAATCAACATTGCATTTATTCTCGAGCCCAGTAGGCTAACGTCTCTTTGAGCATCTCTCAAATATAGGACAGCGTCTTTTATATGCCCCAGGGTTAGTAATATAGTATCCTTGTCCAAGCTATCAAGTTCCTCAGATAAGGTATCTGTCCATGCTGCTGCAACACTACACATCCAGGCCGACGCAATCGCCGGCCGTAGTAAGGTACCTGAATGTGTATAAATGGACTTCAGGATACCCTCCTGCTTTCTATCCGCAGCATCTTTAAGGGTGGCCGTATCCTGTGACGGCAGGGCTACCCTCTTGGATAAGCGTGTTAAAGCTTTGTCTACCCTAGGGGAGGATTCCCAGCGTAACCTGTCCGTTGGCGGGAAGGGATACGCCATTTCTATCTGGAGATTCCCAAGCTTTTTCACATAACTCATTTAACTCATGTGAAGGGGGAAAGGTCACCTCTTGCCTTTTCTCCCCATACATATAAACCCTCTTGTCAGGGACTGGGGTTTCGTCTGTGATGTGCAACACATCTTTCTTTGCTATAATCATGTAGCGGATGGCTTTAGCCATTTTAGGCTGCAACTTTGCATTATCGCCATCGACACTGGAGTCAGAATCCGTGTCGATATCTGTGTCAACAATTTTGGATAGTGGGCGCTTCTGAGACCCTGACGGCCTCTGCGATGTAGGATCAGGCACGGGTTGAGACCCTGACTGTCCCAAGGCTTCAGCTTTATCCAACCTTTTATGCAAGGAATTAACATTATCATTTAAAACCTTCCACATATCCATCCAATCGGGTATCGGCGCCGTCGGCGGCGACCCCACATTCATTTGTACCCGCTCTGTTTCCACATAGCCTTACTCGTCAAACATGCCGACACAAGCGTACCGACACACCACACACACAGGGGATGCTCTATTCAAAGACAGTTCCCCCACAAGGCCTTTTGGAGAGACAGAGAGAGAGTATGCCAGCACACACCCCAGCGCTATATAACCCAGGAATAACACAGTAACTTAGTGTTAACCCAGTAGCTGCTGTATAAACTGTTTTTGCGCCAAATTTATGTGCCCCCCCTCTCTTTTTACCCTTTCTACCGTGAGTCTGCAGGGGAGAGCCTGGGGAGCTTCCTCTCAGCAGAGCTGTGGAGAGAAAATGGCGCTGGTGAGTGCTGAGGAAGAAGCCCCGCCCCCTCAGCGGCGGGCTTCTGTCCCGCGTTTTGTGTGTAAAATAATGGCGGGGGCTCATGCATATATACAGTGCCCAACTGTATATATGCTGCTTTTTGCCAAGAGGTTCCCAATTGCTGCCCAGGGCGCCTCTCCCTGCGCCCTGCACCCTACAGTGACCGGAGTATGTGGGTTTAGTGTGGGAGCAATGGCGCACAGCTGCAGTGCTGTGCGCTACCTCATATGAAGACTGGAGTCTTCTGCCGCCGATTTCGAAGTCTTCTTGCTTCTCACGCCGGCTTCTGTCTTCTGGCTCTGCGAGGGGGACGGCGGCGCGGCTCCGGGATCGGACGACCAAGGGTGCGTTCCTGTGTACGATCCCTCTGGAGCTAATGGTGTCCAGTAGCCTAAGAAGCAGGAACTATCTTCAGTGAGTAGGGCTGCTTCTCTCCCCTCTGTCCCACGTAGCAGAGAGTCTGTTGCCAGCAGATCTCTCTGAAAATAAAAAATCCTAATCAAAATACTTTCTTTTTAGCAAGCTCAGGAGAGCTCACTAAGTTGCACCCAGCTCGTCCGGGCACAGATTCAAACTGAGGTCTGGAGGAGGGACATAGAGGGAGGAGCCAGTGCACACCAGTAGTACTAAATCTTTCTTAAAGTGCCCTCTCTCCTGCGGAGCCCGTCTATTCCCCATGGTCCTTACGGAGTCCCCAACATCCACTAGGACGTTAGAGAAAGTATTTTTCAGAGAAACTGAGGAGAGCTCCCCTGCAGTGCATCCAGTCGCCTCTGGGCACAGGATCTAACTGAGGTCTGGAGGAGGGGCATAGAGGGAGGAGCCAGTGCACACCCATCTAAAGTCTTTTAGAGTGCCCATGTCTCCTGCGGAGCCCGTCTATACCCCACGGTCCTTACGGAGTCCCCAGCATCCTCTATGGACGTAAGAGAAAAGGGGATGTAGTGTAGTGATGTAGTGTAGCATGTAGGGGATGCAGTATAGTGATGTAGTGCAGTGGATAGGGGAATGTAGTGCAGTGATAAAGTGTTATGATATAGTGCAATGTATGGGGACACACAAAGGAGCATATAGTTGAACACGCTGGCGGGGCATGTGACGCATAGGGTATTTGAGGCACATAGGGGAATATTGTCCAGTAGAATTCCCCTTTTTAAAGTTTTTTTGATAATCTGATTATTTTAGTTTGATAGGGTTTGTTTGTATACATGCACTTGAACTGTAACATTAGTTGGGCAGAGAAGCAATTCTTTGCAAATACATAGAACACACTGGTCTCCTTAGTAAACACCAAGCAATTCCAAATATTGCAGCCTCATATAGTTTACAGAGCTGTTCTGTGATTAAATTGCTGAATTATTCTGAATCAGTAGTAGCAGTTTCAGACAGTAAGGCACCATAACAGTATTTCCCTCAGTCGACTGAAACAATAGCACGGCTCATTCATGGGTCTTCAGATGATAAAGCACAAACTTTATACAATACCTACGCGTTTCTCCTCAGCTATAGAAGTAGTTTCATCAGAGGATAAAAATGACTACTCATTGACAAGTTCAATTTAAACTTTGAAGGACTGAGTCAGAGCTGCATCCAAGTTGACCACATTGCATGCACCCAACAGTATGCAGCCACATTGCAAGAGCGCAATAGTATGCAGCCACACTGCATGCACGTAACCGTATGTAGCCATGTTGCATGTACGCAACAGTACACAGCCACATTACAAACACGCAACAGTATGCAGTCACATTGCAAGCACGCAACAGTATGCAACTACAATGCATGCACGCAACAGTATGCAGCCACATTGCAGACATGCAACTGAACGCAGTCACACTGCATGCATGCAACAATATGCAGCCACATTGCAAAATAAATAGTGATGTCTAAAAAATAACTGGACTCATTTCTAGACAATGAAAGTAAACCGATTAGAGCATAATGAATATTCAGTCTATTGACAAAAACTCAATAACTATTCCGAAGCAAATCCAAAAGATAGAAACCTAGAATTTGATGGCAGATAAGCACTTCTTGGCCCATTTAGTCTGTCCTTTATATCGCTGATGCAGCGGCAGTACAGCAATAAATACTCTTGTATGATGGATAACCCGCGCTTTGAAAGTTTTGTGGAGCTGCTCCTTTAAAAAATTGATAACAATAAAACGGAATGACAGGAGCGCTTAAATGTATCAAATAAAAATAATAAAAATAAAAATAATAATAATAAAAAATTGCAAACACCTGTGGAAAAAGAAATGGTTAATGAGCAATGTTTACAGCACTTTCGTGCTGGTGTGAAAAGTCCTGTGCGGGAGTCCCTTTATAGATGCCGGCGCTGCGGTCCGCACTGCGGCTGCAGTGGGAAAGTCTATCTAACTAACTTTCCCTAGTGCTGCCTACCTTTAGTCACGTCCAGACTGTGTTTCTTTCTTGTGGATCGCGTCCTGCCGGCTGGTCCCGATGCTGGTACACGCGCTCCCGTCTTCACACCCGTTTGGCGCAGGCGGGATGACGCCAGGATTAAGGACCAGCAAATCCGAAACGCGTTGGCAAAGAATTAACGAGTGAAGCCCTGACGTCATCCCGCGTCATCAAACGGGTGTGAAGACGGGAGCGCGTGTACCAGCATCGGGACCAGCCGGCAGGACGCGATCCACAAGAAAGAAACACAGTCTGGACGTGACTAAAGGTAGGCAGCACTAGGGAAAGTTAGTTAGATAGACTTTCCCACTGCAGCCGCAGTACGGACCGCAGCGCCGGCATCTATAAAGGGACTCCCGCACAGGACTTTTCACACCAGCACGAAAGTGCTGTAAACATTGCTCATTAACCATTTCTTTTTCCACAGGTGTCTGCAATTTTTTATTATTATTATTATTATTATTTTTATTTGATACATTTAAGCGCTCCTGTCATTCCGTTTTATTGTAATAAATACTCTTGTGCCACCATTAATATAGGTTTCTGTTTAGATGGATATATGTTCACAAGCATTGGTGCTACATTAGAGCCCATGGCGGTACCACTTTAGCAAACTGTTGATAGAGAAAATAATAATAAAAAACAGCCGTTTTTGAAACAGTGCTTTAGTTAAAAGCTAATTAAATCTTTGCACATGAAAGTAATTCATTTTATCTTGCGAATTTAAACGGGAGAGTAAGCGTACAGGTCAGGTACCTTTACTAACTTCCACGTTCGGAATGCCGAAAATCTCCAAGTCCGTTGCGCCTCCGCCTTTGGATCCTCCGTCACTGACATCAAGAAGAACCAGTTTGTCGGCAGCTCTCTAGGGAGAAAACAGCTGATGTCGTGACCCAAACACCAATGACTTTGCCGCAAACAGCATTAGCCAATCACCAAGATACTGTAATTTCTGCATGTTCTCAGACTGCAGGGCCGATACGGAGCATGCAGGAGACAAGCCATAATAGGCAGTATAATGATACCACCCACTCTTTCTAACATATCGCAATGATGTACATGTATCTGCCACCCACAAGATCAGCTCACTCGTCTCCTGAAACACTTTGTGCTGCTGTGGACATGCTGATGGATCAGATTGACCACAAGGTGTTCTACCTTACATGGAAACATAGAATTTGACGGCAGATAACCTCGCCCGCTTCATCTAGTTAAACGTGGACAAGCAGACGATAATGACTGAAAATAAAACAGTCCTCTGACTCCGAGGGCATGTACCAAAAAGAGGTACTACAGATGGAGCCCTGCTTATCTCTCCCTTTAATAGGATTAATTAAGCCAGGGCAGTCGGACTTACTCCCCTGCTGTATTGTTCTCTCTGTATTGTATTGCAGCTGAGAACAATAGATGAAAGGATTATGCTAATAAGCCTTGGTGCACCTAGGTGCAGCAGAGAAGGCTAGCTGAGTGATGCTCCATCTGTATAAACGGTCACAGGAAAGACTACCCACAACGTTGGTGAAGTTTGTGTGCTTGTGGGTTTGGGTACCAAAGTTACCAGACAAACCCTTGTTTCTGCATGGAACATTCCAGCACTGGCAATTCACATATACATTAGCACTATTGGGCTTACCTTAGCGGATATGGCCAGTAGACAAGCCATAGCCAGGTCTCCGGCTCCCACCACCGTCACTTTACCCTTGCTCGGAGAGCTCACATCTATGCTGGACACACCTGGAAATGTAACACAACACACAGAACATAAGGCTCATGTGCTTGTAAACGTGTCCCGCAGCCCTCTACAACCAGTATGTGTTCCTGCCGCTCCGCAATCCTGGTGACCAGCGACAGCAGCGGGAGAGCCAGGGCGCCACATCACACAGCAGCTAAGAACAGATCCTAGCTCCACCAATTTTATGGTGGGTGATTAGGAACAGGTTCATGGGAGAGGTAGCACCCATAACTCGGGGGGGAAATCCCAGATTTCCCATCTCGCTCTTACCGTCCGTGACCCGAGAGATGAACGAGAGCAGCTCCTTCTGTCTGGCGGCGTCCGCAGCTGAGATGGAATACAGGGGGAGCTCCTCCTCAAACTTCACCCCCATTTCTTTAATCAGCCCAATGATTGTAGACTTGGGCTGAAAGAGGTAATATGTTACATTGTAACACATCAGTCACACGGCTAACAAAGTGACATATACAAACATATACCGTATATACATATGTACATTTATCCTGGCCCAGCAGGGACACAGAAGGGTTGAGTGGTCCAGCACCGCGATACATCTCCTCTGTCCTATCTCCAGAATACAGCACCCAACACTTGTCTATGGTCTGTATGACCTCCCCATTCATACCTATGGGGAGTTCAGGTGGGAGATCCACCCTAGGAGGAGAGGGGATCACAGGGCTGGACCATCAGTTAGGGGGTAATGTGGGACTGGTAAAGATAGATCGTTATAGTTGATTTCATTTAAATGAACTGTATCCAAAACAAAAAAAAAAATATTTTTGGGAGAAATTTTTTATTTATAAAAATGAATGGTGTCAAAGTGTATCTATCATTTACATTATGAGGAGTTAACCAGTCTGACACTAGAATTAGGGAAATCATTATGTATGCTGAATAATTATTCACAAGACTACAGCCAATCAATTCAATAAATACCAGCTATATCATACACTAGCTGAATACCCGTGCTTTGCTACGGAATTTCAAGTGTTTCCGTGCGTATAACTTTCATTTTGAAGGACTTCCTGGTAAACTAATTAGACTTCCAACAGGACATCCCGCCGCTGCCAATCTTTGTCAGATCGCACCTCCGCGCAGGCCTTTCCCATATTGATGCTGTCAAAAGGCTGGCACTGAGGAGAAAAATCCGCCTCCTTCTCTGCCCCGTCCTGCCTCTGATGCTGCCCTGCTCAGTGCTGTACATGCTGGTGCTGAGGAGAATAATCCGCCTCCTTCTCTGCCCCGTCCCGCCTCTGATGCTGCCCTGCTCAGTGCTGTACATGCTGGTGCCGAGGAGAATAATCCGCCTCCTTCTCTGCCCCGTCCCGCCTCTGATGCTGCCCTGCTCAGTGCTGTACATGCTGGTGCTGAGGAGAATAATCCGCCTCCTTCTCTGCCCCGTCCCGCCTCTGATGCTGCCCTGCTCAGTGCTGTACATGCTGGTGCTGAGGAGAATAATCCGCCTCCTTCTCTGCCCCGTCCCGCCTCTGATGCTGCTCTGCTCAGTGCTGTACATGCTGGTGCGGAGGAGAATAATCCGCCTCCTTCTCTGCCCCGTCCTGCTCAGTGCTGTAACTGCTGGTGCTGAGGAGAATAATCTGCCTCCTTCTCTGCCCCGTCCCACCTCTGATGCTGCTCTGCTCAGTGCTGTACATGCTGGTGCTGAGGAGAATAATCCGCCTCCTTCTCTGCCCCGTCCTGCTCAGTGCTGTAACTGCTGGTGCTGAGGAGAATAATCCGCCTCCTTCTCTGCCCCGTCCCGCCTCTGATGCTGCCCTGCTCAATGCTGTAACTGCTGGCGCTGAGGAGAATAATCCGCCTCCTTCTCTGCCCTGTCCTGCCTCTGATGCTGCCCTGCTCAATGCTGTAACTGCTGGTGCTGAGGAGAATAATCCTCCTCCTTCTCTGCCCCGTCCTACCTCTGATGCTGCTCTGCTCAGTGCTGTACATGCTGGTGCTGAGGAGAATAATCCGCCTCCTTCTCTGCCCCGTCCCGCCTCTGATGCTGCTCTGCTCAGTGCTGTACATGCTGGTGCTGAGGAGAATAATCCGCCTCCTTCTCTGCCCCGTCCCGCCTCTGATGCTGCTCTGTTCAGTGCTGTACATGCTGGTGCTGAGGAGAATAATCCGCCTCCTTCTCTGCCCCGTCCCGCCTCTGATGCTGCTCTGCTCAGTGCTGTACATGCTGGTGCTGAGGAGAATAATCCGCCTCCTTCTCTGCCCCGTCCCGCCTCTGATGCTGCTCTGCTCAGTGCTGTACATGCTGGTGCTGAGGAGAATAATCCGCCTCCTTCTCTGCCCCGTCCCGCCTCTGATGCTGCCCTGCTCAATGCTGTAACTGCTGGTGCTGAGGAGAATAATCCGCCTCCTTCTCTGCCCCGTCCCGCCTCTGATGCTGCCCTGCTCAATGCTGTAACTGCTGGCACTGAGGAGAATAATCCGCCTCCTTCTCTGCCCCTGATGCTGCCCTGCTCAGTGCTGTAACTGCTGGCGTTGAGAATAATCCGCCTCCTTCTCTGCCCCGTCCCGCCTCTGATGCTGCTCTGTTCAGTGCTGTACATGCTGGTGCTGAGGAGAATAATCCGCCTCCTTCTCTGCCCCGTCCCGCCTCTGATGCTGCTCTGCTCAGTGCTGTACATGCTGGTGCTGAGGAGAATAATCCGCCTCCTTCTCTGCCCCATCCCGCCTCTGATGCTGCCCTGCTCAGTGCTGTAACTGTTGGTGCTGAGGAGAATAATCCGCCTCCTTCTCTGCCTCGTCCCGCCTCTGATGCTGCCCTGCTCAGTGCTGTAACTGCTGGCACTGAGGAGAATTATCCGCCTCTTCCTCTGCCCCGTGCCACCTCTGATGCTGCCCTGCTCAGTGCTGTACATGTTGGTGCTGAGAAGAATAATCCGCCACCTTCTCTGCCCCATCCTGCCCTGCTCAGTGCTGTAACTGTTGGTGCCGAGGAGAATAATCCGCCTCCTTCTCTGCCCCATCCCTCCTCTGATGCTGCCCTGCTCAGTGCTGTAACTGTTGGTGCTGAGAATAATCCGCCTCCTTCTCTGCCCCGTCCCGCCTCTGATGCTGTCCTCCTGCTCAGTGCTGTAACTGCTGGTGCTGAGGAGAATAATCCGCCTCCTTCTCTGCCACATCCCGCCTCTGATGCTGCCCTGCTCAGTGCTGTAACTGCTGGTGCTGAGGAGAATAATCCTCCTCCTTCTCTGCCCCGTCCCGCCTCTGATGCTGCCCTGCTCAGTGCTGTAACTGTTGGTGCTGAGAATAATCCGCCTCCTTCTCTGCCACATCCCGCCTCTGATGCTGCCCTGCTCAGTGCTGTAAATGCTGGTGCTGAGGATAATAATCTGCCTCCTTCTCTGCCCCGTCCCGCCTCTGATGCTGCCCTGCTCAGTGCTGTCCATGCTGGTGCCGAGGAGAATAATCCGCCTCCTTCTCTGCCCCGTCCCGCCTCTGATGCTGTCCTGCTCAGTGCTATAACTGCTGGTGCTGAGGAGAATAATCCGCCTCCTTCTCTGCCTCGTCCCGCCTCTGATGCTGTCCTGCTCAGTGCTGTAACTGCTGGTGCTGAGGAGAATAATCCGCCTCCTTCTCTGCCCCGTCCCGCCTCTGATGCTGTCCTGCTCAGTGCTGTAACTGCTGGTGCTGAGGAGAATAATCCGCCTCCTTCTCTGCCCCGTCCCGCCTCTAATGCTGCCCTGCTCAGTGCTATAACTGCTGGTGCTGAGGAGAATAATCCGCCTCCTTCTCTGCCTCGTCCCGCCTCGGATGCTGTCCTGCTCAGTGCTGTAACTGCTGGCACTGAGGAGAATAATCCGCCTCTTCCTCTTCCCCGTCCCGCCTCTGATGCTGCCCTGCTCAGTGCTGTAACTGTTGGTGCTGAGGAGAATAATCCGCCTCCTTCTCTGCCTCGTCCCGCCTCTGATGCTACCCTGCTCAGTGCTTTAACTGTTGGTGCTGAGAATAATCCGCCTCCTTCTCTGCCCCGTCCCGCCTCTGATGCGGTCCTACTCAGTGCTGTAACTGCTGGTGCTGAGGAGGATAATCCTCCTCCTTCCCTGCCCCGTCCCACCTCTGATGCTGCCCTGCTCAGTGCTGTAACTATTGGTGTTTAGGAGAATAATCCGCCTCCTTCTCTGCCCCGTCCTGCCTCTGATGCTGCCCTGCTCAGTGCTGTAATGGCTGGTGCTGAGGAGAATAATCCGCCTCCTTCTCTGCCCCGTCCCGCCTCTGATGCTGCCCTGCTCAGTGCTGTTCATGCTGGTGCTGAGGAGAATAATCCTCCTCCTTCTGTGCCCCGTCCTGCCTCTGATGCTGCCCTGCTCAGTGCTGTTACTGCTGGTGCTCAGGAGAATAATCCGCCTCCTTCTCTGCCCCGTCCCGCCTCTGATGCTGTCCTCCTGCTCAGTGCTGTAACTGCTGGTGCTGAGGAGAATAATCCGCCTCCTTCTCTGCCACATCCCGCCTCTGATGCTGCCCTGCTCAGTGCTGTAACTGTTGGTGCTGAGGAGAATAATCTGCCTCCTTCTCTACCCCGTCCCGCCTCTGATGCTGTCCTGCTCAGTGCTGTAACTGCTGGTGCTGAGTATAATCCTCCTCCTCTGCCCCATCCCACCTCTGATGCTGCCCTGCTCAGTTCTGAGGAGAATAATCCGCCTTCTTCTCTGCCCTGTCCCGCCTCTGATGCTGCCTTGCTCAGTGCTGTACATGCTGGTGCTGAGGAGAATAATCCGCCTCCTTCTCTGCCCCGTCCCACCTCTGATGCTGCCCTGCTCAGTGCTGTACCTGCTGGTGCTGAGGAGAATAATCCGCCTCCTTCTCTGCCCCATCCCGCCTCTGATGCTGTCCTGCTCAGTGCTGTAACTGCTGGTGCTGAGTATAATCCGCCTCCTCTGCCCCATCCCGCCTCTGATGCTGCCCTGCTCAGTGCTGTAACTGCTGGTGCTGAGGAGAATAATCCGCCTCCTTCTCTGCCCCGTCCCGCCTCTGATGCTGCCCTGCTCAGTGCTGTAACCTCTGGTGCTGAGGAGAATAATCCGCCTCCTTCTCTGCCCTGTCCTGCCTCTGATGCTGCCCTGCTCAATGCTGTAACTGCTGGTGCTGAGGAGAATAATCCGCCTCCTTCTCTGCCCCGTCCCGCCTCTGATGCTGTCCTGCTCAGTGCTGTAACCTCTGGTGCTGAGGAGAATAATCTGCCTCCTTCTCTGCCCCATCCTGCCTCTGATGCTGCCCTGCTCAGTGCTGTAACTGTTGGTGCTGAGGAGAATAATCCACCTCCTTCTCTGCCCCGTCCCACCTCTGATGCTGCCCTGCTCAGTGGTGTAACTGCTGGCACTGAGGAGAATAATCCGCCTCCTTCTCTGCCCCGTCCTGCCTCTGATGCTGGCCTGCTCAGTGCTGTAAATGTTGGGGCGACAGGCCAAGCTCCGGCCGCTGTATGTTACATATGTAAGGCTTGAAGGGATAGGCTGACTCTATTCCAAAGAGCCCTAGGTCTCTTTGCTTAGCTTCTCGCTCTCCTTAGGGCTCCACCTTTGAGGTAAAAAGGTAAAGATTTTCGCACAACACTTAAGGTCACTGGGAGAGCTGTCGGTGCCCTTTACACCGCAGATAATCAGCTGCTGACTACCAAGCTTTCCTTTAATGCATTTAAGAGTCAAAATATCTATCTCTCCTTTCCTCCTATTGCTCTCTGAGAGGTTCGGCAATGTTTAGTTCAAGTGACAGGTTAACCTCTGATAATTGAGATACTATGCTCTCCTGACTGGAAATAGGTTGGGATAGATAGATAGATAGATAGATAGATAGATAGATAGATAGATAGATAGATAGATAGATAGATAGATAGATAGATAGATAGATAGATAGATAGATAGATAGATAGATAGATAGATAGATACACACACACACTCAGGTTCATAAATATTGGGTCATAGACACAATTCTCATATTTTGGGCGCTATACACCACAATGGATTTGAAATGAAACAAACAAGATATGCTTTAACCACATCCAAATCAGGTGAACGGTGTAGGAATTACAACGGTTTCAATATGTGCCTCCCACTTTTTAAGGGACCAAAAGTAATGACAAACTAAACAATCCTAAATCAAACTTTCACTTTTTAATACTTTGCAGTCAATTACAACCTGAAGTCTAGAACGCATAGACAGACGCTGGGTTTCATCCCTGGTGATGCTCTGCCAAGCCTCTACTGCAAATGTCTTCAATTCCTGCTTGTTCTTGGGGCATTTTCCCTTCAGTTTTGTCTTCATCAAGTGAAATGCATGCTCAATTGGATTCAGGTCAGGTGATTGACTTGGCCATTGCATAAGATTTCACTTATTTGCCTTAAAAAAAACTCTTTGGCGGCTTTCGCAGTATGCTGCGGGTCATTGTCCATCTGCACTGTGAAGCGCCGTCCAATGAGTTCTGAAGCATTTGACTCAATATGAGCAGATAAAATTGCCCGAAACACTTCAGAATTCATCCTGCTGCTTTTGTCCATTGGCAGCCATACATGCCCACTCCATGACTCTACCACCGCCATGCTTCACTGATGAGGTGGTATGTTTTGGATCATCAGCAGTTCCTTTCCTTCTCCATACTCTTCTCTTCCCATCACTCTGGTACAAGTTGATCTTTGTCTCATCTGTCCATAGGATGTTGTTCCAGAACTGTAAAGGCTTTTTTAGATGTTGTTTGGCAAATTCTAATCTGGTCTTCCTGTTTTTGTGGCTCACCAATGGTTTACATCTTGTGGTGAACCCTCTATATTCACTCTTGTGAAGTCTTCTTTTGATTGTTGACTTTGACACATATACACCTACCTCCTGGAGAGTGTTCTTGATCTTGGCAACTATTGTGAAGGGGTTTTTCTTCACCAGGTAAATAATTCTTCTGTAATCTACCACAGTTGGTTTCCGTGGTCTTCCGGGTCTTTTGGTGTTGCTGAGCGCTCCGGTGCGTTTTTTCTTTTTAAGTATGTTCCAAACAGTTGATTTGGCCGCACCTAATGTTTTTGCTATCTCTCTGATGGGTTTGTTTTGATTTTTCAGCCTAATGATGGCTTGCTTCACTGATAGTGGCAGCTCTTTGGATCTCATACTGAGAGTCGACAGCAACAGATTCCAAATGCAAATGTCACACCTGGAATCTACTCCAGACCTTTTACCTGCTTAATTGATGATGAAATAACGAGGGAATAGCCCACTCCTGTCCATGAAATAGCTTTTGAGTCGATTGTCCCATTACTTTTGGTCCCTTAACAAGTGGGAGGCACATATAGAAACCGTTGTAATTCCCACACCGTTCACCTGACTTGGATGTAAATACCCTCAAATTAAAGTGGAAAGGCTGCAGTTAATGCACATCTTGTCTGTTTCATTTCAAATCCATTGTGGTGTTGTATAGAGCCCAAAATATTAGAATTGTGTCAATGTCCCAATATTTATGGACCTGTATCTTGCTGCTTCCTAGTGACTGGATATTCTGCACTCTCAGTGATGTCACTGGTGCCTAGTGACTGGATAGGTTGCACTCTCAGTGATGTCACTGGCTCCTAGTGACTGGATAGGTTGCACTCTCAGTGATGTCACTGGCTCCTAGTGACTGGATAGGTTGCACTCTCAGTGATGTCACTGACTCCTAGTGACTGGATAGGTTGCACTCTCAGTGATGTCACTGGCTCCTGGTGACTGGATTCCCTGCACTCTCAGTGATGTCACTGGCTCCTAGTGACTGGATAGGCTGCACTCTCAGTGATGTCACTGGGTCCTAGTGACTGGATATGTTGCACTCTCAGTGATGTCACTGGCTCCTAGTGACTGGATAGGTTGCACTCTCAGTGATGTCACTGGCTCCTAGTGACTGGATAGGTTGCACTCTCAGTGATGTCACTGGCTCCTGGTGACTGGATTCACTGCACTCTTAGTGATGTCACTGGCTCCTAGTGACTGGATAGGCTGCACTCTCCGTGATGTCACTGGCTCCTGGTGACTGGATAGGCTGCACTCTCCGTGATGTCACTGGCTCCTGGTGACTGGATAGGCTGCACTCTCCGTGATGTCACTGGCTCCTGGTGACTGGATAGGCTGCACTCTCCGTGATGTCACTGGCTCCTGGTGACTGGATAGGCTGCACTCTCCGTGATGTCACTGGCTCCTGGTGACTGGATTCCCTGCACTCTCAGTGATGTCACTGGCTCCTGGTGACTGGATTCCCTGCACTCTCAGTGATGTCACTGGCTCCTAGTGACTGGATAGGCTGCACTCTCAGTGATGTTACTGGCTCCTAGTGACTGGATAGGCTGCACTTTCAGTGATGTCACTGACTCCTAGTGACTGGATAGGCTGCACTCTCAGTGATGTCACTGGCTCCTGGTGACTGGATAGGCTGCACTCTCAGTGATGTCACTGGCTTCTGGTGACTGGATAGGCTGCACTCTCAGTGATGTCACTGGCTCCTGGTGACTGGATTCCCTGCACTCTCAGTGATGTCACTGGCTCCTAGTGACTGGATAGGCTGCACTCTCAGTGATGTCACTGGCTCCTAGTGACTGGATAGGTTGCACTCTCAGTGATGTCACTGGCTCCTGGTGACTGGATTCCCTGCACTCTCAGTGATGTCACTGGCTCCTAGTGACTGGATAGGCTGCACTCTCAGTGATGTCACTGGCTCCTAGTGACTGGATAGGCTGCACTCTCAGTGATGTCACTGGCTCCTAGTGACTGGATAGGCTGCACTTTCAGTGATGTCACTGACTGTCTCTGTTCTAAGTAGGTGACAAATGCACTTTTGGATCTAATTTATTTTTATATTCAGATTAAACAGCAATGACGTGATTCAGAAGTGGACACTACTGCGACCACTCTAGTGTCTGTTGGTGAAGTTGCGGGAGCTATAATACGGCGATGCTAGTTTCTGAAGCCTGCGTCTGAATGTGCAAGGACTGACATGCCCACTTTCTGCGTCCATGCGCGCTGTAACTCTGTCAGTAAATCTTTAGACGCCACCATTGTGTGCACCATCAGCACTCCGCCTGCACTTTGGCCACCCAGAAGCGGCTGTGCACCTAGATGTTTTTTGGACATACGCAGAAGCAAATAATGGCTGGACTACGTGAACAGCAGGACTGCATGTGCCTCAGGACCAGGCCACAGGATGCTGGTATGACCTCCCTGGCGCTGAGCCCGTTTACCATGGTTCCCCAGAGCCTTTAAACTACTGTGTGATCTTTCTTTAAAGGAATTTCAGAGGTAAATATTTAGTCAAAGGAGACTGTAGTGATTGCAATTAGGAGTTTACTGTATTTAGATCTAAATGTGCAATTGTCCCTGTCAGCCGTACATCACAAGCTAAAACCGGAAACACCAGTCTGGTTAGTTATTTACAGGGTGAAACGCGTCACATGACTGGGCAGAGCCATGTGACAGATCCGCAGTGCACACAATAATAATTACAATGGGATGATGTGCAGTGCTCTGGGCAATAGGGTTTTGCTTTACCAGCAGTCAGACATTGCTAGGACTCGGAGGTAGTACTTACATGACTCCAATCATGGAGATATGGCAAATATATCCTTCCCTGCGCGTCTATGTGTTTCCCAAACCGGATTCCCATGCTCTCTGTCGGCTTCAGAAAACATAGTGGGGGAGCAAAGGGGTGGGAGTCCAACAGCCACAGGCAGATGGGGATATTGTACGAGTTACCTTGAAAACAGAATGTTACCATATTAAACATACAGTACATAGATGTGTGTACTCAGCGGGCCATTGTGTCAGCAGGCAATTGTCCCAGCGCCCCACAGTGTCGGGGGGCCATTGTCCCAGCGCCCCACAGTGTCGGGGGGCCATTGTCCCAGTGCCCCACAGTGTCGGGGGGCCATTGTCCCAGTGCCCCACAGTGTCAGGGGGCCATTGTCCCAGCGCCCCACAGTGTCGGGGGGCCATTGTCCCAGCGCCCCACAGTGTCGGGGGGCCATTGTCCCAGCGCCCCACAGTGTCGTGGGGCCATTGTCCCAGCGCCCCACAGTGTCGGGGGGCCATTGTCCCAGCGCCCCACAGTGTCGGGGGGCCATTGTCCCAGCGCCCCACAGTGTCGTGGGGCCATTGTCCCAGCACCCCACAGTGTCGGGGAGCCACTGTCCCAGCACCCCACAGTGTCGGGGAGGGGGGTGTAGGGGCATCATTTTGACACCCCACAGTGTCAGCAGGCCATTGCTCCCACACCACCCACGTGCACTACGCGGGCAACTGGCATTCAGCCAATGTACCACAAATATCACAGTTAGCTGTACACAACAAGAACAATTCAGGAAAATACCGAGTTGCAGCGGGAAGATGTAAGGTGTCAGTCAGGGAGAATGCTTGTGTATATGGCAGTCCTGTAATAAACCTCTGTATAAGTGTGGCACTGACAGATGGTACTATATAGACATTTGGACATCATCCTCAGGCACAGAGAGAGGCGCTGCATATCCCCCAACTGTCCTGTATATAGGTGGGACATGTGTGACTCGAGGGGACTGTCCTGCCGTACCATGGACCAGATTGCAGGGCAGTAGGTAAGTGTACCCCGCTGACAGGTGCCCCATCCCTGCCACACTAACCAGCAACAGGTGCGCACAGCACTGAGAGGGTGCTTGCCATACAAGGAAGGGGGTAACCCGGCTTTTAGGATGTGCTGGACTCTTGGGAGGATGAGTGTCCCAACGTGACATGGTCGCACCCCCGTGTAGCCTGTCCATGGCCCAATCAGGTTGCCCCAATTCAGAAATAAAAGATGGCTGACGCGCCCTAGATTTACAAAGCTAATTAGGATTGTATAAGCATCAGATGGCAACAATTATATAGTAGCCGGTACCACCGTCCTGCGCTGCGTGCACAGCCCCGCCCATTATACAGTTACACAGGATCACTGGAAGACATTACCTTGGAACTTGGTTGGGACGGTCCCTGCGAGGTTCAGCAGATCCTTCTGAGAACCGTCCTTAAAAGCTGAAAATAAACAATAAAAGAAAAACTTTTACCCATCACATACTGATTCCACTGCAGCGGGCATAGTGTTACACAGGCTGGTGACCCCCAGTAGTGACATAAAGGGGTTCCCCACCTTCGGGCGACCCTTTGGGCGTCCACTGTTACTGAAAGGCAATCAGTAGTCCGGGCAGCGCTGACAGCAGGGCGAGGAGGCAGCGGGTAGCGCAGGTGGGAACCCACTGGGGGTAATAAACGCAGCGCCAGGACTGGCTCCGGCTTCTGCCCTGTTAGGAGCCATGTCCACTGGAATGAAACTTACTGTAGGTGTCCATGGAGTAAGTGAAGTTTGGATACATTCTGTGAACATCCTTTAACTCCTCGGTGGTCAGGTCTCGGAATTTATACTGTGGACAGAGAAGGGAACGCGTTCTCACTACCGACATTACAATACAGCCGTCATACACTCGCACTGTTACTGTAATAGGAAGGCGCCTGATTCTCAGGAGAAGCAATGTACCGTATGCGGCCGCATCTAGTGATTGCGCATCCCGGGCTGCATACGCAACTTGTGCAAGAATCTCTGCCGCATCCCTACAGACACTAAACAGACATTGCAGGGAGGGTATCAGGCAGCAACAATGCGAACTCGTGGCTGTATCATGGGCATATAGTCTAAATTATGTAATATTCGTGGCTGCGTCATGGGCGTATAGCCTGAGTTACTCACTATTCGTGGCTACACCGTGAGTGTGTGGCCTGAGTTGCTCACTATTCATTGCTGCGTGGTGGGCGTGTAACCTGAGTTACTCGCTATTCGTTGCTGCATTGTGGGCATGTAGTCTGAATTCCTCACTATTTGTGGCTGCACTGTGGGCGTGTAGCCTGAGTTACTCACTATTCGTGGCTGCATTGTGGGCATGTAGCCTGAGTTACTCACTATTCGTGGCTGCGTCATGGGCGTATAGCCTGAGTTACTCACTATTCGTGGCTGCATTGTGGGCATGTAGTCTGAGTTCCTCACTATTTGTGGCTGCACTGTGGGCGTGTAGCCTGAGTTACTCACTATTCGTGGCTGCATTGTGGGCATGTAGCCTAAGTTACTCACTATTCGTGGCTGCGTCATGGGCGTATAGCCTGAGTTACTCACTATTCCTGGCTGCACTGTGGGCGTGTAGCCTGAGTTGCTCACTATTCCTGGCTGCACTGTGGGCGTGTACCCTGAGTTGCTCACTATTCATGGCTGCGTGGTGGGTGTGTAACCTGAGTTACTCACTATTCGTGGCTGCATTGTGAGCATGTAGTCTGAGTTACTCACTATTCAAGTTACTCACTATTCGTGGCTGCAATGTGAGCATGTAGTCTGAGTTACTCACTATTCGTGGATGCATTGTGAGCATGTAGTCTGAGTTACTCACTATTCGTGGCTGCATTGTGAGCGTGTGGCCTGAGTTGCTCACTATTCATGGTTGCACCGTGGGCGTGTAGCCTGAGTTACTCAATATTCATGGCTGCGTTCTGAGCGTGTTACATGAGTTGCTCACTATTCATGGCTGCGTGGTGATACTGATAATAGTGATACTGGTGGTGTCAGTAACAGTGCAATAATAGTGATACTCGTGGTGACAGCACAGCAGTAATACTTATACTGGTGATGAGAGTAACAGCAGTAATAGTGATACTGGTGGTGACAGTAACAGAGCAGTAATAGTGATACTGGTGATGAGAGTAACAGAGCAATAATAGTGATATTGGTGGTGACAGTAACAGAGCAATAATAGTGATACTGGTGGTGATAGTAACAGGCCAGTAATAGTGATACCGGTGGTGATAGTAACAGGCCATTAATAGTGATACTGGTGAATGATGGTGAAGTAATAGAGCAGTAATAGTGATACTGGTGGTTATAGTAACAGGCCAGTAATAGTGATATTGGTGAATGATGGTGAAGTAATAGAGCAGTAATAGTGATACTGGTGAATGATGGTGAAGTAACAGAGCACCAGTAATAGTGATACTGGTGGTGATAGTAAAAGGCCAGTAATAGTGATACTGGTGAATGGTGGTGATAGTAACAGAGCAGTAATAGTGATACTGGTGGTAATAGTAACAGGCCAGTAATAGTGATACTGGTGGTGATAGTAATAGGCCAGTAATAGTGATACTGGTGAATTATGGTGAAGTAACAGAGCAGTGATAGTGATACTGGTGGTGACCATAACAGTGATACTGGTGAATGGTGGTGACAGTAACAGAACAGTCACAGTGATACTGGTGAACGGTGGTGACAGTAACAGAACAGTCACAGTGATACTGGTGGTGATAGTAATAGGCCAGTAATAGTGATACTGGTGGTGATAGTAATAGGCCAGTAATAGTGATACTGGTGGTGATAGTAACAGGCCATTAATAGTGATACTGGTGAATGGTGGTGAAGTAATAGAGCAGTAATAGTGATACTGGTGGTGATAGTAACAGGCCAGTAACAGTGATACTGGTGAATGATAGTGAAGTAACAGAGCAGTAATAGTGATACTGGTGGTGATCGTAAAAGGACAGTAATAGTGATACTGGTGAATGGTGGTGATAGTAACAGAGCAGTAATAGTGATACTGGTGGTGATAGTAACAGGCCAGTAATAGTGATACTGGTGAATGATGGTGAAGTAGAGCAGTAATAGTGATACTGGTGATACAGTAATAGGCTAGTAATAGTGGTGGCATACCTCCCAACATGACCTCTCCAGGAGGACAGAATGCTCTGCTCCTGGACTTCCCTCTGAATGTATGATTACCATCACCTGTGCTGAAACACCTTTCTTATCCATTACCCTGTACAACACAGGTGCCGGCTATCATACAGTAAGAGGGAAGTGCAGAGCAGAGCATTGTGTCCTCCTGGAGAGGTCATGTTGGGAGATATGACATAGGTATGAGCACTGGGTCAGTATTAGGATACAGCACAGGTGATGGTAATCATACAGTAAGAGTGAAGAGCAGAAGCAGAGCATTGTGTCCTCCTGGAGAGGTCATGTTGGGAGGTATGACATAGGTATGAGCACTGGGTCAGTATTAGGGTACAGCACAGGTAATGGTAATCATACAGTAAGAGGGAAGAGCAGGAGCAGAGCATTGTGTCCTCATGGAGAGGGTCATGTTGGGAGGTATGACATAGGTATGAGCAGTGGATCAGTATTAGGGTACAGCACAGGTGATGGTAATCATACAGTAAGAGGGAAGAGCAGGAGCAGAGCATTGTATCCTCCTGGAGAGGGTCATGTTGGGAGGTATGACATAGGTATGAGCACTGGGTCAGTATTAGGGTACAGCACAGGTGATGGCAATCATACAGTAAGAGGGAAGAGCAGGAGCAGAGCATTGTGTCCTCCTGGAGAGGGTCATGTTGGGAGGTATGACATAGGTATGAGCACTGGGTCAGTATTAGGGTACAGCACAGGTGATGGTAATCATACAGTAAGAGGGAAGTGCAGGCGCAGAGCATTGTGTCCTCCTGGAGAGGTCATGTTGGGAGGTATGACATAGGTATGAGCACTGGGTCAGTATTAGGGTACAGCACAGGTGATGGTAATCATACAGTAAGAGGGAAGAGCAGGAGCAGAGCATTGTGTCCTCCTGGAGAGGGTCATGTTGGGAGGTATGACATAGGTATGAGCACTGGGTCAGTATTAGGGTACAGCACAGGTGATGGTAATCATGCAGTAAGAGGGAAGAGCAGGAGCAGAGCATTGTGTCCTGGAGAGGTCATGTTGGGAGGTATGACATAGGTATGAGCACTGGATCAGTATTAGGGTACAGCACAGGTGATGGTAATCATGCAGTAAGAGGGAAGAGCAGGAGCAGAGCATTGTGTCCTCCTGGAGAGGTCATGTTGGGAGGTATGACATAGGTATGAGCACTGGGTCAGTATTTGGGTACAGCACAGATGATGGCAATCATACAGTAAGAGGGAAGAGCAGGAGCAGGGGTTCCGGACTGAAAGTCGACAGTAACTATGTCGACAATGTCTAGGTCGACCACTATTGGTCGACAGTAACTAGGTCGACAGGGTGTCTAGGTCGACAGGGTCTTTAGGTCGACAGGTCAAAAGGTCGACATGAGTTTTTCACAATTTTTTTCTTTTTTTGAACCTTTTCATACTTAACGATCCACGTGGACTACGATTGGAACGGTAATCTGAGCCGAGCGAAGCGGTAGCGGAGCGAAGGCACCATGCCCGAAGCATGGCGAGCGAAGCGAGCCATGCGAGGGTACGCGGTGCACTAATTGGGGTTCCCGGTCACTCTACGAAGAAAACGACACCAAAATAACATTAAAATCTCATGTCGACCTTTTGACCTGTCGACCTAGAACATGTCGACCTAGACACCCTGTCGACCTAGTTACTGTCGACCAATAGTGGTCGACCTAGTTACTGTCGACTTTCAATACCACACCCCAGGAGCAGAGCATTGTGTCCTCCTGGAGAGGTCATGTTGGGAGGTATGACATAGGTATGAGCACTGGGTCAGTATTAGGCTACAGCACAGGTGATGGTAATCATACAGTAAGAGGGAAGTGCAGGAGCAGAGCATTGTGTCCTCCTGGAGAGGTCATGTTGGGAGGTAGGACATAGGTATGAGCACTGGGTCAGTATTAGGGTACAGCACAGGTGATGGAAATCATACAGTAAGAGGGAAGAGCAGGAGCAGAGCATTGTGTCCTCCTGGAGAGGTCATGTTGGGAGGTATGAAATAGGTATGAGCACTGGGTCAGTATTAGGGTACAGCACAGGTGATGGTAATCATACAGTAAGAGGGAAGAGCAGGAGCAGAGCATTGTGTCCTCATGGAGAGGGTCATGTTGGGAGGTATGACATAGGTATGAGCAGTGGATCAGTATTAGGGTACAGCACAGGTGATGGTAATCATACAGTAAGAGGGAAGAGCAGGAGCAGAGCATTGTATCCTCCTGGAGAGGGTCATGTTGGGAGGTATGACATAGGTATGAGCACTGGGTCAGTATTAGGGTACAGCACAGGTGATGGCAATCATACAGTAAGAGGGAAGAGCAGGAGCAGAGCATTGTGTCCTCCTGGAGAGGGTCATGTTGGGAGGTATGACATAGGTATGAGCACTGGGTCAGTATTAGGGTACAGCACAGGTGATGGTAATCATACAGTAAGAGGGAAGTGCAGGCGCAGAGCATTGTGTCCTCCTGGAGAGGTCATGTTGGGAGGTATGACATAGGTATGAGCACTGGGTCAGTATTAGGGTACAGCACAGGTGATGGTAATCATACAGTAAGAGGGAAGAGCAGGAGCAGAGCATTGTGTCCTCCTGGAGAGGGTCATGTTGGGAGGTATGACATAGGTATGAGCACTGGGTCAGTATTAGGGTACAGCACAGGTGATGGTAATCATGCAGTAAGAGGGAAGAGCAGGAGCAGAGCATTGTGTCCTGGAGAGGTCATGTTGGGAGGTATGACATAGGTATGAGCACTGGATCAGTATTAGGGTACAGCACAGGTGATGGTAATCATGCAGTAAGAGGGAAGAGCAGGAGCAGAGCATTGTGTCCTCCTGGAGAGGTCATGTTGGGAGGTATGACATAGGTATGAGCACTGGGTCAGTATTTGGGTACAGCACAGATGATGGCAATCATACAGTAAGAGGGAAGAGCAGGAGCAGGGGTTCCGGACTGAAAGTCGACAGTAACTATGTCGACAATGTCTAGGTCGACCACTATTGGTCGACAGGGTGTCTAGGTCGACAGGGTCTTTAGGTCGACAGGTCAAAAGGTCGACATGAGTTTTTCACAATTTTTTTCTTTTTTTGAACCTTTTCATACTTAACGATCCACGTGGACTACGATTGGAACGGTAATCTGAGCCGAGCGAAGCGGTAGCGGAGCGAAGGCACCATGCCCGAAGCATGGCGAGCGAAGCGAGCCATGCGAGGGTACGCGGTGCACTAATTGGGGTTCCCGGTCACTCTACGAAGAAAACGACACCAAAATAACATTAAAATCTCATGTCGACCTTTTGACCTGTCGACCTAGAACATGTCGACCTAGACACCCTGTCGACCTAGTTACTGTCGACCAATAGTGGTCGACCTAGTTACTGTCGACTTTCAATACCACACCCCAGGAGCAGAGCATTGTGTCCTCCTGGAGAGGTCATGTTGGGAGGTATGACATAGGTATGAGCACTGGGTCAGTATTAGGCTACAGCACAGGTGATGGTAATCATACAGTAAGAGGGAAGTGCAGGAGCAGAGCATTGTGTCCTCCTGGAGAGGTCATGTTGGGAGGTAGGACATAGGTATGAGCACTGGGTCAGTATTAGGGTACAGCACAGGTGATGGAAATCATACAGTAAGAGGGAAGAGCAGGAGCAGAGCATTGTGTCCTCCTGGAGAGGTCATGTTGGGAGGTATGAAATAGGTATGAGCACTGGGTCAGTATTAGGGTACAGCACAGGTGATGGTAATCATACAGTAAGAGGGAAGAGCAGGAGCAGAGCATTGTGTCCTCCTGGAGAGGTCATGTTGGGAGGTATGACATAGGTATGGGCACTGGGTCAGTATTGGGGTACAGCACAGGTGATGGTAATCATACAGTAAGAGGGAAGAGCAGGAGCAGAGCATTGTGTCCTCCTGGAGAGGTCATGTTGGGAGGTATGACATAGGTATGAGCACTGGGTCAGTATTCGGGTACAGCACAGGCGATGGTAATCATACAGTAAGAGGGAAGAGCAGGAGCAGAGCATTGTATCCTCCTGGAGAGGGTCTTGTTGGGAGGTATGACATAGGTATGAGCACTGGGTCAGTATTAGGGTACAGCACAGGTGATGGTAATCATACAGTAAGAGGGACGAGCAGGAGCAAAGCATTGTGTCCTCCTGGAGAGGTCATGTTGGGAGGTATGACATAGGTATGAGCACTGGGTCAGTATTAGGGTACAGCACAGGTGATGGTAATCATACAGTAAGAGGGAAGAGCAGGAGCAGAGCATTGTGTCCTCCTGGAGAGGTCATGTTGGGAGGTATGACATAGGTATGAGCACTGGGTCAGTATTCGGGTACAGCACAGGCGATGGTAATCATACAGTAAGAGGGAAGAGCAGGAGCAGAGCATTATATCCTCCTGGAGAGGGTCATGTTGGTAGGTATGACATAGGAATAAGCACTGGGTCAGTATTGGGGTACAGCACAGGTGATGGTAATCATACAGTAAGAGGGAAGTGCAGGAGCAGAGCATTGTGTCCTCCTGGAGAGGTCATGTTGGGAGGTATGACATAGGTATGAGCACTGGGTCAGTATTAGGGTACAGCACAGGTGATGGTAATCATACAGTAAGAGGGAAGAGCAGGAGCAGAGCATTGTGTCCTCCTGGAGAGGTCATGTTGGGAGGTATGACATAGGTATGAGCACTGGGTCAGTATTAGGGTACAGCACATGTGATGGTAATCATACAGTAAGAGGCAAGAGCAGGAGCAGAGCATTGTGTCCCTCCTGGAGAGGGTCATGTTGGGAGGTATGACATCGGTATGAGCACTGGGTCAGTATTAGGGTACAGCACAGGTGATGGTAATCATACAGTAAGAGGGAAGAGCAGGAGCAGAGCATTGTGTCCTCCTGGAGAGGTCATGTTGGGAGGTATGACATAGATATGAGCACTGGGTCAGTATTAGGGTATAGCACAGGTGATGGTAATCATACAGTAAGAGGGAAGAGCAGGGGTAGAGCATTGTGTCCTCCTGGAGAGGTCATGTTGGGAGGTATGACATAGGTATGAGCACTGGGTCAGTATTAGGGTACAGCACAGGTGATGGTAATCATACAGTAAGAGGGAAGAGCAAGAGCAGAGCATTGTGTCCTCCTGGAGAGGTCATGTTGGGAGGTATGACATAGGTATGAGCACTGGGTCAGTATTGGGGTACAGCACAGGTGATGGTAATCATACAGTAAGAGGGAAGTGCAGGAGCAGAGCATTGTGTCCTCCTTTAGAGGGTCATGTTGGGAGGTATGACATAGGTATGAGCACTGGATCAGTATTAGGGTACAGCACAGGTGATGGTAATCATACAGTAAGAGGGAAGAGCAGGAGCAGAGCATTGTGTCCCTCCTGGAGAGGTCATGTTGGGAGGTGTGACATAGGTATTAGCACTGGGTCAGTATTAGGATACAGCACAGGTGATGGTAATCATACATTAAGAGGGAAAAGCAGGAGCAGAGCATTGTGTCCCTCCTGGAGAGGTCATGTTGGGAGGTATGACATAGGTATGAGCACTGGGTCAGTATTAGGGTACAGCACAGGTGATGGTAATCATACAGTAAGAGGGAAGAGCAGGAGCAGAGCATTGTGTCCTCCTGGAGAGGGTCATGTTGGGAGGTATGACATAGGTATGAGCACTGGGTCAGTATTAGGGTACAGCACAGGTGATGGTAATCATACAGTAAGAGGGAAGAGCAGGAGCAGAGCATTGTGTCCCTCCTGGAGAGGTCATGTTGGGAGGTGTGACATAGGTATTAGCACTGGGTCAGTATTAGGGTACAGCACAGGTGATGGTAATCATACAGTAAGAGGGAAGAGCAGGAGCAGAGCATTGTGTCCTCCTGGAGAGGGTCATGTTGGGAGGTATGACATAGGTATGAGCACTGGGTCAGTATTGGGGTACAGCACTGGTGATGGTAATCATACAGTAAGAGGGAAGAGCAGGAGCAGAGCATTGT
The DNA here is from genome assembly GCF_028390025.1 of Pseudophryne corroboree. Taxonomy (NCBI): domain Eukaryota; kingdom Metazoa; phylum Chordata; class Amphibia; order Anura; family Myobatrachidae; genus Pseudophryne; species Pseudophryne corroboree. Next base: position 20,005,675 of record NC_086454.1, read on the forward strand.
GTCCTCCTGGAGAGATCATGTTGGGAGGTATGACATAGGTATGAGCACTGGGTCAGTATTAGGGTACAGCACAGGTGATGGTAATCATACAGTAAGAGGGAAGAGCAAGAGCAGAGCATTGTGTCCTCCTGGAGAGGTCATGTTGGGAGGTATGTGGTGGTAATAGTGCAGAAAGTAATAATACAGTGACCAGTACTCACCTTTCCCAGCCTCTGTCTCACCAGCTCCACATTAAACTCCATCTGTGTAGATTAGGTGACATACACTGCACAGCGAGATCTCTTCCTGCTTCCTCCTCACACAGCCCGAGACATCCAGCTGGGAGGAGCCGGATCACCCGCCCTGCATCCACTCACCCAGCAGCAGCCAGTGTGTGTGTGTAGTGTGAGGAGGACACTGCTACACCTCAGTGTGGTAACCCTCATGTAACAATGCAACAAGATATACAACTACACTGCAGTGTGTCAGCCTCATGTAACAAGATATACAACTACACTGCAGTGTGTCAGCCTCATGTAACAATGCAACAAGATATACAACTACATTGCAGTGTGTCAGCCTAATGTAACAATGTAACAAGATATACAACTACACTGCAGTGTGTCAGCCTCATGTAACAAGATATACAACTACACTGCAGTGTGTGTCAGCCTCATGTAACAATGCAACAAGGTATACAACTACAGTGCAGTGTGTGTCAGCCTTATGTAGCAATGCAACAAGATATACAACTACACTGCAGCATGTGTGTCAGCCTTATGTAACAATGCAACAAGATATACAACTACACTGCAGTGTGTCAGCCTCATGTAACAATTTAACAAGATATACAACTACACTGCAGTGTGTCAGCCTCATGTAACAAGATATACAACTACACTGCAGTGTGTCAGCCTCATGTAACAATTTAACAAGATATACAACTACACTGCAGTGTGTCAGCCTCATGTAACAATTTAACAAGATATACAACTACACTGCAGTGTGTCAGCCTCATGTAACAAGATATACAACTACACTGCAGTGTGTGTCAGCCTCATGTAACAATTTAACAAGATATACAACTACACTGCAGTGTGTCGGCCTCATGTAACAATGCAACAAGATATGCAACTACACCGCAGTGTGTCAGCCTCATGTAACAAGATATACAACTACACTGCAGTGTGTGTCAGCCTCATGTAACAATGCAACACGATATACAACTACACTGCAGTGTGTCAGCCTCATGTAACAAGATATACAACTACACTGCAGTGTGTGTCAGCCTCATGTAACAATGCAACAAGATATACAACTACAGTGCAGTGTGTGTCAGCCTTATGTAGCAATGCAACAGGGTATACAACTACACTGCAGCGTGTGTCAGCCTCATGTAACAATGCAACAAGATATACAACTACACTGCAGTGTGTCAGCCTCATGTAACAATTTAACAAGATATACAACTACACTGCAGTGTGTCAGCCTCATGTAACAATGCGACAAGATATACAACTACACTGCAGTGTGTGTCAGCGTCATGTAACAATGCAACAAGATATACAACTAAACCGCAGTGTGTCAGTCTCATGTAACCACGCAAGAAGGTATACAACTACACTGCAGCGTGTGTCAGCCTCATGTAACAAGATATACAGCTACACTGCAGTGTGTCAGCCTCATGTAACAAGATATACAACTACACTGCAGTGTGTCAGCCTCATGTAACAATGCAACAAGGTATACAACTACAGTGCAGTGTGTCAGCCTTATGTAGCAATGCAACAGGGTATACAACTACACTGCAGTGTATCAGCCTCATGTACCAACGTAACAAGATATACAACTACACTGCAGTGTGTGTCAGCGTCATGTAACAATGCAACAAGATATACAACTACACTGCAGTGTGTTTCGGCCTCATGTAACAATGCAACAAGATATACAACTACACGAAGTGTGTGTCCATTTGTGTATCTGGCACTGTGGGGCAATGTGTATCTGCCACCCCCATATGTGTATCACGCCCCCATTTTCATTGGCCACACCCATTTTTGGGCTCGTGTACACAGTACCTATAAGACATTTTTTCTACTTGCACCACTGGCCTCATGTAACAATGCAACAAGGTATACAACTACGCTGCAGTGTGTGTCAGCCTCATGTAACAATGCAACAAGATATACAACTACACTGCAGTGTGTCATCCTCATGTAACAATGCAACAAGATATACAACTACACTGCAGTGTGTCAGCCTCATGTAACAATGCAACAAGATATACAATTACACTACAGTGTGTCAGCCTCATGTAACAATGCAACATGATATACAACTACACTGCAGTGTGTATCAGCCTCATGTAACAATGCAACTACACTGCAGTGTGTGTCAGCCTCATGTAACAATGCAACAAGATATACAACTAAACCGCAGTGTGTCAGTCTCATGTAACCACGCAAGAAGGTATACAACTACACTGCAGCGTGTGTCAGCCTCATGTAACAAGATATACAGCTACACTGCAGTGTGTCAGCCTCATGTAACAAGATATACAACTACACTGCAGTGTGTCAGCCTCATGTAACAATGCAACAAGGTATACAACTACAGTGCAGTGTGTCAGCCTTATGTAGCAATGCAACAGGGTATACAACTACACTGCAGTGTATCAGCCTCATGTACCAACGTAACAAGATATACAACTACACTGCAGTGTGTTTCGGCCTCATGTAACAATGCAAGAAGATATACAACTACACTGCAGTGTGTCAGCCTCATGTAACAATGCAACAAGATATACAACTACACTGCAGTGTGTGTCAGCCTCATGTAACAATGCAACAAGATATGCAACTACACTGCAGTGTGTATGTCTGTGTTAGCCTAATGTAACAAGATACTGTATACAACTGCACCTCAGTGTGTGTGCTGTCAATACAGGGATATTTTATATACACACACACATATATATATCTATATCTTATTATATTGATGCATGTATTAAACTTTGCTTGCGCTAACACTCGACACTGCCGCCTGCACATAGGTATGAGCGGGCTGAGGATGGTGTTAGTCGATGCGGTCACAAAAGTTTCAGTTTTCAGAGTTTGGTAAGTGGCACAACTACAACATCCCCATATAGTGTATGATGACTGCGGTGTAATTCATTTAGTGGAGAGCAAAGTGCTATTTACACAGGATTACTGGTGTACGTAGTGTTGATAAATAGGCCTCCTCTATGTATAGGTGCAAGTTTTCTCGCTTGAAAGGTCGTTCCTTCACGCTTGCCTTGCTCCCAGAGCTGGTGTTGGGTTCTCCTGTGTTCTTCCATTCCCCTACGCTTCTCCAACGCAAGCGCCAGGGTATGCGGGATCAGAATTTGGAAGGACTGGAACGTAGGTATGGACATTGAAAGCTTGGCATCAATGGTTTTCCGGCTTCTGACATGGAAACCACCCGTTGCTATATGCGGGAGCAAGCATTAGCTGAGCTGCCGACACCACTTCCGGCCGTCTGCAGCTGCATAGAAGCCGTCAGCCATCGAATACGCGCAGTTAGATGGAAAAAGGTACTTCCATTGAATCAGGAACATCGATGGTTTCTAACCATCAGCTTCCGCTATCCATCGTTACTGGAATGTGTGAACCTGCCATACTTATACCCCTTTCACACCGCACAAATAATCCGGTATATAGCCGGGTTGATGTGCGTTGTAAAAGGTGAAAGCGCTGAATTCCTGGATCGCCTGATCCGGTACTTTAACCCGGGAATAAAGCAGGGTTATTACCGGGTCACGCGCAGTGTGAACGGGTTGCCGGGCCGATGCAATCCGGTACCGGTTCACAGTATAGGGAGAGGCAACTTTAGAGGGCCAGGCGGCGCTTGGAGATGATCTTATCTCCAGGCGCCGACTCCGCACACGTCACCAACCCGGCAATTTGCCGGTGCTGCCAATCCAAAAGGGGTCTCAAGCGGGTCACACCCGGGAAGGACCCATGTACAAGTCCCGGGTGCGACCTGGTTTTGCAATCTGAAAGCAGTTTTACTGGGCTTAGAGAGTTCCCCAGGCCCTGAGTGCGCTCTCACTTCACAGCCTCCGAGCGACTAAATGTCAAACATACATTAAGGAAGGGTATGGGATTCAGGGTCGACAATGTCTAGGTTGACACCCATTAGCTCGACACCTATTGGTCGACGTGGATCGTAAAGTATGAAAAAGCTAAAAAAAGAAAAGAATTAAAAACAACTCATGTCGACCTATTTCTAGTGTCGACCTATTCACTGTCGACCTAATGGGTGTCGACCTAAGTGGTGTCGGCCCAGATTCCGGATACCATTAAGGAACGCTTTGCACAATGGGTCTGTTTTATTGTGTGCTATTTATCAGATGTCCAATTACTGGCCATTACCATATTTGGTCGCAGCGACAATTCATTTGCAAAGTAGATTGACAGGAGGGGACCATTTGCGGGTGGTAACGTGGAGTGGTGGCAAAAAAATGCAGGCGCATCGCAGCCTGCGCTCGCAATCTGGGATGCATCGAAGATGGCTTCGGAGTCTCAGTACACGCAGGCGTTGTGTGTGACCTCAGGGTTACTCAGACGGCCTATTATCGAAGGATCGGCGATCGCGCTGCCTCTTTGTACGCAGTAGCTGAGATTAGCAGAGCCAGCGGACATCTCAATACAAATCCTGCCGGCTGAGCAATTGAAGACTTTCGCACAGTATCTGCGTACGGGGTCGCAGCTGTGAATGTATTACTGTGCAGTTATCAATCAGGCTCAGTGATCATGTTACTTCTGTGATCTAAGCTGTGAGGTCACCAACTGAACGCACAAAAAAGGTTTATGGTACCTCCTTGTACCACCTTACTGACAGCGTCTGCATCACACGACGCTGGAAATAGCATCATGCCAGCTTGACCTCACTTGTAACACCTTTTCCCTGACTCACTCATGGGAGGGAGTGCTCAATTTATTTTATAGTTCTGCAAAACGTTTGTAGGTCACGTTCTATGGCGGTTTGATAATGTCTACGTTCCTAGTCGGTCCGGACGAGCTTCAGATGCACTCAGAAAACATTTACTCCAGCTCTGGTGGAAGAAATCAGATCCCCAGGAAACGTAGACTACGTTGCTGCCCAGTTACACCCATTCAGCTTAGTGGAGAGGTGGCTAAGATGCGCACACAGCGTCGGCAGTTGCCACCGATCATGCACAGCACTGTATCAACCACTGTGCTGCTACACCAGAAACCTGGGCCAAGAGGAACAAAAGTCTTGATAACCGAAGGAAGTCAACTGAAGCACAGCTTTGGTGGTAATCAATATTCAATTCCCGCTATTATTTATAAAATAGAAAATAAGATTTTAAACCTACCGGTAAATCTGTTTCTCCTAGTCCGTAGAGGATGCTGGGGACTCCATAAGGACCATGGGGTATAGACAGCTCCGCAGGAGACATGGGCACTGTAAAGCTTTAGAATGGGTGTGCACTGGCTCCTCCCTCTATGCCCCTCCTCCAGACCTCAGTTAGGACTGTGCCCAGAGGAGACTGACAGTACGAAGAAAAGGATTTTGTTATCTACGGGTGAGATACACACCAGCCCACACCATACACACTGTACAACATGGTATACAATAACCAGTTAACAGTATGAACAAAACAGCATCAGCCAAAGGCCAATCTCAACTGTAACTTAACCCTTATGTAAGCAATAACTATATACAAGTCTTGCAGAATGTTTCCGCACTGGGACGGGCGCCCAGCATCCTCTACGGACTAGGAGAAAAAGATTTACCGTTAGGTTTAAAATCTTATTTTCTCTTACGTCCTAGAGGATGCTGGGGACTCCGTAAGGACCATGGGGTTTATACCAAAGCTCCAGAACGGGCGGGAGAATGCGGATGACTCTGCAGCACCGACTGAGCAAACACGAGGTCCTCATCAGCCAGGGTACCAACTTGTAGCACTTAGCAAAAGTGTTTGACCCCGACCAAGTAGCTGCTCGGCAAACCTGTAATGCAGAGACGCCTCGGGCATCCGCCCAAGAGCCCACCTTCCTAGTGGAATGGGCCTTTACTGAATTTGGTACCGGCAGTCCAGCCGTAGAATGAGCCTGCTGAATCGAGTTACAGATCCAGCGAGCAATAGTCTGCTTAGATGCATGAGTGCCAACCTTGTTGGCTGCATACAGGACAAACAGTGTATCTGTTTTCCTAAATGTAGCCGTTCTGGCTAAATAAATCTTTAAGGCCCTGACTACATCAAGGGACTTGGAATTCTCCAAGGATCCAGTAGCCACAGGCACCACAATAGGTTGGTTCATATGAAATTACGAAACCACTTTAGGCAAAAATTGAGGACGAGTCCTCAACTCTGCTCGATCCGCATGGAAAATCAGATAGGGGCTCTTGAAAGACAAGGCCGCCAACTCGGACACCCGCCTCGCAGATGACATGGCCAATAACATGACCACTTTCCAAGTGAGAAACTTCAATTCAACTGTTTGAAGCGGTTCAAACCAGTGTGACTCAAGGAAACTTAACACCACGTTAAGGTCCCATGGTGCCACTGGGGGCACAAAAAGCGGTTGGATGTGCAACACTCCTTTTACCAAAGTCTGGACTTCTGTGAGAGAAGCCAATTCCTTCTGAAAGAATATCGATAAGGCAGAAATCTGCACCTTAATTGAGCCTAACTTTAGGCCCATATCCACTCCTGTCTGTAGAAAATGGAGAAAACGTCCTAGTTGTAAATCCTCAGTAGGAGCATCCTTGGCTTCACACCAAGACACATATTTTCTCCAGATATGGTGATAGTGTATTGCCGTAACATCTTTTCTAGCTTTAATATGAGTAGGAATGATCTCCTCTGGAATACCCTTTTTAGCTAGGATTTGGTGTTCAACCGCCATGCCGTCAAACGTAACCGCGGTAAGTCTTGGAACACGCACGGCCCCTGTAGTAGCAGGTCCTCCCTGAGAGGAAGGTGCCACGGATCTTTTGAGAGCAGCCCCTGAAGATCTGCATACCAGGCCCTTCGAGGCCAATCTGGAACAATGTGTATCATCTGCACTCTTGTTTGTCTTATGATTCTCAATATTTTTGAGATGAGAGGAAGTGGAGGGAACACATAGACAGACTGAAACACCCACGGTGTCACCAGGGCGTCCACCGCCACTGCCTGAGGGTCCCTCGACCTGGAACAATACGTCCGAATCTTCCTGTTGAGGCGTGATGCCATCATGTCTATTTGAGGAAGTCCCCAACGACTTGTCACCTCTGTAAAGACTTCCTGATGAAGTCCCCACTCTCCTGGATGGAGATCGTGTCTGCTGAGGAAGTCTGCTTCCCAGTTTTCCACTCTAGAATGAAGACCGCTGACAGAGCGCTTACATGATTTTCCGCCCAGCGAAGAATCCTGGTGGCTTCTGCCATTTCTGCTCTGTTTTTTGTCCCGCCCTGGCGGTTCACATGCGCCACGGCCGTGACGTTGTCTGACTGGATCAGAACTGGTAGGTTGCGAAGAAAATTCTCAGCTTGTTTGAGGCCGTTGTAAATGGCCCTCAATTTCAGCACAATGGTGTGTAGGCAAGCCTCTTGGCTTGACCATATTCCCTGAAAATTGTTTCCCTGTGTGACTGCTCCCCATCCTCGGAGGCTCGCGTCCGTGGTCACAAGAACCCAATCTTGAAATCCGAACTTGCGACCCTCTAGAAGGTGAGCACTCTGGAGCCACCACAGGATAGAGACCCTGGCCCGGGGGGACAGGGCAATCTTCCGATGCATGTGCAGGTGGGACCCTGACCACTTGTATAGAAGGTCCCACTGAAAAGTCCGTGTGGAATGGCCTCTTAGGCCGTCACCATCTTTCCTAATACATGAGTGCATTGATGAACTGACACTCTTTTTGGCTTTAACAGGTCTCTGACCATGTTCTGGAGTACTTGGGCTTTTTCCTCTGGGAGAAAGACCTTTCGTTTTTCTGTGTCCAGTATGCCCAAAAACGACAGTCGAGTTGTTGGAACCAACTGCGACTTTGGTAGATTTAGGATCCAGCCGTGTTGTTGTAGTATTCTCAGGAAGAGAGATACGCTTTGTAACATTTTTTTCCCTTGAACTCGCCTTTATCAGGAGATCGTCCAAGTACGGGATAATTGTGACGCCTTGCTTGCGCAGAAGCACCATAATTTCCGCCATTACCTTGTCGGGGCCGTGGAAAACCCAAACAGCAACGTCTGAACTTGGTAATAACAATCCTGTACAGCGAATCTCAGGTATGCCTGATGAGGAGGATAAATGGGGACATGAAGGTATGCATCCTTTATGTCTAGTGACACAATAAATACTGCCCGGAGAGATTCCATCTTGAATTTTAACCTTTTCAGATATAGGTTCAGGGATTTTAGATTCATAATGGGCCTGACCGAGCCATCCGGTTTCGGGACCACAAAAAGGCTTGAATAAAAACCCTTCCCCTGTTGTAGAAGGGGAACCTTGATAATCGCTTACTGATGATACAGTTTCTGTATGGCAGCTGCCACTGTTTCCCTCTCTGGGGTGGAAACTGGCAAGACCGATTTGAAAAATCGGTGAGGAGGCACATCTTCGAATTCTAGTTTGCATCCCTGGGATACAATTTCTACCGCCCAAGGATCCAAGTCCGACTGAACCCAGACTTGGCTGAAGAGTCGAAGACTTGCCCCCACCGGCGCGGACTCCCTCAGCGGAGCCCCAGCGTCATGCAGTGGATTTTGTAGAGGACGGGGAGGACTTTGGTCCCTGGGAACTAGCCGTAGCAGGCGCTCTTTTCTCTCTACCTCCACCTCTGGCGAGGAAGGGAGAGCCCCGACCCTTTCTGAACTTATGCGACCGAAAGGACTACATCTGATATTGAGGTGTTTTCTTTTGCTGTGGGGGAACATAAGGCAAAAAAGAAGATTTTCCCACGGTAGCTGTGGAAACCAGGTCCGCGAGGCCCTCCCCAAATAAAACTTCACCTTTGTAAGGCAAAGTCTCAATATGTCTTTTTGAATCAGCATCACCCGTCCATTGGCGTGTCCACAGGGACCGTCTAGCAGAAATTACCATGGCATTGGCTCTTGAACCCAACAGCCCAATATCATTTGCAGCTTCACTCATTTATAATGCTGCGTCTTTAATGTGACCCAAGGTCAACAACATGGTATCTTTATCTAGGGTGTCCATGTCAGATGACAAGGTATCTGCCCACGCTGCAACTGCGCTACCCACCCATGCAGACGCTACTGCCGGCCTTAGTAGGGCACCCGTATGTGTAGAAATTGATTTTAAGGTAGTTTCCTGTCTGCGATCAGCAGGATCCTTGAGGGCTGCCGTATCAGGGGATGGTAGCGCCACCTTTTTTGACAAGCGCGTTAAAGCCTTGTCCACCGTGGGTGAGGATTCCCACCGTAACCTGTCCTGGGAGTGGAAAGGATACGCCATAATAATTCTCTTGGGAATCTGCAGTTTCTTATCTGGAGTCTCCCAAGCTTTTTCAAACAGGGCGTTCAGCTCGTGAGATGGGGAAAAAGTTACCTCAGGTTTCTTTTCCTTAAACATGCATACCCTCGTGTCAGGCACCGAGGGGTCCTCTGTGATATGCAAAACATCTTTTATTGCAACAATCATATATTGAATATTCTTGGCCACCCTTGGGTGCCACTTATCATCATCATCGTCGTCGACACTGGAGTCGGAATCCGTGTCGGTATCAGTGTCTACTACCTGTTAAAGGGGACGTTTCTGAGACCCCAAAGGGCCCTGTGACACAGTCAAAGCTATGGATTGACTCCCTGCTTTTTCCTTGGACTCAGCTTTGTCCAATCTTTTGTGTAATAAAGTCACATTAGCATTTAGAACATTCCACATATGCATCCAATCAGGTGTCGACAGCGCCGACGGAGACACCACAATCATCTGCTCTGCCTCCTCCCTAGATGAGCCGAGCCTTCCACCTCAGACATGTCGACACACACGTACTGACACCCCCACACACACTGGGATATATCTATATGGAGACAGTCCCCCAATAAGGCCCTTTGGGGAGACAGAGAGAGAGTATGCCAGCACACACCCAGCGCCACTGTACACTGAGACAAAAATCCCAGTCTGTACAGCGCTTTTTATATATATGCGTAAAAACACCACATTTTTGCGCCAAATAATGTGCCCCCCCCCCCCTCGTTTTGGGCCTCTGTACTAGCTAATAGCAGGGGAGAGTCCGGGGCCGCTTCTCTGCAGCATGCTGAAGAGAAAATGGCGCTGGTTAGTGCTGGGGGATCAAGCTCCGCCCCCGATGGCGGGCTTCGGTCCCGCTCTAAATCTTTATACTGGCGGGGGATTTGGACTTATATAACCTACTACAGTATATATAAGTACTCTGCCAGTCCTATCTGAGGTATATTTATGCTGCCCAGGGTGCCACCCCTGCGCCCTGCACCCTTACTGTGGCGCCTGTGTGTAAGAGCTGGGAGCAATGGCGCGCAGCGTTACCACTGCGCGTTACCTCATGAAGATCTGAAGTCTTCTGCCGCCTTTGAAGTCTTCTTTCTTCTTATACTCACCCGGCTTCTATCTTCCGGCTCTGTGAGGAGGACGGCGGCGCGGCTCCGGGATGAACGGCGAGGGTGAGACCTGCGTTCAGACTCCCTCTGGAGCTAATGGTGTCCAGTAGCCTAAGAAGCAGAGCCTATCACTTAAATAGGTCTGCTTCTCTACCCTCTGTCCCACGATGCAGGGAGCCTGTTGCCAGCAGTGCTCCCTGAAAATAAAAAACCTAACAAAAGCTTTTTCAGAGAAACTCAGGAGGGCTCCCCTGCAGTGCATCCAGTCTCCTCTGGGCACAGGAACTAACTGAGGTCTGGAGGAGGGGCATAGAGGGAGGAGCCAGTGCACACCCATTCTAAAGTTTCTTTATAGTGCCCATGTATCCTGCAGAGCCCGTCTATAACCCATGGTACTTACGGAGTCCCCAGCATCCTCTAGGACGTAAGAGAAACATAGAATATTGACAGCAGATCAGAACCACTTGGCCCATCTAGTCTGCACTCATAAGCAAACGGAGGGAAGGGGGGGTTCTGGTTGCCCGTAAACCCCCCTCCTCTTAGTGAGCAACTCAGATTATGACAATAGCAAAATAAATGTAACACAATTACTACAGCTGCCGCCACAACATGCAGTGTAAGGGACAGAGCGGAGCTGCTGCACATGCCCAGATCTAGCAGCTTCTTCTACCAAGTTTGCCGTGTATGTGGATCTGAACCTACAATCAGTGCCCTAGACCAGAGAGCAGTTGCCAGGAAGAAGAAACAGGCACCTTACCATGAGGTGGGAGAATGTGTGCTTAGAAAGTGCAGTTCTGTCTCCTACTGGTTCCCTAATGTTTGTGTATTTATTCATTATGGGATGTTTAACCTTTCCCTGACCACTTATTTTATTAATATTAGTTAAATATATTTGATACAGCCTATAATATAGACCATCTATAGTGTTGAATATTAATACTGTATCAATGTATCTAGTGTATAAAAAGACCATTGTGTACACTAATGTCGGTACTAGGTTCTTCTACTGCTTCCCCAGACTCCCGCACTTGCTCCAATGTTCCGCAGAGCGGGAGATTGTGGATTGCATTTGGAAAACTCCCTCTCAAAATCCTGCGTTTGGCACTGGCCCCCGCGGTGTGGTTTCAAAAATGTAGACCATTACCACGTAAAATGTAGAAAAAAAAAATAAAAATAAAATATCCCTGGAAATTAAACCATTGATGTAGCAAATTAAATAAATCGCTCCCAATATCTGGTGGCGCAGTACAAAAGCTGTGCTGCGGCTGGTGATCTGGGGCCCTGACTGGGTATTCAAGACCTGAAGCCGGGCTGAAATGGATTATTGCTCATTTCATTTCACTTACCCAAAAGCATCAACCTGACAACAGAGGACAGAGTGAGAGGCGCTGACGGCAGTCACCTGAAACGGCACGTGGCCGGAAACCCGCCTGAGCCATTTAACAGCAGCAGCAGTGGCGCCTGCTCACCTGTATCCACAAGGAACACACCAGCACAGTGCAAGCTGCATCATTGGAGCGGAAGACTACAACGGTAGGCTGTTTTAGCCATTAGGAAGCTTGCCTTTTAACAGAAGGACTACGGTTTAATCGCTTTCTGACCGTTCACAGAATCTGGAACAACGGTTTCCAGAGGGAGAAACAGGCGATAGCTTTTCACAAGCGGACCACAGGGGTCAAGGAAAGTGCAGTTATGTAACATCCTTTGTAGCAACTAGAAGACAACTCTTGCAATGTAGAATACTCTCAACTCTTTGTACAATTTAACAGTCCTGGGATTACAAAAATGGGGAATGACAGACTTCCATAGAATGGTGGTCATTCAGAGTTATTCGCTCGCTAGCAGTTGTGCAAACGCTATGCCGCCTCCCACTGGGAGTGTATTTTAGCTTAGCAGAAGTGCGAACGAAAGGATCGCTGAGCGGCTACAAAATCATTTTGTGCAGTGTCAGAGTAGCTCCAGACCTACTCAGCGCTTGCAATCACTGCAGACCATTCAGTTCCTGATTTGACGTCACAAACACACCCTGCGTTCGCCCAGCCACGCCTGCGTTTTTCCGAACACTCCCTGAAAATGGTCAGTTGACACCCAGAAACGCCCACTTCATGGCAATCACTCTGCGGCCAGCAGTGCGACTGAAAAGCTTCGCTAGACCCTGTGTGAAACTACACCGTTCGTTGTAATGGTACGTGCCGCATGCGCAGAAGTGCCTTTTTTTTCCTCATCGCTGCACAGCGAACGAATGCAGCTAGCGATCAACTCGGAATGACTACCTACGGCCCGACTAATGAAGTGCATCACTCGTGAAATAATGTGTAACGACTCATGCTGACGGACTTTGAACATAGGACCTCATTCCAACCTGATCGCTCGCTAGCTACTTTTTGCAGAGCTGCGATCAGATAGTCGCCGCCCATAGGGAAGTGTATTTTTGCTTTGCAAGTGAGCAAACGCTTGTGCAGCCGAGCGGAACCAAAAAGTTTTGTTAAGTTTCTGAGTTACCCAGAACTTTCTCAGCCGCTGCGATCACTTTAGCCTGTCCGGTCCCGGATTTGATGTCAGACACCCGCCCTGCAGGCGCTTGGACACGCCTGCGTTTTTCCAACCACTCCCTGAAAACAGTCAGTTGACACCCACAAACGCCCTCTCCCTGTCAATCTCCTTGCGATCGGCTTTGCGAATGGATTCTTTGTTAAACCTATCGCACAGCAACGATCCGCTGTGGGGAGGGCGGCAGCTGTGTAAGTGCACAGAGCGGACCAGAAGACAAAATAACTGGGCATGCGCGCAAGGCCTGTGGTCACAAACGGCTACTGGAGGGGGATGGAGAGTGGGCAGACCTGTTCAGTCCCACAGATGGGCACAGTGCATCACATTCCGGATATTCTGAGTCAGGGAGCAGGTCAGACACCTCTCACAGAACACTACGCTGCACATTGCATTGGCTACAGAAGCAGAAGGCCCAACGTATACCATTGCTACAGTATCTGCCGCAAGCCGGATGAGACGCCTTCCGTTTGCTCAGGAATTGGACAGTAAATGATTGGATACAGGTCATGTGGTCTGACCAATCACGTGTTCAGTTGCACCGTATCGATGGCAGGGTGAGTATTTGATACATTTTGGGGAAAAATATTAACGTAAATTGTGCCCAACTGCCATCTTTCTGGTCTGTTATGCGATGGCGTACGGTTTTGCTTCTGATTGTCCACGTTTTATGATTGGTAGCCGCCAGCACGGTTACTGTCTGACACTTTGACCATACGTAATTTGATTTGGTCCTTGACCACCAACCCGAGCCACCCCTGCAAGAGTCTCACGTCACCCCAGGGTGACTAGGCACAATTTGGGAACCACGTACTATCGTTGTACATCCCATTTATTATTACGGAGCTGCAGAACCCTTGTGGCGCCTTATAGATCATAGTATATTCCGAGTTGATCGTAGCTGTGCTAAATTTAGCACACCTACGATCATTCACACGGACCTGCAGGGGGGAAGGGGGGGGGGGGGGGGACACACACGCATGTCAGTGCCCCCCCCCCCCCCCCAGAAGTGCAAAGGCATCGCACAGCAAGAGTAGCTCCCAACCTGCGCAGCTTTCGCATGCTGGCCGGGAGCTACTTGTCGCTCCCCGGCCCGCAGCAGCTTGCGTGTGACGTCACGCACCCGCCACCTCCCGGGACCTTCTAGCAAACTGCCATGGCATTGGCTCTTGAACCCAACAGCCCAATATCTCTCGCAGCCTCTCTCATATATAATGCTGCGTCCTTGATGTGACCTAATGTCAACAAAATACTATCTTTATCTAGGGTGTCTATGTCAGATGACAAGTTATCTGCCCACGCTGCAATAGCGGTACCCACCCATGCCGATGCCACTGCCGGTCTGAGCTGGGCACCCGTAGTCGCATAAATTGATTTTAAGGTAGTTTCCTGTCTACGATCCGCAGGATCCTTGAGGGCTGCCGTGTCCAGGGACGGTAGTGCAACCTTATTGGACAAGCGCGTCAAGGCCTTCCACCGTAACCTGTCCTTCGCGGGGAAAGGGTACGCCATAATAATTCTCTTGGGAATCTGCAGTTTCTTGTCTGGAGTCTCCCAAGCTTTTTCAAATAAAGCGTTCAGCTCATGAGATGGGGGAAACGTTACCTCAGGTTTCTTTTCCTTAAACATGCAGACCCTCGTGTCAGGGACAGAGGGGTCATCTGTGATATGCAAAACATCTTTTATTGCAATAATCATACATTGAATACTCTTGGGTGCAACCGTGCATCATCATAGTCGACACTAGAGTCGGAATCCGTGTCGGTATCAGTGTCTGCTATCTGGGAAAAGGGACGTTTATGGGACCCTGAAGGGTCTTGTGACACAGTAAAAGCCATGGATTGAATCCCTGCTCTGTCCCTGGACTCTGCTTCGTCCAATCTCTTAAGTAATAAGGTCACATTAGCATTTAAAACATTCCACATGTCCACCCAATCCGGTGTCGGCTGTGCCGACGGAGACACAATCACCATCTGCTCTGCATCCTCCCTAAACAAGCCTTCCGCTTCATACATGTCGACACACACGTACTGACACCCCCACACACACTGGGATAACTGAAATATGGGGACTGACCCACAATAAGGCCCTTTGGAGAGACAGAGAGAGTATGCCAGCACACACCCAGCGCCACAATATACTGAAAACAAAAGTCCCAGTCTAAATAGCGCTTATAACATATAATATTTGCACCAAATAATGTGCCCCCCCCCCCCTCGTTTTTGCCTCCTGTTACTGTGTGCAGCAGTGGAGAGTCCGGGAGCAGGTTCTCTGCAGCATGCTGTGGAGAAAATGGCGCTGGTTAGTGCTGGAGGATCAAGCCCCGCCCCCTCGACGGCGGGCTTCGGTCCCGCTCATATCTTTATACTGGCGGGGGATTTAGAACTTACTGCCCCTGCAGTATCTAAACTTGCTGCCAGATTAAATTGAGGTGTTTATTGCTGCCCAGGGCACCCCCCCCCCTGCACCCATGCTGTGCCTGTGTTTGTGTGTGGGAGCAATGGCGCGCAGCGCTACCTCAGTGAAGATCTGAAGTCTCCTGCCGCCTTTGATGTCTTCTTTCTTCTTATACTCACCCGGCTTCTACCTTCCGGCTCTGAGGACGGCGGCGAAGCTCCGGGATGAACGGCGAGGATGAGACCTGCGTTCCAACCCTCTGGAGCTAATGGTGTCCAGTAGCCTAAGAAGCAGAGCCTATCATTTAAGTAGGGCTGCTTCTCTCTCAGTCCTGTTGCCAGCAGTGCTCCCTGAAAATAAAAAACCTAACAAAAGCTTTTTCAGAGAAACTCAGGAGAGCTCCCCTGCAGTGCATCCAGTCTCCACTGGGCACAGGAACTAACTGAGGTCTGGAGGAGGGGCATAGAGGGAGGGGCCAGTGCACACCCATTCTAAAGTCTTTACAGTGCCCATGTCTCCTGCGGAGCCGTCTATACCCCATGGTCCTTACGGAGTCCCCAGCATCCTCTAGGACGTAAGAGAAAAAGGATTTGCTCCTCTGTGAGCTGCAAGTTAGATCTCAGGACTGAATGGAGGTAACACAAGGACAAAGTCTCTATGCATCCAGCCAGCTGACACAAGGTAAACGGTCTGTTTATTGAAGACACCCGTTAGTGCAATTAGCATCATACATCGGTTTAAATACATATAGGTTCTGCTACATAAACACTTCTGTTAGACACCTCTAGAATATAATGCAGCTGTGAGGGGATGGGGGGACGGAACATCATTTAACCCATTACTTGCAGCGCCACATACAGAAAGCATAACAGATAAAGCAGCACAAGACGCACAGTAGAGGGGACAGTACAATGAGCGAGACCGGAGGACAGCGGAGATCGCGCCTGCAGAGGAAAGATGACCGCTTTGCGGCTGAAGCACCAAGCTAGGCCCATTGGCATCTGAAAGACTTGGCATGACCACACACAGATTACACTGTGGCTCTTCTGCTGTGTGCCAGATATGATCACTAAACTGCTTTAAGGACCATTAAACAAAAAATTACAAATGTGTGTTAATATCTACATTTCATAATCCTGAGCCAATTCCTCTGACAGTAATAGATTACAGATCTATATGCAAGAATATCTTTTAGCCTAGACAGTGGTCTGGCCGTGTGTAGAGAGCACCAGTGATTAGATCTCTATATACACAGCATAGGGGGGGGGGGGGGGGAGGATGCCACCCACAGGTGAGGGGACATAGTGGTCTCCTGTGAGTGGTGCAAAGACGCTCGCATCCGGACGTTACCTTAACAGAGTTGGAACAGCTGATTACCTACAAGTTTGCGCTAGGACAACAGTTTTGTTTCAATCCGAGAGCGCACATGGATTCCCAATTTTACATTATTTCATAAAGTGACGATTTTACGAGAACATTTGTCAGACGTCAAGTTTGCTGTGACTTGTAGTGCCATATTGTAATCAGTTGGATTTCACGATAGGAGTATTTATTAAACAATGATAGAATACTCTGATAGAATACTCTGAATACAAAGTATGAAAATGTATACTCCATACTCCACGGAGGCAGATGAGGCCCATGGCATAGGGACGTTATCTCCTAGGGAACAGACAGGTTCTCATTCCGACAGGGGCACAGGTAGGAATAATAAACGGATTGGGTCAGGGAGACTGCAGTGGAACATCTTATTTCCCGTCAGAGAAACTTTCCTGTAGGAAGAGGGTCTCAAACGCAAACCCACAAGGCACCCCAACAGTCCAGGTTTATGTATATCCATGGGGCAGCACAGATGGTTAAATCAAAGTGACTGAGAGGTTAATTAAGTCACCTGTGGCCAGGCAGGGATAAACTTAAAACCTGGACCGTTGGGGTTCCCCCGAGGGGCACGTTTGGAAACCTCTGCTGTAGGGTACAAGTTGGCATTGTACATTGGACCATACCGCCCGTTACAGGTCCGTTAAGCAGTTGAGGTATCAAACCAATCTAAGCCGTTGCAGTAAGTGCACTTAAAGGATTGCAGACAATCCCACTATAAACTAATCGCAGCAAATATGCAATTCCTGTAGGCAGATAGAAATATTTATATTATATGGATATATACAATGGAAGTCTGATAAACAAGTCCTTTGGGGACGGGGATAAATCCATAAATCTTTCTTTAGGATATGAATAATTTATTGACCGATCTGTTCTTAGAACAAGGCCCACAATATATACCTATAAAATAAAATAGAAATCAGACTTTACTCTTTGATGGGAGGCTGAACCGTGATACTATAGCAAAAAGTTGAAAAACTCTGACAACTAAAAAATAGCCAGAAATTCATCTCACGCCTCACATTTAAAAAAAGGACTTTTTTTTTTTCAAATAAATTGGTTTTCTCCCTTATATTTATTTTATGTTTCCAGTCTCCATCTGGTGGCGGCGCAGGGAAATGCACCAGCAGTGGCTCAGCAATGTTCGGGACTGGTTAAGTAGATGTTATCGCTTTTGAATCTTCTTGGCTTTTTCCAGCTTTGCTTTTCTTTTCAGCTCCTCCTCTTCTCGTCTCTGCTCCTCCAGGTCCTCCTGGATTCCCAATCGCAGGCTGCAGAAGACAAAAACAGAGATTACAAACCAACTCTCTGTCAATCGGGTCGTCCTTTGTGGCGGTGGATTCAATGGTCTCACCATCACTCAAAGGGGAAAGGGTTAACGGTATAGGAATGTCTTATTTTTCCCTTATATCCTGATACTGTCTCCCTCGCTGAGGTCGCACTATGGAATTCTTCCTGATACCTACAGAAGCCAAAACCCTTCATGTATTGCAGTACTTGCGGCGCGGTTTTATTTTGTTGCCCATGTAACAACGCTTACCTACAGCGGTTGTAGTTTATCTTTGTCACTGTATAGTCACGGCAACCTATAGAGTGCCGTTATAGCCGGTGCCACGATGAGGGGTGTGTGACTGGCACTGCCACCCAGGACGGGAAGCCAAGGGGGCCACACATAGTTGCTGCCCTTCCACACTGTCCTACCTTGCAGAGGTACCTTCAGATGCACCCGGCAGCCACCTACCTGCTCCGCAGCAGTTCCGCAGTGCTTACTATGTGACGATAGGAGATCATGTGCGCTAGCGGAAAAGAAGGGGGGGGGGGCGGGGTGCTGGACTAGACGCCATGCTAGTATCACCCCCTCTTCCTGCTAAACCCCTGGACTGCTTTCTATGGCGTAGCACTGTGGCGTAGCAGTACATTTTCAGCCATTAAGTATTTGGACATTTGCTTCCCATACGCCAGACTTTTGCCCTAGTTTTCTCTAGATTATGGACCTTAGTTTACCATTACAGAGTTTTGTGCAGACCACGAAGAGACCCATAATTCCTTTGCAGGCCGCAGGGAACCTCGCTAATGCATCCCGCTCCCCACAGACAAAGGTGGGTGTAACCCGGAGCCCGTGATAATCCTACCTTCTGGCCTCCTCTTTCTGCTGCTCGCGGAAACTGCTCTCCATGTACCGCAAAGCGTAGTCACTCTCATCCTTATACCTGGAAACAGCAAGAAGTACGGACAATTAAAATCCCATGTTCTATCATCTTAGATACATGCATTATGGGCAGGAAACTTGGCCTTTCATTGCCACAATAAAGAAAACACCCTGACTGTAACTGGCGAGGTATGGCACACCAGAAAGCCTATCGGGTCACAGTAATAGGCCACCACGATTGCCACATGGAGGCGCTTTCCCAATTTACGCCTTCTGTGCAGCCAAACTGTAAACGGAGGTCAGTGTGCACCTGGCACTTGGATCACAGTCAATGTAGTCCTGCACCAAAGCAATGCAGCTGTACAGGTGGAAAGCAGCTACGAGGGACAGTAACATACAGGCCTTCCCATAGGTAGTGTGCTATCCTAAATATCACGCAATTACAGACAAGACTCATCCCCTCCCCCCCCCCCCCCCCCCTCCAACAGGTAACTGGAGCAGGGGATGAAGAAACAGCATCTGGGAGTTTCTAACAAACAACTGACCCTCTGGAGAGAAAAAGGACAGCGTGAATATACAAATCTCTCTATTTCCAGGATATACATCTGCAGGACCAGTGGTGGGCGTGCCGGTATAAAACCCACCCAGCAATACTCTTCCACTTACTTGTTTTTGTCGTAGCCAAATATCTCCCGAATATGCTTTGAGATCTCGTCTTGGGGCTCTTCACTATCATCAATGAAATCTTCCATCTCAGAGTCATAATCCTCCTCGTCATCGAGCACTCGCTTATACGAGCTCGTTATCGGTGGCAGAGGGGGACCTGCACAAAACACAGGACTTGTGGTCAAGGCTGAAGTTGTGGACACACAATAATTCCCACTGACAGGATCAGCACCCCACAGGTTCCTGCTCAATCGCACCCCTTTTCCCAATACATCACCCGATCCACCAACCATTCTCTCCCCACTCCCACTATTTACACTATGGCCTTCAGACTGTGCTTACTGTCTCTCCTGTATATAATAAGCCAATATTGCATGTTCAAGGGAAGGGCCATAAACACAGCAAGCACCGGATGGCATCAACTGGAGAGGGGGCATTCAATTGTGGTTCTCAATTTGACATAACTTGTTGCGTATACGTAAGGGTTTAAAGCAGTACAGCCATGTTTTTTGCGTCCTCCTCCTCCGGTAATTACAGGTTGAGTATCCCTTATCCAAAATGCTTGGGACCAGAGGTATTTTGGATATCGGATTTTTCCGTATTTTGGAATAATTGCATACCATAATGAGATATCATGGTGATGGGACGCTAGTTTAAGCACAGAATGCATTTATGTTACATATACACCTTATACACAGAGCCTGAAGGTCATTTTAGCCAATATTTTTTATAACTTTGTCTATTAAACAAAGTGTGTCTACATTCACACAATTCATTTATGTTTCATATACACCTTATACACACAGCCTGAAGGTCATTTAATACAATATTTTTAATAACTTTGTCTATTAAACAAAGTTTATGTACATTGAGCCATCAAAAAACAAAGGTTTCACTATCTCACCCTCACTCAAAAAAGTCCGTATTTCGGAATATTCCGTATTTCGGAATATTTGGATATGGGATACTCAACCTGTACAGCGTTTCTATGCATTGTTAGTATAGTATGTAGACACAGGACCACGCGACCCATCTACGGACATCAGAATTATCACCAAGGCATCAGACCGTCCAAGGCCATAACTAGATCTTACTTGTAGCACATTTTGTAAATATCAATACTTCCCATAAGTAAAAGAACCGTATAATGCACAGAAAACGTTACAGTTCACAATATTATACTGTTTTAGGAGTTATTTTACATCATTGCTCATTCTACGTTCTATCTGAGGTTCCATAGAGTTTTACCTCATGGAGGTATAAAAACTACCGATACAACTTCATCATATTATAGTTGTGCAAACCAAGCTTGTTGGCTATACATTGTAAATACCTGGAGGTCGTGGCATAAGTCTATGCCCAGATGGTGCTTGTCCAGGTCTCATTCCGTTTACATGCCCCGGTCTCATTCCAATTACTGGCCCATTCATAGTTTTAGAAACAAAGTTTTTGGATGAAATGGTTTCGGACACCACTGTACATTTGGGTTTTGATCCAGACCCCGGAGTCAAATGATTAACTGGCCTAGCAGGAGCAGAACCAGCAGGAAGTCTTGAGGAACCTAAAGGTGGGCCACCAGGTGGGCGCATGGATGAGCCAAGTTCTTTAGCCAAAGGAATGCTTTTAGGTTTACTAGACAAAAAAGGAGTTCCACTGGTTGGTCGGACAGACCCAGATACGCTGGACTGACGCGCAGAACTAGAGCTACTGGTTGAGTGCCCGACTTTGGTTGGTTTTGTTGAACTAGAGCTGCCAGGATGTTTGACCGACCCGGAGGCAGTGGATGGCCGTACAGAGCTGGGGGCAGTGGATGGCCGTACAGAGCTGGGGGCAGTGGATGGCCGTACAGAGCTGGGGGCAGTGGATGGCCGTACAGAGCTGGGGGCAGTGGATGGCCGTACAGAGCTGGGGGCAGTGGATGGCCGTACAGAGCTGGGGGCAGTGGATGGCCGTACAGAGCTGGGGGCAGTGGATGGCCGTACAGAGCTGGATCCAGAGCTAGCGGAAGGGCGTACAGAACCAGAGCTGATGGGAGATTTTTTGGGACCAGAGCTTGTCGTTGGCCGGGCTGGAGCAGAAAGTGATCCCCCAGAAGGACGTACAGAATTAGAATTTCCTGAACCAGGGGGCCGCGAAGTGCTGGATCCGCCAGAAGGCCGCACAGGACCATGCCCAGGGCCTCCTGATGGAGGCTTCCCAGAACTTGACCCTAAACTCGAGCCCCTAGAATGAGATGCTTGCTTCAGCTTTCCATTTGTGGGTTCTATCCTAGAAGAGGAAGACTGCTTAGCACCAAGTTCTTTCCCAGATGAGGGCCTGGAATTCCCATTAGATGACACCTTTGAGACTTTACTGTGCGAGACTGAAACAGGTTTCTCTGATCTGTTGCTCACAGAGTGTTTCTTCTCAATAGTCACTTTCTCAGTCCTTTGTAATTTGTCACGATGATGATGAGGATTGCTTTTGGACACCGAGCTGCCCTTTGAAGTTTGGTCCTCGGAACGGCTCAGTTTGGAAGAGGAATGTTTATCTGCCGAGCTCTTACTGACTTTTACTGCGTGGCTATTCATTTTAGGCTGTTTTTCAGATGCCTTATCCCCTCTATGGTTTTTCCTCTCCAAAAATTCTATTTCTCGGATCTCCTCAGCAGTCCTTGGTCTTTCGATGTTCTTCTTCACAGGCTTCACAATTTCCACAGGCTCGTATTGTTTTTTCTCTGCAAGTCGCAGTAATTCAGCAAAGTTCATGACTGGTGGAGGCGGCTTTTTTGAATTGGAAAGCTTTGGTTTTTTTGGTGGTGGTGGCGGCGGCGGCTCCTCCTCCACCTCCTCCTCGTGTTCAGACTCAGTCTGGGAAAACTCATACATTTCCTCCTCTGTCAGGTACTCATCGTTTTCTGCGTGACTGTTGCCATTCGGGTCTTGGCGTGGACTTGAACCGCGCTTCTTAGGTTTCTCTTCCAGCGGAATGCCGTTGTAGCCCCTAAAATTGTCCTTAGTCCTGGAGGCCATTGCCCTGGCTTTCTTATCATGTTTCAGTTCTTTGCGTTTCGCCAACAGCTCCTCTTTCCTTCTTTTTTCTTCTAGTTCTAGATGAAAGGATACAATTTAATATGAAATAAGCAAATGGCAATCCAAGTAACTAGGCGTTTGTGCGATATTTACCAACGCTGAGAACTAGCAATAGAGTAGAAAATAAGAATTTACTTACCGATAATTCTATTTCTCGGAGTCCGTAGTGGATGCTGGGGTTCCTGAAAGGACCATGGGGAATAGCGGCTCCGCAGGAGACAGGGCACAAAAAGTAAAGCTTTATGATCAGGTGGTGTGTACTGGCTCCTCCCCCTATGACCCTCCTCCAAGCCTCAGTTAGGATACTGTGCCCGGACGAGCGTACACAATAAGGAAGGATTTATGAATCCCGGGTAAGACTCATACCAGCCACACCAATCACACCGTACAACTTGTGATCTGAACCCAGTTAACAGCATGATAACAGAGGAGCCTCTGAAAGATGGCTCCCTACAACAATAACCCGATTTAGGTAACAATAACTATGTACAATTATTGCAGATAATCCGCACTTGGGATGGGCGCCCAGCATCCACTACGGACTCCGAGAAATAGAATTATCGGTAAGTAAATTCTTATTTTCTCTATCGTCCTAGTGGATGCTGGGGTTCCTGAAAGGACCATGGGGATTATACCAAAGCTCCCAAACGGACGGGAGAGTGCGGATGACTCTGCAGCACCGAATGAGAGAACTCCAGGTCCTCCTCAGCCAGGGTATCAAATTTGTAGAATTTTACAAACGTGTTCTCCCCCGACCACGTAGCCGCTCGGCAGAGTTGTAATGCCGAGACCCCTCGGGCAGCCGCCCAAGAAGAACCCACCTTCCTTGTGGAGTGGGCATTTACCGATTTTGGCTGTGGCAGGCCTGCCACAGAATGTGCAAGCTGAATCGTACTACAAATCCAGCGCGCAATAGTCTGCTTAGACGCAGGAGCGCCCAACTTGTTGGGAGCATATAGTATAAACAGTGAGTCAGATTTCCTGACTCCAGCTGTCCTTGAAATGTATATTTTTAAAGCTCTGACAACGTCCAACAACTTGGAGTCCTCCAAGTCGCTTGTAGCCGCAGGCACTACAATAGGCTGGTTCAGATGAAATGCTGACACCACCTTAAGGAGAAAATGCGGACGAGTCCGCAGTTCTGCCCTGTCCGAATGGAAAATCAGATATGGGCTTTTGTAAGATAAAGCTGCCAGTTCTGACACTCTCCTGGCCGAAGCCAGGGCTAGTAGCATGGTCACTTTCCATGTGAGATATTTCAAATCCACAGTTTTTAGTGGTTCAAACCAATGAGATTTGAGAAAGTCCAAAACAACATTGAGATCCCACGGTGCCACTGGAGGCACCACAGGGGGCTGTATATGCAGCACTCCCTTAACAAAAGTCTGGACTTCAGGAACTGAAGCCAATTCTTTCTGGAAGAAAATCGACAGGGCCGAAATTTGAACCTTAATAGATCCCAATTTGAGACCCATAGACAATCCTGATTGCAGGAAATGTAGGAATCGACCCAGTTGAAATTCCTCCGTCGGAGCACTCCGATCCTCGCACCACGCAACATATTTTCGCCAAATGCGGTGATAATGTTGCGCGGTTACTTCCTTCCTTGCTTTAATCAAGGTAGGAATGACTTCTTCCGGAATGCCTTTTCCCTTTAGGATCCGGCGTTCAACCGCCATGCCGTCAAACGCAGCCGCGGTAAGTCTTGAAACAGACAGGGACCCTGCTGAAGCAGGTCCCTTCTCAGAGGTAGAGGCCACGGATCCTCCGTGATCATCTCTTGAAGTTCCGGGTACCAAGTCCTTCTTGGCCAATCCGGAGCCACTAGTATCGTTCTTACGCCTCTTTGCCGTATAATTCTCAATACTTTTGGTATGAGAGGCAGAGGAGGAAACACATACACCGACTGGTACACCCAAGGCGTTACCAGCGCGTCCACAGCTATTGCCTGCGGATCTCTTGACCTGGCGCAATACCTGTCCAGTTTTTTGTTGAGGCGAGACGCCATCATGTCCACCATTGGTCTTTCCCAACGGGTTACAAGCATGTGGAAAACTTCTGGATGAAGTCCCCACTCTCCCGGGTGAAGGTCGTGTCTGCTGAGGAAGTCTGCTTCCCAGTTGTCCACTCCCGGGATGAACACTGCTGACAGTGCTATCACATGATTCTCCGCCCAGCGAAGAATCCTTGCAGCTTCTGCCATTGCACTCCTGCTTCTTGTGCCGCCCTGTCTGTTTACATGGGCGACTGCCGTGATGTTGTCCGACTGGATCAACACCGGTTTTCCTTGAAGCAGAGGTTCTGCCTGGCTTAGAGCATTGTAGATTGCTCTTAGTTCCAGAATGTTTATGTGAAGAGACGTTTCCAGGCTCGACCACACGCCCTGGAAGTTTCTTCCTTGTGTGACTGCTCCCCAGCCTCTCAGGCTGGCGTCCGTGGTCACCAGGATCCAATCCTGTATGCCGAATCTGCGGCCCTCCAATAGATGAGCACTCTGCAACCACCACAGAAGAGATACCCTTGTCCTTGGAGACAGGGTTATCCGCTGGTGCATCTGAAGATGCGACCCTGACCATTTGTCCAGCAGATCCCTCTGGAAAACTCTTGCGTGGAATCTGCCGAATGGAATTGCTTCGTAAGAAGCCACCATTTTTCCCAGGACTCTTGTGCATTGATGTACAGACACCTTTCCTGGTTTTAGGAGGTTCCTGACAAGTTCGGATAACTCCTTGGCTTTTTCCTCCGGGAGAAAAACCTTTTTCTGAACCGTGTCCAGAATCATCCCTAAGAACAGCAGACGTGTTGTCGGAATTAACTGGGATTTTGGAATATTCAGAATCCACCCGTGCTGCTTTAGCACTTCTTGAGACAGTGCTAGTCCCATCTCTAGCTGTTCTCTGGACCTTGCCCTTATTAGGAGATCGTCCAAGTATGGGATAATTAATACGCCTTTTCTTCGAAGAAGAATCATCATCTCGGCCATTACCTTGGTAAAGACCCGAGGTGCCGTGGACAATCCAAACGGCAGCGTCTGAAACTGATAGTGACAGTTCTGTACGACGAACCTGAGGTACCCCTGGTGTGAGGGGTAAATTGGAACTTGGAGATACGCATCCTTGATGTCCAAGGATACCATAAAGTCCCCTTCTTCCAGGTTCGCTATCACCGAGTGACTCCATCTTGAACTTGAACTTTTTTATGTACAGGTTCAAGGATTTCAGATTTAGAATAGGTCTTACCGAGCCATCCGGCTTCGGTACCACAAATAGAGTGGAATAATACCCCTTTCCTTGTTGTAAAAGGGGTACCTTGACTATCACCTGCTGAGAGTACAGCTTGTGAATGGCTTCCAAGACCGTCACCCTGTCAGAGGGGGACGTTGGTAAAGCAGACTTCAGGAAACGGCGAGGTGGAGACGTCTCTAGTTCCAACCTGTAACCCTGAGATATTATCTGCAGGATCCAGGGATCCACCTGCGAGTGAGCCCATTGCGCGCTGAAATTCTTGAGACGACCCCCCACCGCCCCCGAGTCCGCTTGAGAAGCCCCAGCGTCATGCTGAGGCTTTTGTAGAAGCGGGGGAGGGCTTCTGTTCCTGGGAAGGAGCTGCCTGTTGCAGTCTCTTCCCCTTTCCTCTGCCTCGTGGCAGATATGAATATCCCTTTGCTCTCTTGTTTTTAAAGGAACGAAAGGGCTGCGGCTGAAAAGTCGGTGTCTTTTTCTGTTGGGGAGTGACTTGAGGTAAAAAGGTGGATTTCCCGGCTGTAGCCGTGGCCACCAAATCCGATAGACCAACACCAAATAACTCCTCCCCTTTATACGGCAAAACTTCCATATGCCGTTTTGAGTCCGCATCACCTGACCACTGTCGCGTCCATAAATTTCTTCTGGCCGAAATGGACATAGCACTTACCCGTGATGCCAGTGTGCAAATATCCCTCTGTGCATCACGCATATAAAGAAACGCATCCTTTATTTGCTCTAAAGACAGTAAAACATTGTCCCTATCCAGGGTATCAATATTTTCAATCAGGGACTCTGACCAAGGTACCCCAGCACTGCACATCCAGGCTGTCGCTATAGCTGGTCGTAGTACAACACCTGTATGTGTGTATATACTTTTTTGGATATTTTCCATCCTCCTATCTGCTGGATCTTTAAGTGCGGCCGTCTCAGGAGAGGGTAACGCCACTTGTTTTGATAAGCGTGTGAGCGCCTTGTCCACCCTAGGAGGTGTTTCCCAGCGCGCCCTAACCTCTGGCGGGAAAGGGTATAAAGCCAATAACTTCTTTGAAATTAGCAGTTTTTTATCGGGGGCAACCCACGCTTCATCACACACCTCATTTAATTCATCTGATTCAGGAAAAACTATAGGTAGTTTTTTCACACCCCACATGATACCCTGTTTTGTGGTACCTGTAGTATCAGCAATATGTAACGCCTCCTTCATTGCCAAAATCATATAACGTGTGGCCCTACTGGAAAATACGGTTGATTCGTCACCGTCGCCACTGGAATCAGTGCCTGTGTCTGGGTCTGTGTCGACCGACTGAGGTAACGGGCGTTTTACAGCCCCTGACGGTGTTTGAGGCGCCTGGACAGGTGCTGATTGATTGTCCGGCCGTCTCATGTCGTCAAACGACTGCTTTAGCGTGTTGACACTATCCCGTAATTCCATAAATAAAGCCATCCATTCTGGTGTCGACTCCCTAGGGGGTGACATCCCCATATTTGGCAATTGCTCCGCCTCCACACCAATATCGTCCTCATACATGTCGACACACACGTACCGACACACAGCAGACACACAGGGAATGCTCTTAAAGAAGACAGGACCCCACTAGCCCTTTGGGGAGACAGAGGGAGAGTTTGCCAGCACACACCAAAAGCGCTATATATGACAGGGATAGCCTTATAATAAGTGCTCCCTATATAGCTGCTTTAATATATATAATTTTGCCACAATTTTGCCCCCCCTCTCTTGTTTTACCCTGTTTCTGTAGTGCAGTGCAGGGGAGAGCCTGGGAGCCTTCCTGACCAGCGGAGCTGTGTGAGGAAAATGGCGCTGTGTGCTGAGGAGATAGGCCCCGCCCCTTTTTCGGCGGGCTCGTCTCCCGCTCTTTAACGGATTCTGGCAGGGGTTAAATATCTCCATATAGCCCCCGGAGGCTATATGTGAGGTATTTTATGCCAAAAAATAGGTTTACATTGCTTCCCAGGGCGCCCCCCCCCAGCGCCCTGCACCCTCAGTGACTGCCGTGTGAAGTGTGCTGAGAGCAATGGCGCACAGCTGCAGTGCTGTGCGCTACCTTAAGAAGACTGAGGAGTCTTCTGCCGCCGATTCTGGACCTTCTTCTCTTTTCAGCATCTGCAAGGGGGCCGGCGGCGAGGCTCCGGTGACCATCCAGGCTGTACCTGTGATCGTCCCTCTGGAGCTAATGTCCAGTAGCCAAAGAAGCCAATCCATCCTGCACGCAGGTGAGTTCACTTCTTCTCCCCTAAGTCCCTCGTTGCAGTGATCCTGTTGCCAGCAGGACTCACTGTAAAATAAAAAACCTAAGCTAAACTTTTCTAAGCAGCTCTTTAGGAGAGCCACCTAGATTGCACCCTTCTCGGACGGGCACAAAAACCTAACTGAGGCTTGGAGGAGGGTCATAGGGGGAGGAGCCAGTACACACCACCTGATCATAAAGCTTTACTTTTTGTGCCCTGTCTCCTGCGGAGCCGCTATTCCCCATGGTCCTTTCAGGAACCCCAGCATCCACTAGGACGATAGAGAAAACACATTCACATACAGGTTAATGTACGCGAGCAGCCCCTAACAAGGCGCTGTGCGCCCTGTGCTTCACCCACCCCCTGAATGGCGCTCAAGCCGTCATAACTAATCTCCCCAGGAAGCAGGCCGATCCCATTGCATCAGCTCACTTACTGTTGCTCCGTGGGAGCTGTTCTGTGGCTTGGAACATCTGTAAGACACTGTGTCTTACAGATGTTCCAAGCCACAGAACAGCTCCCACGGCACTAGGGGAGAAGACCTAGCGTCTCTCCCCATACAGTGCAGGAGCCATAGGAGGGTGCAGGCTACAGCCAACGGCAGGTACAGCTGGTACCTCAACCAGGCACACCCCTCCTGTATGAATGACCGGAGTGGAGAATTGGGAGACAAAGAAAAAGGAGGAGGAAAGGAAAGAAAAGGAGGTTGGCCTCACACGTTTGTGCAATATAAAAAAATGTGCATGAAACCATACATTAAAGCAATGACACCTGTAATGTAAACATTATGGTTATAAATTCCATTTTTACTAAATGGATTGGAACTGTGCTATATAATCACAATAAATCTCAGGGGTCTATTTACTAAGCCTTGAACAGACATAAAGTGGATGGAGATTAAAGCACCAGCCAATCGGCTCCTAACTGACATTTTTCAAACCCAGCCTGTGACCCTTGGTGGTACAGCTCGTGCAGGAATATTCCGTTAAGCCCGGGAGCCGCTGCTCTGTAACATTACACGGAGTATTAGTGAGAGACATTGGAAATTCCTGCCCTGGACCCTGACAGACCGTATTGCACAGTAACCAACCATTAGCTGCGGAAAATCTAGATCTAGGCTAGCCGTTAGATGGCATATGCCCACAAAAGGAGTGGCTGTTACCTTTCTGACGGATCTCGTCATCCTTCCGCCGGAGAAAAGCCTGAACCGCGGCCGACTGCACCCCTTTTACCTTTGGGTCCTTCTTGGGAGGTCCCACTGCCAGGCTGTAGCGCTTCTGTCGGGGAAAATAAAGCTCATTTTATACACGCTGCCTAACAAGCCCCTTATAAGAAAATCTCACAGCTAAGACTCTGCGTGCTGCAGCCGCTCTAAGAGCAGGTGTATGGGACACTCTGGTCAAGGAGACAGACAGACAGACAGACATGGGGTTTTATGGTTGTTTGCTATAGTCGTAGAAACAGTGACAGGCTTCTCTCTTGAGTGTGATTGGGAACAGAACCTCCATTATCCCAATCAGTTGGCATCTGGCAGACAAGTAGATAAGAGGCCGCAGTGCTGGATAGCTCGGTGTGAGGTTTTGGCTCTCCCAGGTCACCACCTGTTTCCCCGAGTGATAGCACTGGCGCTGAGCTTGCACCTCCCTGTACTGGTCTGTATCTATGCATCGTCCTGCTCGTGTTAGATATCAGAGCGGATTCATCCACAAAAGAACAAAGACAACATCTACGCAATGGACAGCCATCGCCTCCTGTGATACAGCATGTACACGTTTTTGTCTCCCTGATTGCACCCGATTCCCCGTCTAAACTGATGATGTGATATTCAATTGTTTTATATTTTCTCGCATGTCAAATAGACTGGGCTTAACAGCGTAGAGAGACTAAGGGGTATCTGCAATTGCGGTCGAATTCCCGAAATTGGCGAAAAACGGGACTTTTTTGCCCCCCAAAAAAATCGTCAATGCAATTCAGTACTTTCCGTCAAAAAAACGGACTTTCAAAATTCGACTTTTTGAAATTCGACTTTTGTCAAATTCGACTTTTCTGCAATGATACAAGTGCTGCAATTCGACCAAAGTATATTCAATTGAAGTTTGGAAATTCGACAACAGTGCTTTTAGACAGTAAATTCGTCATTTTCAATCCGCCACACTTTGGTGGGTGAAACTAATAAAAAAAATTTAAAACATGTTTTTTTTTGGTGTTTTTTTTTTATTGGTAATAGCATATCTATTTATATTAGAAGGGATTAGGTACTTGGTTTGTCTTTTTTGGAGGCACAAGTATTTTTTATATATTTTTTAAAATAATATTTTTTTTTAGATGGAATGGTAAAATCCAGGAAAAAAATGGCGTGGGGTCCCCCTCCAAAGCATAACCAGCCTCGGGCTCTTCGAGCCGGTCCTGGTTCTAAAAATCCGGGGGGAAAAATGACAGGGGATCCCCCGTATTTTTAAAACCAGCACCGGGCTCTGCGCCTGGTGCAAAAAATACGGGGGACAAAAAGAGTAGGGGTCCCCCGTATTTTATACACCAGCATCGGGCTCCACTAGCTGGACAGATAATGCCACAGCCGGGGGTCACTTTTATACAGCGCCCTGCGGCCGTGGCATTAAATATCCAACTAGTCCCCCCTGGCCGGGGTACCCTGGGGGAGTGGGGACCCCTTCAATCAAGGGGTCCCCCCCCCCAGCCACCCAAGGGCCAGGGGTGAAGCCCGAGGCTGTCCCCCCCATCCAAGGGCTGCGGATGGGAGGCCGATAGCCTTGAGAAAATGTAAAGAATATTGTTTTTTCCTGTAGTACTACAAGTCCCAGCAAGCCTCCCCCGCAAGCTGGTACTTGGAGAACCACAAGTACCAGCATGTGGGGAAAAAACGGGCCCGCTGGTACCTGTAGTACTACTGGAAAAAAAAATACCCAAATAAAAACAGGAGACACACACCTTGATAGTAAAACTTTATTACACAACTGCCGACACACATACTTACCTATGTTGACACGCCGACTGCCACGTCTCCTGATCCGACGATCCGGGGTACCTGTGAATAAAATTATACTCACCTCAATCCAGTGTCCAGATATAAATCCACGTACTTGGCAAAAAAAAAAAAAAAACGCATTTACCCGAACCAGCGGACTGAAAGGGGTCCCATGTTTACACATCAGACCCCTTTCCCCGAATGCCGGGACACCACGTGATTGCTGTCACCGAGGTCCCTTCAGCCAATCAGCGAGCGCAACGTCCTGGCACTCTGCTGATTGGCTGGACGTCTGAGCTGTCAGACAGCGCCTCGCAAAGCCTCTCCATTATACTCAATGGTGGAAACTTTGCGTCAGCGGTGAGGTCACCCGCGGTCAGCCGCTGACCGCGGGTAACCCCACCGCTGACGGCAAAGTTCCCACCATTGAAAGTAATGGAGGGAGCTGTGCGATGCGCTGTCTGAGGTCACACGCGCACAGCCAATCAGGTGAGCGCCACGGAAGTAGCGCTTCCTGATTGGCTGAAGGGACCTCAGTGACAGGAGTCACGTGGGGTCCCGGCACATTCGGGGAAAGGGGTCCCATGTGTCAACATGGGACCCCTTTGAGTCCGGCATGGTCGGGTATGCGTTTTATTTTTTTAACAAGTACGTGGATTATCTCCCGGACACTGGATTGAGGCGAGTCTAATTTTTTTCACAGGTACCCCGGATCGTCGGAGACTGTGGCAGTCAGCGGGTCAACATAGGTAAGTATGTGTGTGTCGGCAGTTGTGTAATAAAGTTTTACTATCAAGGTGTGTGTCTCCTGTTTTTATTTGGATATTTTTTTTCCAGTAGTACTACAGGTACCAGCGGGCCCGTTTTTCTCCTGCATGCTGGTACTTGTGGCTCTCCAAGTACCAGCTTGCGGGGAGGCTTGCTGGGACTTGTAGTACTACAGGAAAAAACAATATTCTTTCACATTTCCCAAGGCTATCAGCCTCCCATCCGCAGCCCTTGGATGGGGGGGAGGGGGGGGGGGGGGGGGGGGGGGGGGAGACAGCCTCGGGCTTCACCCCTGGCCCTTGGGTGGCTGGGGGGGGACCCCTTGATTGAAGGGGTCCCCACTCCCCCAGGGTACCCCGGCCAGGGGTGACTGGTTGGATATTTAATGCCACGGCCGCAGGGCGCTGTATAAAAGTGACCCCCGGCTGTGGCATTATCTGTCCAGCTAGTGGAGCCCGATGCTGGTGTATAAAATACGGGGGACCCCTACTTTTTTTGTCCCCCGTATTTTTTGCACCAGCACCAGGCGCAGAGCCCGGTGCTGGTTTTAAAAATACGGGGGATCCCTGTCAATTTCCCCCCCGGATTTTTAGAACCAGGACCAGCTCGAAGAGCCCGAGGCTGGTTATGCTTTGGAGGGGGGACCCCACGCCATTTTTTTCCGTGTTTTTCCCGTTTTTAAAAAACCGGATCAAAATCCGTCAAATCGGCCGTTTTTCGGCCGCGGGACTGTCGAATCCGTTTTTTATTGCATATGGTCAATTTCGGCACCCACTTGCCGAAATTAGCCTGTCGAATTGTGTTGAGTTGAAAAACGGCCGACAATTTGCCGCTAATTGCATATACCCCTAAATCTGTCTAAAGTCCTGGTCAGCGCAACCAAACAATTAAATGGCTCTGGATGGCGTACAAAAAAATAAATAAAATAAAAATGGAGGAGCAATAAAAACAATTGAATTACCCCCACAGAGAGCTGCACCATAAGAACTGGGGCCAATTGCAACTGCCGACCAAGTGCTAGACCAGCGACCAATGAAGGGAGAGCAGGTGAGAACAGAACCTTCAGTCATTGGATACAGGATGGCTCAAGTCTTCAGCTCACAAGGAGATAGGCTGGGGACACGTCTAATACACACTCATTTTGTTGCTGGATGACAAAACGTTGGTCATTATATCTGTACGTATTTTAGTGCCGCTGTAAGTCATTCATGGAAATTAAAATAAGAATTTACTTACCGATAATTCTATTTCTCGGAGTCCGTAGTGGATGCTGGGGTTCCTGAAAGGACCATGGGGAATAGCGGCTCCGCAGGAGACAGGGCACAAAAAGTAAAGCTTTACGATCAGGTGGTGTGTACTGGCTCCTCCCCCTATGACCCTCCTCCAAGCCTCAGTTAGGATACTGTGCCCGGACGAGCGTACACAATAAGGAAGGATTTATGAATCCCGGGTAAGACTCATACCAGCCACACCAATCACACCGTACAACCTGTGATCTAAACCCAGTTAACAGTATGATAACAGAGGAGCCTCTGAAAGATGGCTCCCTACAACAATAACCCGAATTAGGTAACAATAACTATGTACAATTATTGCAGATAATCCGCACTTGGGATGGGCGCCCAGCATCCACTACGGACTCCGAGAAATAGAATTATCGGTAAGTAAATTCTTATTTTCTCTATCGTCCTAGTGGATGCTGGGGTTCCTGAAAGGACCATGGGGATTATACCAAAGCTCCCAAACGGGCGGGAGAGTGCGGATGACTCTGCAGCACCGAATGAGAGAACTCCAGGTCCTCCTTAGCCAGGGTATCAAATTTGTAGAATTTTACAAACGTGTTCTCCCCCGACCACGTAGCCGCTCGGCAGAGTTGTAATGCCGAGACCCCTCGGGCAGCCGCCCAAGAAGAACCCACCTTCCTTGTGGAGTGGGCTTTTACCGATTTTGGCTGTGGCAGGCCTGCCACAGAATGTGCAAGCTGAATCGTACTACAAATCCAGCGAGCAATAGTCTGCTTAGACGCAGGAGCGCCCAACTTGTTGGGAGCATATAGTATAAACAGTGAGTCAGATTTCCTGACTCCAGCTGTCCTTGAAATGTATATTTTTAAAGCTCTGACAACGTCCAACAACTTGGAGTCCTCCAAGTCGCTTGTAGCCGCAGGCACTCCAATAGGCTGGTTCAGATGAAATGCTGACACCACCTTAGGGAGAAAATGCGGACGAGTCCGCAGTTCTGCCCTGTCCGAATGGAAAATCAGATATGGGCTTTTGTAAGATAAAGCTGCCAGTTCTGACACTCTCCTGGCCGAAGCCAGGGCTAGTAGCATGGTCACTTTCCATGTGAGATATTTCAAATCCACAGTTTTTAGTGGTTCAAACCAATGAGATTTGAGAAAGTCCAAAACAACATTGAGATCCCACGGTGCCACTGGAGGCACCACAGGGGGCTGTATATGCAGCACTCCCTTAACAAAAGTCTGGACTTCAGGAACTGAAGCCAATTCTTTCTGGAAGAAAATAGACAGGGCCGAAATTTGAACCTTAATAGATCCCAATTTGAGACCCATAGACAATCCTGATTGCAGGAAATGTAGGAATCGACCCAGTTGAAATTCCTCCGTCGGAGCACTCCGATCCTCGCACCACGCAACATATTTTCGCCAAATGCGGTGATAATGTTGCGCGGTTACTTCCTTCCTTGCTTTAATCAAAGTAGGAATGACTTCTTCCGGCATGCCTTTTTCCTTTAGGATCCGGCGTTCAACCGCCATGCCGTCAAACGCAGCCGCGGTAAGTCTTGAAACAGACAGGGACCCTGCTGAAGCAAGTCCCTTCTCAGAGGTAGAGGCCACGGATCTTCCGTGATCATCTCTTGAAGTTCCGGGTACCAAGTCCTTCTTGGCCAATCCGGAACCACTAGTATCGTTCTTACGCCTCTTTGCCGTATAATTCTCAATACTTTTGGTATGAGAGGCAGAGGAGGAAACACATACACCGACTGGTACACCCAAGGCGTTACCAGCGCGTCCACAGCTATTGCCTGCGGATCTCTTGACCTGGCGCAATACCTGTCCAGTTTTTTGTTGAGGCGAGACGCCATCATGTCCACCATTGGTCTTTCCCAACGGGTTACCAGCATGTGGAAAACTTCTGGATGAAGACCCCACTCTCCCGGGTGAAGGTCGTGTCTGCTGAGGAAGTCTGCTTCCCAGTTGTCCACTCCCGGGATGAACACTGCTGACAGTGCTATCACATGATTCTCTGCCCAGCGAAGAATCCTTGCAGCTTCTGCCATTGCACTCCTGCTTCTTGTGCCGCCCTGTCTGTTCACATGGGCGACTGCCGTGATGTTGTCCGACTGGATCAACACCGGTTTTCCTTGAAGCAGAGGTTCTGCCTGGCTTAGAGCATTGTAGATTGCTCTTAGTTCCAGAATGTTTATGTGAAGAGACGTTTCCAGGCTCGACCACACGCCCTGGAAGTTTCTTCCTTGTGTGACTGCTCCCCAGCCTCTCAGGCTGGCGTCCGTGGTCACCAGGATCCAATCCTGTATGCCGAATCTGCGGCCCTCCAATAGATGAGCACTCTGCAACCACCACAGAAGAGATACACTTGTCCTTGGAGACAGGGTTATCCGCTGGTGCATCTGAAGATGCGACCCTGACCATTTGTCCAACAGATCCCTCTGGAAAATTCTTGCGTGGAATCTGCCGAATGGAATTGCTTCGTAAGAAGCCACCATTTTTCCCAGGACTCTTGTGCATTGATGTACAGACACCTTTCCTGGTTTTAGGAGGTTCCTGACAAGTTCGGATAACTCCTTGGCTTTTTCCTCCGGGAGAAAAACCTTTTTCTGAACCGTGTCCAGAATCATCCCTAGGAACAGCAGACGTGTTGTCGGAATTAACTGGGATTTTGGAATATTCAGAATCCACCCGTGCTGTTTTAGCACTTCTTGAGACAGTGCTAATCCCATCTCTAGCTGTTCTCTGGACCTTGCCCTTATTAGGAGATCGTCCAAGTATGGGATAATTAATACGCCTTTTCTTCGAAGAAGAATCATCATCTCGGCCATTACCTTGGTAAAGACCCGAGGTGCCGTGGACAATCCAAACGGCAGCGTCTGAAACTGATAGTGACAGTTCTGTACGACGAACCTGAGGTACCCCTGGTGTGAGGGGTAAATTGGAACGTGGAGATACGCATCCTTGATGTCCAAGGATACCATAAAGTCCCCTTCTTCCAGGTTCGCTATCACTGCTCTGAGTGACTCCATCTTGAACTTCTTTATGTACAGGTTCAAGGATTTCAGATTTAGAATAGGTCTTACCGAGCCATCCGGCTTCGGTACCACAAATAGAGTGGAATAATACCCCTTTCCTTGTTGTAAAAGAGGTACCTTGACTATCACCTGCTGAGAGTACAGCTTGTGAATGGCTTCCAAGACCGTCACCCTGTCGGAGGGGGACGTTGGTAAAGCAGACTTTAGGAAACGGCGAGGTGGATCCGTCTCTAGTTCCAACCTGTACCCCTGAGATATTATCTGCAGGATCCAGGGATCTACCTGCGAGTGAGCCCACTGCGCGCTGAAATTCTTGAGACGACCCCCCACCGCCCCCGAGTCCGCTTGAGAAGCCCCAGCGTCATGCTGAGGCTTTTGTAGAAGCGGGGGAGGGCTTCTGTTCCTGGGAAGGAGCTGCCTGTTGCAGTCTCTTCCCCCTTCCTCTGCCTCGTGGCAGATATGAATATCCCTTTGCTCTCTTGTTTTTAAAGGAACGAAAGGGCTGCGGTTGAAAAGTCGGTGTCTTTTTCTGTTGGGGAGTGACTTGAGGTAAAAAGGTGGATTTCCCGGCTGTAGCCGTGGCCACCAAATCCGATAGACCGACACCAAATAACTCCTCCCCTTTATACGGCAAAACTTCCATATGCCGTTTTGAGTCCGCATCACCTGACCACTGTCGCGTCCATAAACTTCTTCTGGCCGAAATGGACATAGCACTTACCCGTGATGCCAGTGTGCAAATATCCCTCTGTGCATCACGCATATAAAGAAATGCATCCTTTATTTGCTCTAAAGACAGTAAAACATTGTCCCTATCCAGGGTATCAATATTTTCAATCAGGGACTCTGACCAAGCTACCCCAGCACTGCATATCCAGGCTGTCGCTATAGCTGGTCGTAGTACAACACCTGTATGTGTGTATATACTTTTTTGGATATTTTCCATCCTCCTATCTGCTGGATCTTTAAGTGCGGCCGTCTCAGGAGAGGGTAACGCCACTTGTTTTGATAAGCGTGTGAGCGCCTTGTCCACCCTAGGAGGTGTTTCCCAGCGCGCCCTAACCTCTGGCGGGAAAGGGTATAAAGCCAATAACTTCTTTGAAATTAGTATTTTTTTATCGGGGGCAACCCACGCTTCATCACACACCTCATTTAATTCATCTGATTCAGGAAAAACTATAGGTAGTTTTTTCACACCCCACATAATACCCTGTTTTGTGGTACCTGTAGTATCAGCAATATGTAACGCCTCCTTCATTGCCAAAATCATATAACGTGTGGCCCTACTGGAAAATACGGTTGATTCATCACCGTCGCCACTGGAATCAGTGCCTGTGTCTGTGTCGACCGACTGAGGCAAAGGGCGTTTTACAGCCCCTGACTGTGTTTGAGGCGCCTGGACAGGTGCTAATTGATTGTCCGGCCGTCTCATGTCGTCAAACGACTGCTTTAGCGTGTTGACACTATCCCGTAATTCCATAAATAAAGGCATCCATTCTGGTGTCGACCCCCTAGGTGGTGACATCCCCATATTTGGCAATTGCTCCGCCTCCACACCAATATCGTCCTCATACATGTCGACACACCCGTACCGACCCACAGCAGACACACAGGGAATGCTCTTAAAGAAGACAGGACCCCACTAGCCCTTTGGGGAGACAGAGGGAGAGTTTGCCAGCACACACCAAAAAGCGCTATATATGACAGGGATAGCCTTATAATAAGTGCTCCCTGTATAGCTGCTTTAATAATATAATTTTGCCACAATTTTGCCCCCCCTCTCTTGTTTTACCCTGTTTCTGTAGTGCAGTGCAGGGGAGAGCCTGGGAGCCTTCCTGACCAGCGGAGCTGTGTGAGGAAAATGGCGCTGTGTGCTGAGGAGATAGGCCCCGCCCCTTTTTCGGCGGGCTCGTCTCCCGCTCTTTAGTGGATTCTGGCAGGGGTTAAATATCTCCATATAGCCCCCGGAGGCTATATGTGAGGTATTTTTAGCCAAAATAGGTTTTCATTTGCCTCCCAGGGCGCCCCCCTCCCAGCGCCCTGCACCCTCAGTGACTGCCGTGTGAAGTGTGCTGAGAGGAAAATGGCGCACAGCTGCAGTGCTGTGCGCTACCTTAAGAAGACTGAGGAGTCTTCTGCCGCCGATTCTGGACCTCTTCTCGTTTCAGCATCTGCAAGGGGGCCGGCGGCGAGGCTCCGGTGACCATCCAGGCTGTACCTGTGATCGTCCCTCTGGAGCTAATGTCCAGTAGCCAAGAAGCCAATCCATCCTGCACGCAGGTGAGTTCACTTCTTCTCCCCTAAGTCCCTCGTTGCAGTGATCCTGTTGCCAGCAGGACTCACTGTAAAATAAAAAACCTAAGCTAAACTTTTCTAAGCAGCTCTTTAGGAGAGCCACCTAGATTGCACCCTTCTCGGCCGGGCACAAAAATCTAACTGAGGCTTGGAGGAGGGTCATAGGGGGAGGAGCCAGTACACACCACCTGATCGTAAAGCTTTACTTTTTGTGCCCTGTCTCCTGCGGAGCCGCTATTCCCCATGGTCCTTTCAGGAACCCCAGCATCCACTAGGACGATAGAGAAATCATCAGTAATAACTCAGACTTTCCATATTACTCCCGGGCCAGCACAGGAAAG
Organism: Pseudophryne corroboree; assembly: GCF_028390025.1. Lineage (NCBI taxonomy): Eukaryota > Metazoa > Chordata > Amphibia > Anura > Myobatrachidae > Pseudophryne > Pseudophryne corroboree. The sequence goes on from NC_086454.1 coordinate 20,044,622, forward strand.
GACAGCTGCTTGTAGCCTTCAGGTGATATTACAATTGGCCAGCACATCGACCTTAACCAGTGACTGCGGGGGGGACACTGGCACTGTGCCCCGCCTAGCCTGATTGTTGGAGTCTTCCTAGGCGGTTACCCCTAGAGACTTCTGCTCTACCCACCTGGCTATCAGGCTGCTGCTGTTTCCTTAGGGAACGTTGTTTGCTTTACTGAATAAATTAAATGTTAAAACCCCAAACCTGACTTAGAATGAGCTATTACAGGTCATTAAATAGGGTGGACGTTTGTAATCACACCCGCTTAATATTAAAGCAGACAAATAGAAGGACATAACTAGCACTTGTCACAGAACACAATACAGATACACATTCCCATCTGACAGAGCACGGGAGACACTGGAGGGAGACCGGGTGTTAGCAGGGGTGGGCAGAGTCTTGTGTACGACACAGTCAGTGAGGGGATAGGGAACATATTTCACCCAATGGGGGGAATTCAATTGTTTGAAAAGTTGGTTGGGTGTCTGGTTTTTCCTATCTAATAGACAGAAAAAAAAAACAGACACCCAACCAACTTTTCAGTCTGTTAGATAGGAAAAAACAAACTCCCAACTGACTTTTCAAACAATTGAATACCCCCCTATACAGTATGTGATAGGTCCACGTTAATATAATTTTTTGTGACAATAATAAAAGTCAACCCTCCGCTGCCCTGTAATCATCTATAGAGCCAATAAATGCCCAATGTCCCGGCTGAGTATAACACGTCCCCGGCAGTACAGGAGTCATCGTTACAGACACAGCTTTGTATTACCACTGATAAGTGAACTAGCTCCCAGTGACGTGTCACTAGAAGAAAGGGGATTCATGCGGAGAGATAGAGAATAGGGTGGGCACTAGGTAACCAGTCTGCCAGGTCCAGGTTTAGCACAATGTTTGCTATAAACGGATGATATATACATGGAACCACAATCACTTTATATCAGGAGGTCATGTATGAATGGTTTTTGGATGTTACAATGTAACAGATGTTTCCTGCCACAGAGGCTTGTCACAGTCCCACAGGGGCACAGCTGCTGCAATGATGTAACACTGTCATCAGGAATGGTGCTCGCAGCCGGCTCCCCAAGCTAGAGTACTACAATATCACTAGTACTGGTGCTCATTCACACACACGCTGTGAGGTCACGTGTTGTTCTACCAATAAGATGCATCATACTGGCCACTCGTAAGCGTGAGACACAGGCAGTGTGCAAAGGTGCAACAGGTCCATAAGACACCATGCACCCCACAGTGTTAGCAGACACTCCTCAGACTGTGCGTGTGTAAAAAAAAATTTTTTTTTTTTTTACCCCCCCCTGCATAAATACATCTATGTACAACAGAGACGGCAGCTACATACGATCATAGGGGGTAATTCAGACCTGATCGCTGCACTGCTGCGATCAGATAGTCGCCGCCAACAGGGGGAGTGTATTTTAGCTTTGCAAGTGTGCGATCGCATGTGTAGCCGAGCAGTACAAACAGATCTTGTGCAGTCTCTGAGTAGCCCAGGACTTACTCAGCCGCTGCGATCACTTCAGCCTGTCCGGGACCGGAATGGACGTCAGACACCCGCCCTGCAAACGCATGGACACGCCTGCGTTTTTTCTAACCACTTCCTGAAACCGGTCAGTTGCCATCCACAAACGCCCTCTTCCTGTCAATCTCCTTGCGATCGCCCGCTCGACGGTTTTTTAACACCATCCCGTCGCTGCGGACCGACGCGACTGCGCACTGTGGTGCATACGCACACACAGTTCAGACCTGAACGCAGGCTGTATGAAAACGCAGCCTAACGATCATGTCTGAATTACCCCCATAGTTTGCTGTCAAAGGGTGGTGGGGGTGGAATGTGAGAGGGTGAGAGAACCAGAAAGTGAGAGATTTTGGGAGAGTTCTCCTGGTTGTCAATCAGCCACTTTAAAAAAAAAAAAAAAACTAGGAGAAATCTCCCAAAACCTCTCACTTTCCGATTCTCACACCCTCTTACATTCCCGCCAGAGTTTTAGATATTAGCTGCTTACCAAGCCAACACATAGTGCAGCGCTGTACAAGAGAACTGTGTCAGCATCACCATCAGTCCGTGCCCGTACAGACTGCCACCCATTACACACAGGCCAATCTGGGCAGAAGCCGATCACCCAGCAAGTTTAGGTCCTGTGGTCTTTATTCAGAGTTAGGTGCAACTTAGTAAGAAAAAAATGAAGGAGCAATCTGCATCTGGAACAAACCATTCTGCAATGCGAGGGGTGCACGCAGAGAACAGACACCAGGCAGTTGTGTGTCTAGGATAAGCTGGAACACTCCCCATCCCAACTAGAACGCTCTCTCTGTACATTTTATACCTGCTGCACCCGCGGGACAAACTGCTTCTGCGTCTGGTCAGGAACTGTACGGGGAAACCGTATATAAAGATGGGGAGACCATATAAACTCCACACAGACTGCACCCTGTATCGCTGGCCAATTAAATTCACTGGGAATATGCAATAATGTGTGGATCACTGGTATACAATTATATGCTGTGATCACTGTAATTACAGGTTGGGTGTATATTTCTGCCAGCGCTAAACATCAGGGTAGAGGTGTGTGAAGCACATTGACATTTAGTGACAAGATTAAGCCCTGACATTGTTATCTTCGTCAAGGTAAAATAAAACACAGTAGCAGCTTCCTGTACATAGGACCGATTGACTTTCCGAATCCCACATCTCGGCATAGTACCAGAAACACCGGATTTACAGGCTACTAGCAGAATTTACACCCCAATATATGTGTATGAAGCGCTACTGAGATCATACAGAGGTGACCTCTTTACTGTGGCTTCAGATGTGCCGAATATCCCCCTCCGTGCACCAGGTCCATGTGACTTGGATGAATGTCTCTTTCATGCGCCCCGGAATTACAGCTGTATTTACACCCAGAAAATTACACATTCTCTTCTGACTGCTGTGCAGTACCATCTGTGGGGGGAATTCAATTACTTTTTGGACAAAATTGGGCGTGAATGCTGCGGCCGTTATTTCCGCTCCCTGAGGCGGCAAGCAGAAATGTGCAAATAGTAGTTTTGGGGCGCTCAAACTGCAGTTTCGGCAGTGCACTGTTTACACAGATATATGTGGATAAAACCGATGCATTCGGCCCTTACAAGCGCAATAAATTATTGGCGCCCATGACACTTGCACCCATCGGCAAAACAAATTATATTGTAATAAAAAATAACTGCAAGTGCCTAAAGGTCCCTGACACGCCGATCATTTCCTCGAGAGGACTTGTGAGATGACTGTGACCCGAGAGTACAGCTGTACTTACACCCAGCCAGTTTCACTTCTAATATGACACCTTTTACTATACGGTGAAAATAAGAATTTACTTACCGATAATTCTATTTCTCGGAGTCCGTAGTGGATGCTGGGGTTCCTGAAAGGACCATGGGGAATAGCGGCTCCGCAGGAGACAGGGCACAAAAGTAAAGCTTTCCGATCAGGTGGTGTGCACTGGCTCCTCCCCCTATGACCCTCCTCCAAGCCAGTTAGGTACTGTGCCCGGACGAGCGTACACAATAAGGGAGGAATTTTGAATCCCGGGTAAGACTCATACCAGCCACACCAATCACACCGTACAACTTGTGATCTAAACCCAGTTAACAGTATGATAACAGCGGAGCCTCTGAAAAGATGGCTCACAACAATAATAACCCGATTTTTGTAACTATGTACAAGTATTGCAGATAATCCGCACTTGGGATGGGCGCCCAGCATCCACTACGGACTCCGAGAAATAGAATTATCGGTAAGTAAATTCTTATTTTCTCTATCGTCCTAGTGGATGCTGGGGTTCCTGAAAGGACCATGGGGATTATACCAAAGCTCCCAAACGGGCGGGAGAGTGCGGATGACTCTGCAGCACCGAATGAGAGAACTCCAGGTCCTCCTTAGCCAGGGTATCAAATTTGTAGGATTTTACAAACGTGTTTGCCCCTGACTAAATAACCGCTCGGCAAAGTTGTAAAGCCGAGACCCCTCGGGCAGCCGCCCAAGATGAGCCCACCTTCCTTGTGGAATGGGCATTTACATATTTTGGCTGTGGCAGGCCTGCCACAGAATGTGCAAGCTGAATTGTATTACACATCCAACTAGCAATAGTCTGCTTAAAAGCAAGAGCACCCAGTTTGTTGGGTGCATACAGGATAACAGCAAGTCAGTTTTCCTGACTCCAGCCGTCCTGGAACCTATATTTTCAGGGCCCTGACAACATCTAGCAACTTGGAGTCCTCCAAGTCCCTAGTAGGTGCAAGGCACCACAATAAGCTGGTTCAGGTGAAACACTGACACCACCTTAGGGAGAGAACTGGGGACGAGTCCGCAGCTCTGCCCTGTCCGAATGGACAAACAAATATGGGCTTTTTTGAGAAAAAAACCACCAATTTGACACTCGCCTGGTCCAGGCCAGGGCCAAGAACATGGTCACTTTTCATGTGAGATGCTTCAAATCCACAGATTTGACTGGTTTTAAACCAATGTGATTTGAAGAATCCCAGAACTACGTTGAGATCCCACAGTGCCACTGGAGGCACAAAAGAGGGTTGTATATGCAATACTCCCTTGACAAAGTTCTGGACTTCAGGAACTGAAGCCAATTCTTTCTGGAAGAAAATTGACAGGGCCGAAATTTGAACCTTAATGGACCCCAATTTGAGGCCCATAGACACTCCTGTTTGCAGGAAATGCAGGAATCGACCGAGTTGAAATTTCTTTGTGGGGCCTTCCTGGCCTCACACCACGCAACATATTTTCGCCACATGTGGTGATAATGTTGTGCGGTCACCTCCTTTCTGGCTTTGACCAGGGTAGGAATGACCTCTTCCGGAATGCCTTTTTCCCTTAGGATCCGGCGTTCCACCGCCATGCCAACAAACGCAGCTGCGGTAAGTCTTGGAACAGACATGGTACTTGCTGAAGCAAGTCCCTTCTTAGCGGCAGAGGCCATAAGACCTCTGTAAACATCTCTTGAAGTTCCGGGTACCAAGTCCTTCTTGGCCAATCCGGAGCCATGAGTATAGTTCTTACTCCTCTACGTCTTATAATTCTCAGCACCTTAGGTATGAGAAGCAGAGGAGGGAACACATACACCGACTGGTACACCCACGGTGTTACCAGAACGTCCACAGCTATTGCCTGAGGGTCTCTTGACCTGGCGCAATACCTGTCCCGTTTTTTGTTCAGACGGGACGCCATCATGTCCACCTTTGGTATTTCCCAACGGTTTACAATCATGTGGAAAAAAAAACTTCCCGATGAAGTTTCCACTCTCCCGGGTGGAGGTCGTGCCTGCTGAGGAAGTCTGCTTCCCAGTTTCCATTCCCGGGATGAAACACTGCTGACAGTGCTATCACATGATTTTCCGCCCAGCGAAAAGTCCTTGCAGTTTTTGCCATTGCCCTCCTGCTTCTTGTGTCGCCCTGTCTGTTTACGTGGGCGACTGCCGTGATGTTTTTCCCACTGGATCAATACCGGCTGACCTTGAAGCAGAGGTCTTGCTAAGCTTAGAGCATTATAAATTTACCCTTAGCTCCAGTATATTTATGTGGAGAAAAATCTCCAGACTTGATCACACTCCCTGGAAATTTTTTCCTTGTGTGACTGCTCCCCAGCCTCTCGGGCTGGGCTCCGTGGTCACCAGCATCCAATCCTGAATGCCGAATCTGCGGCCCTCTAGAAGATGAGCACTCTATAACCACCACAGGAGAGACACCCTTGTCCTTGGATATAGGGTTATCCGCTGATGCATCTGAAGATGCGATCCGGACCATTTGTCCAGCAGATCCCACTGAAAAGTTCTTGCGTGAAATCTGCCGAATGGAATTGCTTCGTAGGAAGCCACCATTTTCTACCAGGACCCTTGTGCAATGATGCACTGTTTTTAGGAGGTTCCTGACTAGCTCGGATAACTCCCTGGCTTTCTCTTTCGGGAGAAACACCTTTTTCTGGACTGTGTCCAGAATCATCCCTAGGCACAGCAGACGTGTCGTCGGGATCAGCTGCGATTTTGGAATATTTAGAATCCACCCGTGCTGTTGTAGCAGTATCCGAGATAGTGCTACTCCTACCTCCAACTGTTCCCTGGACTATGCCCTTATCAGGAGATCGTCCAAGTAAGGGATAATTAAGACGCCTTTTCTTCGAAGAAGAATCATCATTTCGGCCATTACCTTAGTAAAGACCCGGGGTGCCGTGGACAATCCAAACGGCAGCGTCTGAAACTGATAGTGACAGTTCTGCACCACGAACCTGAGGTACCCTTAGTGAGAAGGGCAAATTTGGGACATAGAGGTAAGCATCCCTGATGTCCCGGGACACTATATAGTCCCCTTCTTCCTGTTCGTTATCACCGCTCTGAGTGACTCCATCTTGATTTGAACCTTTGTAAGTGTTCAAAAATTTTTTAGATTTAGAATAAGTCTCACCTAGCCTTCTGGCTTCAGTACCACAATATAGTGTGGAATAATACCCCTTTTCTTGTAGTAGGAGGGGTAATTTAATTATCACCTGCTGGGAATACAGCTTGTGAATTTTTTTCCCATACTGCCTCCTTGTCGGAGGGAGACCTTGGTAAAGCAGACTTCAGGAGCCAGCGAAGGGGAAACGTCTCGACATTCCAATCTGTACCCCTGGGATACTACTTGTAGGATCCAGGGGTCCTGTACGGTCTCAGCGCCATGCTGAGAACTTGTCAGAAGCGGTGGAACGCTTCTGTTCCTGGGAATGGGCTGCCTGCTGCAGTCTTCTTCCCTTTCCTCTATCCCTGGGCAGATATGATCTTATAGGGACGAAAGGACTGAGGCTGAAAAGACGGTGTCTTTTTCTGCAGAGATGTGACTTAGGGTAAAAACGGTGGATTTTCCAGCAGTTGCCGTGGCCACCAGGTCCGATGGACCGACCCCAAATAACTCCTCTTCCTTTATACGGCAATACACCTTTGTGCCGTTTGGAATCTGCATCACCTGACCACTGTCGTGTCCATAACATCTTCTGGCAGTTATGGACATCGCATTTACTCTTGATGCCAGAGTGCAAATATCCCTCTGTGCATCTCGCATATATAGAAATGCATCCTTTAAATGCTCTATAGTCAATAAAATACTGTCCCTGTCAAGGGTATCAATATTTTTAGTCAGGGAATCCGACCAAGCCACCCCAGCTCTGCACATCCAGGCTGAGGCGATCGCTGGTCGCAGTATAACACCAGTATGTGTGTATATACTTTTTATGATATTTTCCAGCCTCCTGTCAGCTGGTCCTTGAGGACGGCCCTATCTATAGACGGTACCGCCACTTGTTTTGATAAGCGTGTGAGCGCCTTATCCACCCTAAGGGGTGTTTCCCAACGCGCCCTAACTTCTGGCGGGAAAGGGTATACCGCCCATAATTTTCTATCGGGGGGAACCCACGCATCATCACACACTTTATTTAATTTATCTGATTCAGGAAAAACTATGGTAGTTTTTTCACATCCCACATAATACCCTCTTTTGTGGTACTTGTAGTATCAGAAATATGTAACACCTCCTTCATTGCCTTTAACGTGTGGCCCTAATAAGGAATACGTTTGTTTATTCACCGTCGACACTGGATTCAGTGTCCCTGTCTGTGTCTGTGTCGACCGACTAAAGTAAACGGGCGTTTTAAAACCCCTGACGGTGTTTTTGAGACGTCTGGACCGGTACTAATTGTTTGTCGGCCGTCTCATGTCGTCAACCGACCTTGCAGCGTGTTGACATTATCACGTAATTCCCTAAATAAGCCATCCATTCCGGTGTCGACTCCCTAGAGAGTGACATCACCATTACAGGCAATTGCTCCGCCTCCTCACCAACATCGTCCTCCTACATGTCGACACACACGTACCGACACACAGCACACACACAGGGAATGCTCTGATAGAGGACAGGACCCACTAGCCCTTTGGAGAGACAGAGGGAGAGTTTGCCAGCACACACCAAAAACGCTATAATTATATAGGGACAACCTTATATAAGTGTTTTCCCTTATAGCATCTTTTTTATATATTTCTAACGCCAAATTAGTGCCCCCCCTCTCTGTTTTAACCCTGTTTCTGTAGTGCAGTGCAGGGGAGAGCCTGGGAGCCTTCCCTCCAGCCTTTCTGTGAGGGAAAATGGCGCTGTGTGCTGAGGAGATAGGCCCCGCCCCTTTTTCGGCGGCCTCGTCTCCCGCTCTTAACGGATTCTGGCAGGGGTTAAATATCTCCATATAGCCTCCGGAGGCTATATGTGAGGTATTTTTAGCCAAAATAGGTTTTCATTTGCCTCCCAGGGCGCCCCCCTCCCAGCGCCCTGCACCCTCAGTGACTGCCGTGTGAAGTGTGCTGAGAGGAAAATGGCGCACAGCTGCAGTGCTGTGCGCTACCTTTAGAAGACTGAGGAGTCTTCTGCCGCCGATTCTGGACCTCTTCTTATTTCAGCATCTGCAAGGGGGCCGGCGGCAAGGCTCCGGTGACCATCCAGGCTGTACCTGTGATCGTCCCTCTGGAGCTGATGTCCAGTAGCCAAGAAGCCAATCCATCCTGCACGCAGGTGAGTTCACTTCTTCTCCCCTAAGTCCCTCGTTGCAGTGATCCTGTTGCCAGCAGGACTCACTGTAAAATAAAAAACCTAAGCTAAACTTTTCTAAGCAGCTCTTTAGGAGAGCCACCTAGATTGCACCCTTCTCGGCCGGGCACAAAAATCTAACTGGCTTGGAGGAGGGTCATAGGGGGAGGAGCCAGTGCACACCACCTGATCGGAAAGCTTTACTTTTGTGCCCTGTCTCCTGCGGAGCCGCTATTCCCCATGGTCCTTTCAGGAACCCCAGCATCCACTAGGACGATAGAGAAATCCCAATTACCAATAGCAAAACCAGAAACGTTCGGGGTCACCCACAAGCACCGCAGCGGCTGTATGTAATCACTGTGTGTAGAAGACAGGGGCACTTCATCCAGGAATGGAGAAAACAGTGTAGACCTCAGTAAGTGGACAGCATAGGAGACAGAAGATTGAATCTGCTGATGGTAAAGGAAGTACTCCCACAGCATAGATGCCAGTGATCGTTTCCAGGCCCCTTACTAAAGCAGAACTAAATAAATGCCAGGATGCAAGCAGCCAATGTACTGGACAGCGTTTATAGAGGGCCGACTGTGTTACATTATAGAATCTTGACAGAGTCTGAAGACCGACACCAGAATACCAACAACCAACAACCTAATCATAAGTACAGCGGCCAGGCTAGGGCCAGAGGTTGGGTTTAGCTGCCACCAGGAGGAACGGGGGGGGGGGGGGGGGGGAGGGGTACCGTTAGGCTGCGGGGGTGAGAGACTAGGGTTAGGCTGCGGAGGAGGGGTGGTGTTAGGCACCACCAGGGGGAGGTTATGTTTAGGCACTAAGGGGGGAGGGAGGTTAAGTTTAGGCACCACTCGGGGAAGGTTAGGGTTAGGCTGCGGGAGGGAAGGGTTAGGGAATAGGGGAGGGGGTTTAAGATAGTAACCTAACCCCTGTTGTGATTTTGGTGATCAGGATGGCAGCACTGGTATTGTGACCGTCGGCATCCCGTCTGCCGGGAAAACATACTGAACCCATAGAGTTTAATACTAACTAATTACATAGGTCAGCAGCTGGTATCAACTGGAGAAGTGGTAGCTGGCAGAGTGGGTCTGTGGCTCGTTGGATGATACCACGGGGCAATGTCCGTGCAGTTACCTGACTGGGAAGAGATTTAGGAGGGAATTCTCGCAGCTGGTCAGGTGATTACTTATTGAGTCTAAATGCACCAGGTTTCAATGCGTGAAGCAGCTAAACCCCATGCAAACTACTTGGCACGTTGCTATTGGTCACCCAAAAGACTGACTTGGAGCAGAATTCTGCCCAGCTGGTGCAATTAGAATTTATGGGGGACCAGGACACTTGCGCCCATCAACACAAACTGAATAGCTCGGGAGACTTGAGCTGCGGATGTGAGAACACAACTGAATCCCCCCCCCCCCTTGAAGACCAATGCTTCTGAGGTCCTAGGAATTCAATCTCACCCTGTATTTATAATGGGATCCATTCTCACCCTTCTAGTTACATTTTTGCAAGAAAGGTTTTCTAGACACGCAACAGAGCTAGGCAGACGCAACGGTAAACCAAACTGATATTTAGCAGAAAGGGATAATATTAAAGGATGCAATCCTATGGGGAAAGGAGGCCGGGCAGAAACGGATTTTACAGGGGTGCTAATAGAGTCCCCAGACCATAAAATAAACAGGTGGCACACAGAGATCACCTAGGGTAGAATTCAATGCAAAGTGCACACTGCGTCCACTGCTTTGAATTATATCACCCCCTTACAGTTGTAAAGATTCCGCAGAAGATTCAGCTGCGAGTAGCGCATTGTGTCAGGCAGTAATTTACTTTTTTACAGAGCGGCAGCAGGATATCAGGGTGACCCAGAACCGTGAGCTGCAAACCTTCATGGTTCAGCTCTCAAATCCTAATCTGGGGATTTGTGGGTCTCTAAAAAGGTTTAAAAAAAAAAAAAAATGGGCAAAGTGTTTTACAAGTGACAAGGGGGATCATTCCGGTTTGATCGTTCACTAGCTATTTTTTGCAGCGCTGCGAACAGATAGTCGCCGCCTATAGGGCAGTGTATGTTTGCTTTGCAAGTGTGCGAACGCTTGTGCAGCCGAGCGGTACACAAAAGTTTTGTGCAGTTTCTGAGTTGCCCAAAACTTACTCAGCCGCTGTGATCACTTCAGCCTGTTCTTGTCCGGAATTAACGTCAGACATCCGCCCTGCAAATGCTTGGACACACTTGCATTTTAGATAGATTCTTTATTAAATCCATCGCTCAGCAACAATCCGCTTTGTACCCACCCGTACGACGCATGCACAGTAGTGACCTGATCGCAGCGCTGCAAAAAATCCTATCACGCGACCAGGTTGGAATGACCACCCTAGGTTTTATGGTGCCAGGTGGGGTATGGACACACAAGCCAGTATTACAAATCCTACGTGCTGCAAACAGCCCCAGAAACGTCTCTGCAGCCACCACATAAGACAGGTGCGAAGCACTAATTGGGGTATAACCATTCATTTGCACATTCATTCCCAGCACTGCAATAAAGGCTGCTCCTCCAGCAGCTGCAATATCCCTGGATGAATGAGTGACGAGACACTGTACAGCTGTGTGCACGAACATATGTTAGCTGTCAGATAAAACTAGCAAACTCCGTTTCCAGCATTACAAAGAGGACGGCCTGTGAATGTGGGGCTAGAAATAGCTCCCTGTCCAATGCACTCAGCAACAGGTCAGCCCAGAGATGAGCACAGACAGCTGCTGACGAAGCACCGTCCCCTCCCCCACCACACACCGCTCTCTGCAAACATTACTCATGTAATTAGTGCATGTGCACCCTGCAGTTCCATTTACCAGCTTACATTACACATCCAGCAGCTCTCACATTGTACATCTACAGGTCCTAGTATGAACCGTCCTTATATGCCAGCTACTGCCATATACCAACGTACCAGAGTAACCCCCAGCACCGTACCCTGGCGTCCCTGCGCTCACAGCTGCTAGTCACCAACACCTCTCAGACATACATAATGTGCCTACAGAGCTTATACCTATAGAAGTACAGACACCGCCATGAGGCCCCAGAGCGCAGCGTCCTCCAGCCATTACCCCCATGTAACCTGCAGGTCAGCTTCCACAGCAGATAGGAAGCATCTATGAATACAGCCCCCATTGTCAGGGTACAGCTGGCAGCGCCAGTCCCCCCCTGCCACAAACCTCACAAAGTTCAGAGATAGGGAAGAAGGACGCAGGAGGGGACCCAACAGACACCAGGCAACTAGGGCCCTATTCCCAAAGCCATATGTCCCATCCCAATGCAGCCCTGCACTGTAATCCTTCCACCCCCCACCAGAGTCACCCAGATACTTACCTCCCACCCCCCTCTACAGTCCACCCCGCATACTACCCCTCCCCATGCATAGGGCAGTTTATTTCCCCCAAATAATGCAAATATTTTATAATGACAATACAAAGTAATATGGGTGATGCGCAAGAGCTTTCACCGTGCCCACCATGGGCACACACCCCTTACCTCCCCCCTAGGGCTCTCCCCATGCCCCCCACAGTGCCCCCCCTCCTCCAGGTCTTTCCCCCCTCCCCCAGGTCTTTCCCCAAGCCCCCCCAGGTCTTTCCCCAAGCCCCCTGCCCCTCACAGTGTCACCCCTCAGCTCTCCACATGCCCCTCCTCCCCCAGGGCTCTCCCCATGGCCCCTGCCCCCCACGGTGTCCCCCCCTCCTTCTCCCCCCTCAGGGCTCTCACCATGCTCCCTAGCCCCTCATCGTGTTCCCCCTCCCCCAGGGCTCTCCCCATGTCCCCTGCCCCTCACCGTGGCACCGTCGTTGCTCTTTTTGGCAGCGGCCACTTGCAGGACGTTGAAGAAATCCATGCCGAGACCTCCTCCTGGCGCCGGGCTACCAACCCCAGCCTGTCACCGGGCTCCCAGCGGCCGGGAGGGAGAGTACACTCCGAGGAGTGACGCACTTCTCCGCCAGAAACTACCAGAGATCTCACCGTCACGTCATGCACTGCCCTGACATCACTTCCGCCCGCAGTAAGGCTGCCTGGCTGCTCTATACCTGCCAGCAGCTGCTCTCACGTCACCATCTTGGCGTCACTTCCGCCCAAAATAAGGCCTGGCTGTAGGATACCAGCCAGGTGAGCCTCACGCACGGTCGTCTAGACGTCAAATCCGCCCACAATAAGGCTCGACCGTATTATTTCTGTCAACAGTTGCACACGCACGCTCGTACTGACGTCACTTCCGTCCATAGTGAGACTCTGCGTGCCGTACCTGCCAGCAGTGTGTGTAATCTGCCAGGACATAAGATGGCCGCTCTGAATGTAACCTATGTTTGTAAACAGTGGGGGTCATTCCGAGTTGTTCGCTCGGTAACAATCTTCGCATCGCAGCGATTTTCCACTTAATGCGCATGCGCAATGTCCGCACTGCGACTGCGCCAAGTAAATTTGCTATGCAGTTAGGATTTTTACTCACGGCTTTTTCATCGCTCAGGCGATCGTAATGTGATTGACAGGAAATGGGTGTTACTGGGCGGAAACAGGCCGTTTTATGGGCGTGTGGGAAAAAACGCTACCGTTTCCGGAAAAAACGCAGGAGTGGCCGGAGAAACGGGGGAGTGTCTGGGCGAACGCTGGGTGTGTTTGTGACGTCAAACCAGGAACGACAAGCACTGAACTGATCGCAGTTGCCGAGTAAGTCTGAAGCTACTCTGAAACTGCTACGAGGTGTGTAATCGCAATATTGCGAATACATCGTTAGCAATTTTAAGATGCTAAGATTCACTCCCAGTAGGCGGCGGCTTAGCATGAGCAAATCTGCTAAAATCCGCTTGCGAGCGAACAACTCGGAATGACCCCCAGTGTGTAGTTCCATGTAGCTGCTTCTTCTGTGATAATCACTATCAAAGTGATAGAGTAACATTATAAGGAAATACATTAACCAGTTAACATGGCCTAATGGTGAAACACAGTGCATGGCTGTGCTGAGACAAGCTTCATGACATGCGGGTGTGTTATAGAAGAGCTATAGCGTCTACTCTAGGTAGACAGTTTATAGGTCAACAAAATATGGTTGACATGCGTTACGGTCAACAGGTACAAAAGGTTGACATGAAAATGGTCGACAAGTTTTTTTCCATTTATTTTTTATTTTTTGGGCTAAATCTTGTATGTCTGGTAATATGTAACCACCATTAGACAAAAATATACCCTCGCGGGCTCACTTAGCTGGCCACGCTTTGGGCAAGGTTACTATTTCCACTCGTAGTCCACATGGATAGTGAATCAAGCAAACGTTGGGAAAACATTAAAAAAAGTGTTGACCATTTGTTTTTGACTTGACCTTTTGTACCTCAATTGTAAGCACTCGTCGACCTTTCATCTGTCGACCTTTTATACCAGTTGGCCATATGGTGACAACCTACTGTCTACCTAGACACTATCTATCATCCGGATACCGCTTCATAAACAAACTGTACGGTAGCGCTAATTTAGGCACCATACCAACCAGCGCTAGTCTTGTGCGTATAAAAATGGAGGCCAAGTCTCCCACTGATCACATACCCACACAAGATGGCAAGCGTTGTGGCATTTTGTTTTCCTCTCGCCGTATGGCCCATTGGTATAGCCAAGGTGACCCCCAATGACCTCCCTAGTGCCAATCCCACAGAAACAGTGCATTAGGGTTTCACAAACCGTTCTGCTGCTGATCATACATGCGCCAATTGCTAGAAAGCGTTAATATATCAAATACAACGCTCATTGGCGTCTGGGCGATGCACGTTTTGCACTTTGAAGCAGAACAGTGATTGTGCTGCATTTCATTCATCCCATTCTCTGAGGAAAATGATAAGGATGTCGCCTAAGGAAAGCCCACCCTTAGTTGTTGGGCACACACATCTTACCCTCGCTCCCCCATCTTCTTCTCCCTTCTTTTACATTATAAATGCCCAGTTGAATTGTCATATTCACTGTTAGTTGTTGCTTTTTACTGATCTTTAAATATCATGGTCAGTAAACACTGAAATAAATCGTAAAAAAAAACATTTTAATAAAGGCGCAAATAAAATTGGACATACATATAACGGAATGCACTTTGCATATTTCAGTATGTCAGCACACATAGGACTTCTCATAACACTATGGTTACAATGGTGCACAGTTCTGAATTCAACAATGGACGCCGGGTCTGATTTATGATCTATGGCGGGGAACCTGCGCTGTGGCATTGGGGGGGCGGTGACCAGTCTCGGACCAAATGGGGGATGCTGCACCCATTTTGTAGGTGTGTGATCTGCGTCGTTGGACAGACTTTCTAGACCCGGCTGAGCGGATCTGACAGCCAGTCTGAGTAAGATGGCCGAGGGCGGCGACCATATACTATACCAGACTCTGGCAACATGGCCCCTTCCATCAGGTACAAAATGCTCTGCACATAGACTTTCCTCTCAGTTTATGATTGCCGTCACCATCGGTGACTAGTTCAACACAGGTTCAACACAGGTGATGGCAATCGTAAATTGAGGTAAACCCGCACTTTAGTAAATATACCACTAGATATTAGAGATAGTGAGAGACAGTGCAGGAATTCTAGAAATGGCCGCTCATTTTGGACTGAAAATCATTCTACATGTTTCTAAATAATACCCCTTTCAGACCGCCACCTATGAACACGGGTTATGGGCACATGAGCGCGCATAACCCGTGATCAGGTGCGGTCTGAAAGGTGCCAGGGTAGAAATACCAGGTCGAGCGACTTGGTATTCCAACTCGGGTAGTGAGCAGGGTTGAGCTCGTGTTCAACCCGGATCGCTGTGCAGTGTGAACGGGAGCCGGATCGATGCGGCAAAGGCAAGCACTTCTGGTAAATGGACTAAGCAGCTCTCAGTATCAAAATAAATTCTGCTGGTATTCAAAATAAGGTGACAGCACTAATGAATACGATTATATGTGTAATAGGAAAATATATGTGCGGTGGGGTAAGTACTGACTGTTAAATAGAATAGTACTAAAACATATAGCGCAAAACGTAAAAAAGTCTAAAAAAGGTGCTGCAGATAGACACAATGGGGCCTATTCAATCGTTCACTGTGCCCCCTGCTGGGCATCTAGAGCAATGGTGTCATGAATGGAGCCATTCAATTGTTGCTCCGAACAGATGCCCATTGGTGGTCATTCTGAGTTGTTCGCTCGCTGCCGATTTTCGCAGTGCAGCGATCAAGTGAAAAAACGGCAAAAATGCGCATGGTACGCAGCGCGCATGCGCTAAGTACTTTCACACAAAATTTTGTAGATTTACACAAGCTCGAGCGACGTTTTTTCATCGCTCGAGTGATCGTAGTGTGATTGACAGGAAGTGGGTGTTTCTGGGCAGAAACTGGCCGTTTTCAGGGAGTGTGCTAAAAAACGCAGGTGTGCCAGGTAAAAACGCAGGAGTGGCTGGAGAAACGGGGGAGTGGCTGGCCGAACGCAGGGCGTGTTTGTGACGTCAAACCAGGAACTAAACGGACTGAGGTGATCGCAAGATAGGAGTAGGTTTGGAGCTACTCAGAAACTGCAAGGAATTATTTAGTAGCAGTTCTGCTAACCTCTCGTTCGCTATTCTGATAAGCTAAGATACACTCCCAGAGTGCGGCGGCCTAGCGTTTGCAAAGCTGCTAAAAGCAGCTAGCGAGCGAACAACTCGGAATGAGGGCCATTATCAGTTAAGGCGCCTGACAGCGCCGGGTTTAGCAAAGTGGCTAAACTCGTCTAAAGACCTTAAATGGGCGACCACAGTCCGGGGTTGGGCGCATTTGTTCAATTTTGGACTTTTTAACACATTTTTTCTTGCACCTCCAGAGGCTGCAAGAAAACATTTGACTGTCGCAGCTTGTGAATATATGAGGCAGGGGATAAAACTGTATGTGCGGTGTTTCAATCTTTGTAGCGATTAATGTACTTTGTATTCCTTCTGTTCCCTTGTCTCTCTGGCTTGTGTCACTATTCCCCCATGTGCGTGTTTATTCACAGGACTAAAACTATTACGTTAGCCTGTATATTCTGTACTGTAAACTTAGGTAAATATAGGTGTGCTGTGACCGGGCACATTGGGGCTAACTCAGACCTAATTGCTGCGGTGTGTTTTCGCTCAGCGGGCGATCAGGTCTGAACTGCGCATGCGTATGCACCGCAATGTGCAGACGCGACGGTCCGCAGCGATGGGAAGCGACGGGAAGGTGCAAAAAATCCGATCGCAGCGGCGATCGCAAGATAATTGACAGGAAAAGGCCGTTTGTGGGTGGCAACTGACCGTTTTCAAGGAGTGTCTGGAAAAAAACGCAGGAGGGACCAGGCGTTTTGTGGGAGGATTTGTGACGTCAGCTCCGGCCCCGATCATCGCACTGGAAGAGTAAGTCCTGAGCTGTGCAGAGACTACACAAACTGCTGTTCTCCTGCACATGTGATCGCACACCTGCACATCGATAGCCCCCTCCCCCTGTAGGCGGTGACTACCTGATCGTAGGGATGCAAAAAACGCACCCTAGTGATCAGGTCTGAATTACCCCCATAGCATACCTCCCAACTGTCCCGATTTTCGCGGTTTAGTCCCGGTTTTTGGGGACTGTCCCACTGTCCCACCCGCGGGCCGCAGTGTCCCGCGGTGGGGGGGACAGTTGGGAGACTCTGTCTCTCGCTGCCCTGCTTAGCAGAGCAGCGGTGAATAGACGCTGTGCGCATGCGCACCGCATCTATTCAGGGGAGACCGGAGGAGATGGGGCATGCCAGCAGCTCACAGAGCGCTGGGCATGCCCCATCAGTGACGAAAACGGGGGCGTGGCTAGCGATCGCGGGTCCTCCCGCGAAGCCACGCCTCCTCTTCATAGGCCACGCCCTCTTTTCTGGAGCGCGCGCAGCGAATCCGCGCGTGTGTCCCTCCTTAGAACACAAGAAAGTTGGGAGGTATGCCCATAGTACTGTCCTGCTGCAGTGTTACATTAGGAGGATGCCATTCTGTGTATGAGGTTACAAGTTATCATTGATAATCCTGCTTAACCATCTGTTATCCCTATATGCAGTGTCGGACTAGGGCATGAAGGGCCCACCGGGGAATGCTATTGTAGGGGCCCATGCTAAGAGGTGTGGCCAAGCTCCACTGGGGCGTGGCCAGCCACCACAGAGGCTTGGCTAACCATTACAGAGTATATGTTCTGTACCTCTTGGTAAATATATAATAAACCATATTCTTGTGAAGTATAATGTAACATATATATAATGCATAATTAAAGTGCACTAGGATAGAGTCTGGAAGCTGATCCCTAGAGGAGGAGGAGGGCCCACAGGCAGTGGGGCCCACCGGTGGTTTCCCCTGTTCCTCTGTGGGCCAGTCCAACCCTGCCTATATGGCCGCACAGGAAGTAAACATGAGGGACAGGTAATCTCTCACTGAAGATGGCAACCAAGACTTCCAATTTCCCTGTCATTGTTCCTTCTGTTTACTTTCCTCTGTTAATCTCGGGTATGGGACTCAGGGTCGACACCAATTAGGTCGACACCCATTGGTCAACAGTGACTAGGTCGACACTAGAAATAGGTCAACACGGTCGACATGAAAGACGGTCGACATGGGGTTTTAATGGGGTTTTTTGTGTTGTTTTCTCCGTCAAGTGACCAGGAACCCCAGTTAATGCACCGCGTTCCCTTGCATGGCTCACTTCGCTCGCCATACTGCGGGCAAGGTGCCTCGCTCCGCTACCGCTGCACTTGGCACAGGTTACCGTTCCCAATCGTAAAGTATGAAAAAGTCCGCCGCAAAAAAATAAATGTGAAAAACTCATGTTGCCCTTTTTGCATGTCGACCTAATGGCCATGTCAATCTATTTCTAGTGTTGACCTAGACACTTTCGACCAATGGGTGTCGACTTAATGGGTGTTGACCCAGAGTCCGGATACCGTTAATCTCTGGGCTCTGACAGACAGCTGGGAGCCTGACCCAGCATGTGGTCAGCAGGAGAAGGCCAGCTGTGGGAGGGAGGAGGGATATTCCTGAAATGGGATCCCACCAATCAGGAACCTGTGTGTCCTCCCCAGGTAAGCACGGCATGATGGGCATTTGGAAGGTTTTAAAAGAGGTTGCGCAGGTCAGCTCCACATGTTAGTTGCAGGACTCTGGCTAAGGGGTGATTAGCAGAGCAGCTTAGCAGGGCAGCGGTGAATAGACGCTGTGCGCATGCGCACAACGTTTATTCACGACTGACAGATGGAGAGGGGGCATGCCAGCAGCTCACAGAGCGCTGGGCATGCCCCCTCAGTGACGGAGAAGCAAGGCGTGGCTTACAATTGCGGCATCATCGTGAAGCCACCCCCCATTTCCAAGGCCACGCCTTTTTCGGGAGAGCACGCGGCTTCGCCACACATGTGTCCTGCTTCAATAGGTAAGAATGTTGGGAGGTTTGAATAAACCATCACTTTGGTTTCATCGGCTCTGTGTCTGAGTGATTACAAGAACCCCGTATCCTCACACAGCTTATGGGCGTCTATCGCAGAAACAATTGAATTGCTCCGATAGACACCCATTCCTATAGACAGCCAACAGGTGGTGCGCGCCACAATTGAATTGGCCCCAATGAACATTATAAATGTTCAAAGTCCAGAGCCGCATCAGTCCTTTAGAATGGGGATGTCAGGTCCCAGACTGCGGCACCCCGGCTCTTACCCTTCCACGGTGTTACTCGGCACAGGTCCCAACTCTTTCGGTATCCATTGCTGGGTCCGGGCTGCTCCTCCGGCAATCTCGCCGCTCAGGGATCTGAAGTCCTTCAAGTGGCATCCCTGCTGGCTCCGAGTACTGGGTGCCTCCATATTGGAATTGGTCAGCTGACCACTGAGTCACCACCAATGGGAGCCCAGATTCATAACACATGACTGTGTTCTCCAATCCTAGCAGAGCCAGGGGTATAAGAGGCTTTCAGGTGCTCCAGCAATTTGCCAGAGAAACATGACTAATCTGCCTTGTCCCTTGGCTCCTGATCCTGAGCTGTTATCCTGATACCAGTTCCTGCCTGTCTGGAGGACTACTGGTCCCAGCCAGCTACCAGCAATATCTTCCAGTCTGGTTATCCTGATACCTGTTCCTGGCTGTCCAGAGCACTAAGGGTCCCAGCCACCTACCAGCAATCCTGATCCTGATACCAGTTCCTGCCTGTCTGGAGTACTACTGGTCCCAGCCATCTACCAGCAATATCTTCCAGTCTGGTTATCCTGATACCAGTTCCAGCCTGTCCAGAGAACTACTGGTCCCAGCCAGCTACCAGCAATATCTTCCAGTCTGGTTATCCTGATACCAGTTCCAGCCTGTCCGGAGTACTACTGGTCCCAGCCAGCTACCAGCAATATCTTCCAGTCTGGATATCCTGATACCAGTTCCAGCCTGTCTGGAGTACTACTGGTCCCAGCCAGCTACCAGCAATATCTTCCATACCAGTTCCAGCCTGTCTGGAGTACTACTGGTCCCAGCCAGCTACCAGCAATATCTTCCAGTCTGGTTATCCTGATACCAGTTCCAGCCTGTCTGGAGTACTACTGGTCCCAGCCAGCAACCAGCAATATCTTCCAGTCTGGATATCCTGATACCAGTTCCAGCCTGTCTGGAGTACTACTGGTCCCAGCCAGCTACCAGCAATATCTTCCAGTCTGGTTATCCTGATACCAGTTCCAGCCTGTCTGGAGTACTACTGGTCCCAGCCAGCTACCAGCAATATCTTCCAGTCTGGTTATCCTGATACCAGTTCCAGCCTGTCTGGAGTACTACTGGTCCCAGCCAGCTACCAGCAATATCTTCCAGTCTGGTTATCCTGATACCAGTTCCAGCCTGTCTGGAGTACTACTGGTCCCAGCCAGCTACCAGCAATATCTTCCAGTCTGGTTATCCTGATACCAGTTTGAGCTGTGCTGGCTGAGCAGAGTTCTGCTGTCCCGTTAATTGAGAGTTTGTAGCATGCACTGCAAACAGCCTGAGGCGGCGTTAGACCTCATGGGGCCTTAAGCGAGACACCGATTTCGGGCCTCCCTTCCCAAAAAAAAAATCCTCAGTGTGCCCCCCCCCCCCCCCCCCCCAACAATTCTAGCAGACAGGTCCTGCTGCCCCCCAGTCAGTGTATGCTCCCCAATCTGCCCATGGCCGATTATAGCAGGCGGATGGTAGTTTTACTGGTGTATTGATTATTATTTATTACCAGTTATTTATGTAGCGCACACATATTCCACAGCGCGTTACAGAGAACATTTGGCCATTCACATCAGTCCCTGGCTCAGTGGAGCAACACTCTATATTCCCTATCACATGTACACACACACACACACACACACACACACACACACACACACACACACACACATTCACACACACACACACACACACACACACACACACACACACACACACACACACACACACACACATTCACACTAGGGTTAATTTTGCTGGGAGCCAATTAACCTATCAGTATATTTTTGGATTGTGGGAGGAAACCGGAGTACACGGAGGAAAACCATGCAAGTACGGGGAGAATATACAAACTCCACACAGTTAGGGCCATGGTGGCAATTGAGCCCATGACCTGAGCCCTGTGAGGCATTAATGTTAATCATTACACCGTCCATGTTGCCCTTAAAATCACACCTGGCAGGTAACGAGTCACTGACAGCCTGCCGGGAGTATACAGCCAGACCAGCACTCGCACATTTTCGGCAGAAATCAGAAATGCCCTCCCGAATCCATGCTCTGTCGGCGAGCCCCCTGGGACCTGCCGGGCCCTCGCGGCAGCTTTGGATGTCTACTGGTAAATCCGCTACTGCACGGTAACCAGTTCAATAACTTAATTGTCAGACCTTGTATAATGGAGTCACACTAAGGTCACTGGTATATAGTCAATGCAGTCACTGAGGGTGCAATAATGGATATTACAAGGGATGGGGGGGGGGGGGGCGGAGTCACTGATATATAATCAATGCAGTCACTGGAGGGTGCAATAATGGATATTACAAGGGATGGGGGGGGGCGGAGTCACTGATATATAATCAATGCAGTCACTGGAGGGTGCAATAATGGATATTACAAGGGATGGGGGGTGGAGTCACCGTTATATAATGAAGACACCCATGCCTTTTAATACTTATTATTACACCCAATTACATTAGTGTTGACTGCATTATAGTGCCCCCCCCCCCCCCCCCCCCCCAGAGGTGTAGCTAGGAGCCAAGGTGCCCGGAGCAAGGGTATGTTTCGGCACTACCTCTACTGTAATGTGTTGGGGACATGTTACATTTGAAAAGAAAAAATATTACAAAATCCTAAATTTGTGGCAGGGCCGGTGCTAGACCTTGTGGAGCTCAGGGTGAAAGTTTCCTTTGGGCGCCCCATGTATAAAATAGGAACAGTGCGCAACAAAGAAGCGCACCAAAAATATAGGATTATGGCTTCATGGGGAAAAGGCATGGCCACAGAATAGTACCTATACAGATTACACCGCACAGTAATGTCCGTTATTCCCAATTTACCACACACAGTAGAATCCATTATTCACCTTACACCACACAGTAGTGTACATTATTCACATTAAACCACATGGTAGTACCCCTTATACACTTTACGCTACACAGTAGAGCCCCTTTTATATGTAACGCCACACAGTAGAGCCTCTTATACACATTACTCAACACAGTAGAGCCGCTTATATATGTTACACAGCAGTAGAGCCGATTATATATTATTCACATTAAACCACATGGTAGTACCCCTTATACACTTTACGCTACACAGTAGAGCCCCTTTTATATGTAACGCCACACAGTAGAGCCTCTTATACACATTACTCAACACAGTAGAGCCGCTTATATATGTTACACAGCAGTAGAGCCGATTATATATGTTACACAGCAGTAGAGCCGCTTATACACATTATGCCACAGTAGAGCCGCTTATACACATTATGCCACAGTAGAGCCGCTTATACACATTATGCCACAGTAGAGCCGCTTACACATGTTACTCTGGAGCTTCTAATGCAGATAAAGGGTGCTGCAGCAGCAGCTGGGGCAGAGAGAGGTGCTGCCGCATCAATGTAGATAGAGGTGCTCTAGCAGCCGGGGCATAGAGGGGTGCTGCAACAGCTGGGTGCTGTAGCAGACAAGGCAGAAAGAGGTGCTGAAGCAGCCGGGAGCAGAAAGAGGTGCTGCAGCATCTGAGACAGAGTGAGGTGCTGCAGCAGCTGGGGGAGAAGGAGGTGCTGCAGCAGCTGGGGCAGAAAGTGGTGCTGCAGCAGCGGGGGCAGAGAGTGGTGTATCAGGATAGAAGTTACCCTGCCGCACAGCTACAAGCAGACAGTGAGATATATAAAGAGGGCGGCAGAGCTCCGGCATGTGCTGGCTGTCAGTGTCACCTTCTGTGGCCTCAGGCCTGTCCTGTTCCCTACCTAGTCTCTGAGTCCGAGTCAGTGTGCGCGCCCTTTGCTCCTCCTCCTCCCGCTCTGCGGCTGCCTGTACAGCTTGCCACGGTATAGTGGGCCGAGAGAGGAGGGCAGGCAGCAGTGTGCCCTCTAACTTTTCCGAGGCTCTTCTCTCTAAGCATCTGTCGTCATACACACGTGTGTCATGGCTGGTCACGCGCACAGTACTGCAGGACTGGTGACACAGGTGTACGCCGGAGCCGGCACCCAACAGCTGTCTGATCACTGACAGCCTGCCGGGAGTATTCAGCCAGCCCAGCTCTCGGACAATTTCAGTGAAGCTCGTGGTCTGCCAAAAATGTCCTTTATACATCCTTGTCGGCGGGCCCCCTGAGACCAACGGGGCCCTAAGCAGTTGCTTTGGTTGCCTTGTGGTAAATCCTCCTCTGTAAACAGCAGTAACACAATGAATCCCGGAAGAAAGCGCCAAATGACGGGTGATTTCTAGTGAGCGCTGGTGTGAGCGGATAAGCGTAACATAGATTTCAGAATGTGGGACTAACATTCCCTGTTTTGAATGGGATATAGTCAGTATCCCCTGCGGTTAGAATTCCAACACCAAATTATTATTATTATTATATTTTATTTATAGGGCGCCACAAGTGTTTCGCAGCGCCGTACACATGGCAGATAATACAACAATACAGGGTACACAGAACTAACATTACAGTATCTGGAAAACTAACATAGAGCGCAGGTAACAACACCACAATATGGAAGAGATTAACAGTAATGAGGAAAGGATAATAAGGTATAGACATTCGCTACATAGGCTGTAACTGAAGTGTGAGAGAAGAGGGTTGTGGGAACAGGAGGGAAGAGGGCCCTGCTCTAAGGAGCTCACAATCTAGGGGGTTGGAATCCCAACGCCCACAATGCCGACACAGGATCGGACTGGCCCACAGGGAAACAGGGGAAACCACCGGTGGGCCCTCCTCCTCCTCTAGGGATCAGGTTCCAGACTCTCTATCCTAGTGCACTTGAATTATGCATTATACATATGTTACATTATACTTCACAAGAATATGGTTTATTATATATTTACCAAGGGGAACAGAACATATACTCTGTAATGGTTAGCCAAGCCTCTGTGATGGCTGGCCACGCCCCAGTGGAGCCTGGCCACACCCTTTAGCATGGGCCCCTACAACTGCATCCCCCGGTGGGCCCTTCATGCCCCAGTCCGATACTGTGCCGACATATCCCCAAGCTGACTGTTAGGGTTATGGTTAGTTTTAGTGTTAGTATTCGGCAATGGGGGGGAGGGTTAGGCTGCTGGAGGAGGAGGGTTAGGCTGTGGGAGGGGAGGGTTAGGGTTAGGCTGTGGGAGGGGATGGTTAAGGTTAGGCTGTTGGAGCAGATGGTTAGGGTTAGGCTGCGGGAGGGGATGGTTAGGGTTAGGCTGTGTGAGGGGATGGTTAGGGTTAGGCTGTGTGAGGGGATGGTTAGGGTTAGGCTGTGTGAGGGGATGGTTATGGTGTGAGAAAAGATGGTTAGGGTTAAGCTGTGGGAAGAGGTGGTTAGGGTTAGGATGTGGGAGGGGATGGTTAGGGTTAAGCTAATGGAAGAGGTGGTTAGGGTTAAGGTGTGGGAGGAGATGGTTAGGGTTAAGCTGTGGGAGGAGGTGGTTAGGGATAGGCTGTGTGAGGGGTGGGTTAGGTTTATGCTGTGGGAGGGGATGGTTAGGGATAGGCTGTATGAGGGGATGGTTAGGGTGTGAGAGGAGGTGGTTAGGGATAGGCTGTGTGAGGGGTGGGTTAGGTTTATGCTGTGGGAGGAGGTGGTTAGGGATAGGCTGTATGAGGGGATGGTTAGGGTGTGAGAGGAGGTGGTTAGGGATAGGCTGTGTGAGGGGATGGTTAGGGTGTGAGAGGAGGTGGTTAGGGATAGGCTGTGTGAGGGGATGGTTAGGGTGTGAGAGGAGGTGGTTAGGGATAGGCTGTGTGAGGGGTGGGTTAGGTTTATGCTGTGGGAGGGGATGGTTAGGGATAGGCTGTGTGAGGGGTGGGTTAGGTTTATGCTGTGGGAGGGGATGGTTAGGGATAGGCTGTGTGAGGGGATGGTTAGGGTGTGAGAGGAGGTGGTTAGGAATAGGCTGTGTGAGGGGATGGTTAGGGTTAGGCTGTGTGAGGGGATGGTTAGGCTGCGGGAGGGGAGGGTTAGGCTGTGAGAGGAGGTGGTTAGGGTTAGGCTGCAGAAAGGGGGAGGGTTACGCTGCAGGGGTGGGGGAGGGTTAGATTATGGGTGGGAGGGGTTATAGTTAGAGTTAGGAAGGGATGGTTAGGGTTAGGTTGCGGGAGGAGACAGTTAGAGTTAGGCTGCAGGAGTGGAGGTTGGGGTTAGGCTATAGGAGTGGTGGGTTAGTGGTGGGGTTGAAATACTCACCAGGAGCCATCGGAATTCTGAGCGTCAGGATTCCGTTGTCAGGATTCCGACCATCGGGATCTCGACTGCCGAGATTTCATATCCAACCCGTTTTGAATATTCAGTATAGCTTGGAGGGCTATTGACATGGAAAGTGTAATGGATCAATGCCTATATATATTATACACTAACTATATATATATATATATATATATATATATATAAATGTATTTAAATTGCGCACTCACCATTTGAAGAGTAAAAAAAGTTATTTATTGATAGGCAATATACTCACAAAGAATTACATAGCAAAAAGTGCATATGTGCAGTGTCGACGTTTCGGTCCACTAGGGACCATCATCAGGACAGGCAACTGTGCATCCTTGAAGCAGCTCAGCCATATTTATATGGATGGATCTTTGATCTCTATTGGAGCACCCTGCTGTTGGTTGAAGTTATATGGAGTGCGGACATTACTTCTTTTATATATATATATATATATATATATATATATATGTATATATATATATATATATATATTTCTCTAACGTCCTAAGTGGATGCTGGGGACTCAGTAAGGACCATGGGGATTAGCGGCTCCGCAGGAGACTGGGCACAAAAGTAAAGCTTTAGAACTACCTGGTGTGCACTGGCTCCTCCCCCTATGACCCTCCTCCAAGCCTCAGTTAGATTTTTGTGCCCGAACGAGAAGGGTGCACACTAGGTGGCTCTCCTGAGCTGCTTAGTGAAAAGTTTAGTTTTAGGTTTTTTATTTTCAGTGAGACCTGCTGGCAACAGGCTCACTGCATCGAGGGACTAAGGGGAGAAGAAGCGAACTCACCTGCGTGCAGAGTGGATTGGGCTTCTTAGGCTACTGGACATTAGCTCCAGTGGGACGATCACAGGCCCAGCCATGGATGGGTCCCAGAGCCGCGCCGCCGGCCCCCTTACAGAGCCAGAAGACAGAAGAGGTCCGGAAAATCGGCGGCAGAAGACGTCCTGTCTTCAACAAGGTAGCGCACAGCACTGCAGCTGTGCGCCATTGCTCTCAGCACACTTCACACTCCGGTCACTGAGGGTGCAGGGCGCTGGGGGGGGGGCGCCCTGAGACGCAATAAAAACACCTTGGATGGCAAAAAATGCATCACATATAGCTCCTGGGCTATATGGATGAATTTAACCCCTGCCAGAATACATAGAAAAATGGGAGATAAGGCCGCCGATAAGGGGGCGGAGCCTATCTCCTCAGCACACTGGCGCCATTTTCCCTCACAGCTCCGTTGGAGGGAAGCTCCCTGGCTCTCCCCTGCAGTCACTACACTACAGAAAGGGTTAAAAAAGAGAGGGGGGGCACTAATTACGCGCAGTATTAAAGATACAGCAGCTATAAGGGGAAAAACACTTATATAAGGTTATCCCTGTATATATATAGCGCTCTGGTGTGTGCTGGCAAACTCTCCCTCTGTCTCCCCAAAGGGCTAGTGGGGTCCTGTCCTCTATCAGAGCATTCCCTGTGTGTGTGCTGTATGTCGGTACGTTTGTGTCGACATGTATGAGGAGAAAAATGTTGTGGAGACGGAGCAGATTGCCTGTAATAGTGATGTCACCCCCTAGGGGGTCGACACCTGAGTGGATGAACTGTTGGAAGGAATTATGTAACAGTGTCAGCTCTGTATAAAAGACAGTGGTTGACATGAGACAGCCGGCTACTCAGCTTGTGCCTGTCCAGACGTCTCATAGGCCGTCAGGGGCTCTAAAGCGCCCGTTACCTCAGATGGCAGATATAGACGCCGACACGGATACTGACTCCAGTGTTGACGGTGAAGAGACAAATGTGACTTCCAGTAGGGCCACACGTTACATGATTGAGGCAATGAAAAATGTTTTACACATTTCTGATAATACGAGTACCACCAAAAAGGGGTATTATGTTCGGTGAGGAAAAACTACCTGTAGTTTTCCTGAATCTGAGAAATTAAATGAGGTGTGTGATGATGCGTGGTTTTCCCCCGATAACAACTGATAATTTCAAAAATGTTATTGGCATTATATCCTTTCCCGCCAGAGGTTAGGGTGCGTTGGGAAACACCCCCTAGGGTGGATAAAGCGCTCACACGCTTGTAAGAACAAGGGCTCTACCCTCTCCTGAGATGGCCGCCCTTAAGGATCCTGCTGATAGAAAGCAGGAGGGCATCCTAAAAGGTATTTACACACATACTGGTGTTATACTGCGACCAGCAATCACCTCAGCCTGGATGTGCAGTGCTGGGTTGGCGTGGTCGGATTCCCTGACTGAAAATATTGATACCCTAGATAGGGACAGTATATTATTGCCTATAGAGCATTTAAAAGATGCATTTCTATATATGCGTGATGCACAGCGGAATATTTGCCGACTGGCATCAAGTCTAAGTGCGTTGTCCATTTCTACCAGTAGAGGGTTATGGACACGACAGTGGTCAGGTGATGCGGATTCCAAACGGCATTTGGAAGTATTGCCTTATTAAGGGGAGGAGTTATTTGGGGTCGGTCTTTCAGACCTGGTGGCCACGGCAACAGCTGGGAAATCCACGTTTGTACCCCAGGTCGCCTCTCAACATGAGAAGACGCCGTATTATCAGGCGCAGTCTTTTCGTGGGCAAGCGGGCAAAAGGTTCCTCATTTCTGCCCCGTGACAGAGGGAGAGGAAAAAGGCTGCAGAAATCAGCCAGTTCCCAGGAACAGAAACCCTCTCCCGCCTCTGCCAAGCCCTCAGTATGACGCTGGGGCTTTACAAGCAGAATCAGGCACGGTGGGGGCCCGTCTCAATGAATTTCAGCGCGCAGTGGGCTCACTCGCAAGTAGACCCCTGGATCCTTCAGGTGATATCTCAGGGGTACAAATTGGAATTCGAGACGTCTCCCCCTCGCCGTTTCCTAAAGTCGGCTTTACCGATGTCTCCTTCTGACAGGGAGACAGTTTTGGAAGCCATTCACAAGCTGTATTCCCAGCAGGTGATAATCAAGGTACCCCTCCTGCAACAGGGAACGGGGTATTATTCCACACTGTTGTGGTACCGAAGCCGGACGGCTCGGTGAGACCGATTCTAAATCTAAAATCTTTGAACACTTACATACAGAGGTTCAAATTCAAGATTGAGTCACTCAGAGCAGTGATTGCGAACCTGGAAGAAGAGGACTACATGATGTCTCGGGACATCAAGGATGCTTACCTTCATGTCCCAATTTACCCTTCTCACCAAGGGTACCTCAGGTTTATGGTACAGAACTGTCACTATCAGTTTCAGACGCTGCCGTATGGTTGGTCCACGGCACCCCGGGTCTTTACCAAGGTAATGGCCGAAATGATGATACTCCATCGAAGGAAGGGAATTTTAGTTATCCCTTACTTGGACGATTCCCTGATAAGGGTAAGATCCAGGGATCAGTTGGAGGTCGGTGTAGCACTATCTCAGGTAGTGTTGCGGCAGCACGATTGGATTCTCAATATTCCAAAATCGCAGCTGATTCCGACGACTCGTCTTCTGTTCTTAGGGATGATCCTGGACACAGTTCAGAAAAAGGTGTTTCTTCCGGAGGAGAAAGTCAGGGAGTTATCCGAGCTAGTCGGGAACCTCCTATAACCGAGCCAAGTCTCAGTACATCAATGAGATGGTTCTGGGAAAAATGGTGGCTTCCTATGAAGCAATCCCATGCGGCAGATTCCACGCAAGAACTTTCCAGTGGGACCTGCTGGACAAATGGTCTGGGTCGCATCTTCAGATGCATCAGCGGATAACCCTGTCACCAAGCACAAGGGTGTCTCTCCTGTGGTGGTTGCAGAGTGCTCATCTTCTAGAGGGCCGCACATTCAGGACTGGGTCCTGGTGACCACGGATGCCAGCCTGCGAGGCTGGGGAGCAGTCACACAGGGAAGGAATTTCCAGAGCTTATGGTCAAGCCTGGAGACATCACTTCACATAAATATCCTGAAGCTAAGGGCCATTTACAATGCTCTAAGCTCAGCAAGACCTCTGCTTCAAGGTCACCCGGAGTTGATCCATTCGGACAACATCACGGCAGTCACCCACGTAAACAGACAGGGTGACACAAGAAGCAGAAGGGCAATGGCAGAAGCTGCAAGGATTCTTCGCTGGGCGGAAAATCATGTGATAGCACTGTCAGCAGTATTCATTCCGGGAGTGGACAACTGGGAAGCAGACTTCCTCAGCAGACACGACCTCCACCCGGGAGAGTGGGGACTTCACCGAGAAGTCTTCCACATGTTTATAAAACTCGACAAGTATTGCGCCAGGTCAAGGGACCCTCAGGCAATAGCTGTAGACGCTCTGGTAACACAGTGGGTGTACCAGTCAGTGTATGTGTTCCCTCCTCTGCCTCTCATAACCAAGGTACTGAGAATTATAAGATGGAGAGGAGTAAGCACTATATTCGTGGCTCCGGATTGGCCAAGAAGGACTTGGTAACCGGAACTTCAAGAGATGCTCACGGAGGATCAGTGGCCTCTACCTCTAAGAAGGGACCTGCTCCAGCAAGGACCCTGTCTGTTCCAAGACTTACCGCGGCTGCGTTTAACGGCAGGGCGGTTGAACGCCGGATCCTGAAGGAAAAAGGCATTCCGGATGAAGTCATCCCTATCCTGATCAAAGCCAGGAAAGATATAACCGCAAAACATTATCACCGCATTTGGCGAAAATATGTTGCGTGGTGCGAGGCCAGTAAGGCCCCGACGGAGGAATTTTCAACTAGGTCGATTCCTACATTTCCTGCAAACAGGAGTGTCTATGGGCCTGAAATGGGGGTCCATTAAGGTTCAAATTTCGGCCCTGTCAATTTTCTTCCAAAAAGAACTAGCTTCAGTCCCTGAAGTTCAGACGTTTGTGAAAGGGGTACTGTATATACAGCCTCCTTTTGTGCCTCCAGTGGCACCTTGGGATCTAAATGTAGTTTTTGGGTTCCAAAAGTCACATTGGTTTGAACCACTTAAATATGTGGAGTTAAAATATCTCACATGGAAAGTGGTCATGCTGTTGGCCCTGGCCTGGGCCAGGTGCGTGTCAGAATTGGCGGCTTAATCCTGTAAAAGCCCTCATCTGATTTTCCATTCGGACAGGGCGGAATTGAGGACTTGTCCTCAGTTTCTCCCTAAGGTGGTTTTCAGCGTTTCACCTGAATCAACCTATTGTGGTGCCTGCGGCTACTAGGGACTTGGAGGACTCCAAGTTGCTAGACGTTGTCAGAGCCCTGGAAATATAGGTTTCCAGGACGGCTGGAGTCAGAAAATCTGACTCGTTGTTTATTCTGTATGCACCCAACAAGCTGGGTGCTCCTGCTTCTAAGCAGACTATTGCTCGTTGGATTTGTAGTACAATTCAGCTTGCACATTCTGTGACAGGCCTGCCACAGCCAAAATCTGTAAAAGCCCATTCCACAAGGAAGGTGGGCTCATCTTGGGCGGCTGCCCGAGGGGTCTCGGCTTTACAACTTTGCCGAGCAGCTACTTGGTCAGGAGCAAATACGTTTGTAAAATTCTACAAATTTGATACCCTGGCTGAGGAGGACCTGGAGTTCTCTCATTTGGTGCTGCAGAGTCATCCGCACTCTCCCGCCCGTTTGGGAGCTTTGGTATAATCCCCATGGTCCTTACGGAGTCCCCAGCATCCACTTAGGACGTTAGAGAAAATAAGAATTTACTTACCGATAATTCTATTTCTCGTAGTCCGTAGTGGATGCTGGGCGCCCATCCCAAGTGCGGATTGTCTGCAATACTTGTACATAGTTATTGTTACAATAATCGGGTTATTATTGTTGTGAGCCATCTTTTCTAGAGGCTCCTCTGTTATCATGCTGTTAACTGGGTTTAGATCACAAGTTATACGGTGTGATTGGTGTGGCTGGTATGAGTCTTACCCGGGATTCAAAAATCCTTCCTTATTGTGTACGCTCGTCCGGGCACAGTATCCTAACTAGAGATGAGCGCCTGAAATTTTTCGGGTTTTGTGTTTTGGTTTTGGGTTCGGTTCCGCGGCCGTGTTTTGGGTTCGAACGCGTTTTGGCAAAACCTCACCGAATTTTTTTTGTCGGATTCGGGTGTGTTTTGGATTCGGGTGTTTTTTTCAAAAAACACTAAAAAACAGCTTAAATCATAGAATTTGGGGGTCATTTTGATCCCAAAGTATTATTAACCTCAAAAACCATAATTTACACTCATTTTCAGTCTATTCTGAATACCTCACACCTCACAATATTATTTTTAGTCCTAAAATTTGCACCGAGGTCGCTGTGTGAGTAAGATAAGCGACCCTAGTGGCCGACACAAACACCGGGCCCATCTAGGAGTGGCACTGCAGTGTCACGCAGGATGTCCCTTCCAAAAAACCCTCCCCAAACAGCACATGACGCAAAGAAAAAAAGAGGCGCAATGAGGTAGCTGTGTGAGTAAGATTAGCGACCCTAGTGGCCGACACAAACACCGGGCCCATCTAGGAGTGGCACTGCAGTGTCACGCAGGATGGCCCTTCCAAAAAACCCTCCCCAAACAGCACATGACGCAAAGAAAAAAAGAGGCGCAATGAGGTAGCTGTGTGAGTAAGATTAGCGACCCTAGTGGCCGACACAAACACCGGGCCCATCTAGGAGTGGCACTGCAGTGTCACGCAGGATGTCCCTTCCAAAAAACCCTCCCCAAACAGCACATGACGCAAAGAAAAAAAGAGGCGCAATGAGGTAGCTGTGTGAGTAAGATTAGCGACCCTAGTGGCCGACACAAACACCGGGCCCATCTAGGAGTGGCCCTGCAGTGTCACGCAGGATGTCCCTTCCAAAAAACCCTCCCCAAACAGCACATGACGCAAAGAAAAAAAGACGCGCAATGAGGTAGCTGACTGTGTGAGTAAGATTAGCGACCCTAGTGGCCGACACAAACACCGGGCCCATTTAGGAGTGGCACTGCAGTGTCACGCAGGATGTCCCTTCCAAAAAACCCTCCCCAATCAGCACATGATGCAAAGAAAAAGAAAAGAAAAAAGAGGTGCAAGATGGAATTGTCCTTGGGCCCTCCCACCCACCCTTATGTTGTATAAACAAAACAGGACATGCACACTTTAACCAACCCATCATTTCAGTGACAGGGTCTGCCACACGACTGTGACTGATATGACGGGTTGGTTTGGACCCCCCCCAAAAAAGAAGCAATTAATCTCTCCTTGCACAAACTGGCTCTACAGAGGCAAGATGTCCACCTCATCATCACCCTCCGATATATCACCGTGTACATCCCCCTCCTCACAGATTATCAATTCGTCCCCACTGGAATCCACCATCTCAGCTCCCTGTGTACTTTGTGGAGGCAATTGCTGCTGGTCAATGTCTCCGCGGAGGAATTGATTATAATTCATTTTAATGAACATCATCTTCTCCACATTTTCTGGATGTAACCTCGTACGCCGATTGCTGACAAGGTGAGCGGCGGCACTAAACACTCTTTCGGAGTACACACTTGTGGGAGGGCAACTTAGGTAGAATAAAGCCAGTTTGTGCAAGGGCCTCCAAATTGCCTCTTTTTCCTGCCAGTATAAGTACGGACTGTGTGACGTGCCTACTTGGATGCGGTCACTCATATAATCCTCCACCATTCTATCAATGTTGAGAGAATCATATGCAGTGACAGTAGACGACATGTCCGTAATCGTTGTCAGGTCCTTCAGTCCGGACCAGATGTCAGCATCAGCAGTCGCTCCAGACTGCCCTGCATCACCGCCAGCGGGTGGGCTCGGAATTCTGAGCCTTTTCCTCGCACCCCCAGTTGCGGGAGAATGTGAAGGAGGAGATGTTGACAGGTCGCGTTCCGCTTGACTTGACAATTTTGTCACCAGCAGGTCTTTCAACCCCAGCAGACTTGTGTCTGCCGGAAAGAGAGATCCAAGGTAGGCTTTAAATCTAGGATCGAGCACGGTGGCCAAAATGTAGTGCTCTGATTTCAACAGATTGACCACCCGTGAATCCTTGTTAAGCGAATTAAGGGCTCCATCCACAAGTCCCACATGCCTAGCGGAATCGCTCCGTGTTAGCTCCTCCTTCAATGTCTCCAGCTTCTTCTGCAAAAGCCTGATGAGGGGAATGACCTGACTCAGGCTGGCAGTGTCTGAACTGACTTCACGTGTGGCAAGTTCAAAGGGCATCAGAACCTTGCACAACGTTGAAATCATTCTCCACTGCGCTTGAGACAGGTGCATTCCACCTACTATATCGTGCTCAATTGTATAGGCTTGAATGGCCTTTTGCTGCTCCTCCAACCTCTGAAGCATATAGAGGGTTGAATTCCACCTCGTTACCACTTCTTGCTTCAGATGATGGCAGGGCAGGTTCAGTAGTTTTTGGTGGTGCTCCAGTCTTCTGTACGTGGTGCCTGTACGCCGAAAGTGTCCCGCAATTCTTCTGGCCACCGACAGCATCTCTTGCACGCCCCTGTCGTTTTTTAAAAAATTCTGCACCACCAAATTCAAGGTATGTGCAAAACATGGGACGTGCTGGAATTTGCCCATATTTAATGCACACACAATATTGCTGGCGTTGTCCGATGCCACAAATCCACAGGAGAGTCCAATTGGGGTAAGCCATTCCGCGATGATCTTCCTCAGTTGCCGTAAGAGGTTTTCAGCTGTGTGCGTATTCTGGAAAGCGGTGATACAAAGCGTAGCCTGCCTAGGAAAGAGTTGGCGTTTGCGAGATGCTGCTACTGGTGCCGCCGCTGCTGTTCTTGCGGCGGGAGTCCATACATCTACCCAGTGGGCTGTCACAGTCATATAGTCCTGACCCTGCCCTGCTCCACTTGTCCACATGTCCGTGGTTAAGTGGACATTGGGTACAACTGCATTTTTTAGGACACTGGTGAGTCTTTTTCTGACGTCCGTGTACATTCTCGGTATCGCCTGCCTAGAGAAGTGGAACCTAGATGGTATTTGGTAACGGGGGCACACTGCCTCAATAAATTGTCTAGTTCCCTGTGAACTAACGGCGGATACCGGACGCACGTCTAACACCAACATAGTTGTCAAGGCCTCAGTTATCCGCTTTGCAGCAGGATGACTGCTGTGATATTTCATCTTCCTCGCAAAGGACTGTTGAACAGTCAATTGCTTACTGGAAGTAGTACAAGTGGGCTTACGACTTCCCCTCTGGGATGACCATCGACTCCCAGCAGCAACAACAGCAGCGCCAGCAGCAGTAGGCGTTACACGCAAGGATGCATCGGAGGAATCCCAGGCAGGAGAGGAATCGTCAGAATTGCCAGTGACATGGCCTGCAGGACTATTGGCATTCCTGGGGAAGGAGGAAATTGACACTGAGGGAGTTGGTGGGGTGGTTTGCGTGAGCTTGGTTACAAGAGGAAGGGATTTACTGGTCAGTGGACTGCTTCCGCTGTCACCCAAAGTTTTTGAACTTGTCACTGACTTATTATGAATGCGCTGCAGGTGACGTATAAGGGAGGATGTTCCGAGGTGGTTAACGTCCTTACCCCTACTTATTACAGCTTGACAAAGGGAACACACGGCTTGACACCTGTTGTCCGCATTTCTGTTGAAATACCTCCACACCGAAGAGCTGATTTTTTTGGTATTTTCACCTGGCATGTCAACGGCCATATTCCTCCCATGGACAACAGGTGTCTCCCCGGGTGCCTGACTTAAACAAACCACCTCACCATCAGAATCCTCCTGGTCAATTTCCTCCCCAGCGCCAGCAACACCCATATCCTCCTCATCCTGGTGTACTTCAACACTGACATCTTCAATCTGACTATCAGGAACTGGACTGCGGGTGCTCCTTCCAGCACTTGCAGGGGGCGTGCAAATGGTGGAAGGCGCATGCTCTTCACGTCCAGTGTTGGGAAGGTCAGGCATCGCAACCGACACAATTGGACTCTCCTTGTGGATTTGGGATTTCGAAGAATGCACAGTTCTTTGCTGTGCTGCTTTTGCCAGCTTGAGTCTTTTCATTTTTCTAGCGAGAGGCTGAGTGCTTCCATCCTCATGTGAAGCTGAACCACTAGCCATGAACATAGGCCAGGGCCTCAGCCGTTCCTTGCCACTCCGTGTCGTAAATGGCATATTGGCAAGTTTACGCTTCTCCTCCGACAATTTTATTTTAGGTTTTGGAGTCCTTTTTTTTCTGATATTTGGTGTTTTGGATTTGACATGCTCTGTACTATGACATTGGGCATCGGCCTTGGCAGACGACGTTGCTGGCATTTCATCGTCTCGGCCATGACTAGTGGCAGCAGCTTCAGCACGAGGTGGAAGTGGATCTTGATCTTTCCCTAATTTTGGAACCTCAACATTTTTGTTCTCCATATTTTAATAGGCACAACTAAAAGGCACCTCAGGTAAACAATGGAGATGGATACTAGTATACAATTATGGACTGCCTGCCGAGTGCAGACACAGAGGTAGCCACAGCCGTGAACTACCGTACTGTACTGTGTCTGCTGCTAATATAGACTGGTTGATAAAGAGATGTCTATGTAACTATGTATGTATAAAGAAGAAAAAAAAACCACGGTTAGGTGGTATACAATTATGGACGGACTGCCTGCCGAGTGCAGACACAGAGGTAGCCACAGCCGTGAACTACCGTACTGTACTGTGTCTGCTGCTAATAATATAGACTGGTTGATAAAGAGATGTCGTAGTAGTATGTATGTATAAAGAAGAAAGAAAAAAAAAACCACGGTTAGGTGGTATACAATTATGGACGGACTGCCTGCCGAGTGCAGACACAGAGGTAGCCACAGCCGTGAACTACCGTAC
This sequence comes from Pseudophryne corroboree, assembly GCF_028390025.1. NCBI lineage: Eukaryota > Metazoa > Chordata > Amphibia > Anura > Myobatrachidae > Pseudophryne > Pseudophryne corroboree. The sequence goes on from NC_086454.1 coordinate 20,080,937, forward strand.
TGTACTGTGTCTGCTGCTAATATAGACTGGTTGATAAAGAGATGTCTATGTAACTATGTATGTATAAAGAAGAAAGAAAAAAAAACCACGGTTAGGTGGTATACAATTATGGACGGACTGCCTGCCGAGTGCAGACACAGAGGTAGCCACAGCCGTGAACTACCGTACTGTACTGTGTCTGCTGCTAATATAGACTGGTTGATAAAGAGATGTCTATGTAACTATGTATGTATAAAGAAGAAAGAAAAAAAAACCACGGTTAGGTGGTATACAATTATGGACGGACTGCCTGCCGAGTGCAGACACAGAGGTAGCCACAGCCGTGAACTACCGTACTGTACTGTGTCTGCTGCTAATATAGACTGGTTGATAAAGAGATGTCTATGTAACTATGTATGTATAAAGAAGAAAGAAAAAAAAACCACGGTTAGGTGGTATACAATTATGGACGGACTGCCTGCCGAGTGCAGACACAGAGGTAGCCACAGCCGTGAACTACCGTACTGTACTGTGTCTGCTGCTAATATAGACTGGTTGATAAAGAGATGTCTATGTAACTATGTATGTATAAAGAAGAAAGAAAAAAAAACCACGGTTAGGTGGTATACAATTATGGACGGACTGCCTGCCGAGTGCAGACACAGAGGTAGCCACAGCCGTGAACTACCGTACTGTACTGTGTCTGCTGCTAATATAGACTGGTTGATAAAGAGATGTCGTAGTAGTATGTATGTATAAAGAAGAAAAAAAAACCACGGTTAGGTGGTATACAATTATGGACGGACTGCCTGCCGAGTGCAGACACAGAGGTAGCCACAGCCGTGAACTACCGTACTGTGTCTGCTGCGACTGGATGATAAATGATATAAAAAATATATATTTATCACTACTGCAGCCGGACAGGTATATATTATATATTATATAATGACGGACCTGCTGGACACTGTCTGTCAGCAGAATGAGTTTTATTTTTATAGAATAAAAAAAACAACAACACACAAGTGAAGTCACACGACGAGTGTTTAACTTTTTCAGGCAATCACAATATAAGTATACTACTAACTATACTGGTGGTCAGTGTGGTCAGGTCACTGGTCAGTCACACTGGCAGTGGCACTCCTGCAGCAAAAGTGTGCACTGTTTAATTTTAATATAATATTATGTACTCCTGGCTCCTGCTATAACCTATAACTGGCACTGCAGTGCTCCCCAGTCTCCCCCACAATTATAAGCTGTGTGAGCTGAGCAGTCAGACAGATATATAATATATATAGATGATGCAGCACACTGGGCTGAGCCTGAGCAGTGCACACAGATATGGTATGTGACTGAGTCACTGTGTGTATCGCTTTTTTCAGGCAGAGAACGGATATATTAAATAAACTGCACTGTCTGGTGGTCACTCACTATATAATATTATGTACTCCTGGCTCCTGCTATAACCTATAACTGGCACTGCAGTGCTCCCCAGTCTCCCCCACAATTATAAGCTGTGTGAGCTGAGCAGTCAGACAGATATATAATATATATAGATGATGCAGCACACTGGGCTGAGCCTGAGCAGTGCACACAGATATGGTATGTGACTGAGTCACTGTGTGTATCGCTTTTTTCAGGCAGAGAACGGATATATTAAATAAACTGCACTGTCTGGTGGTCACTCACTAGTAAACTCTCTGCACTCTCTACACTTCTACAGTACTCCTCCTAGTCCTAAGCTCCAGTAAATCTCTCTCTCTTATAATCTAAATGGAGAGGACGCCAGCCACGTCCTCTCCCTATCAATCTCAATGCACGTGTGAAAATGGCGGCGACGCGCGGCTCCTTATATAGAATCCGAGTCTCGCGAGAATCCGACAGCGTCATGATGACGTTCGGGCGCGCTCGGGTTAACCGAGCAAGGCGGGAGGATCCGAGTCTGCTCGGACCCGTGAAAAAAACCATGAAGTTCGGGCGGGTTCGGATTCAGAGAAACCGAACCCGCTCATCTCTAATCCTAACTGAGGCTTGGAGGAGGGTCATAGGGGGAGGAGCCAGTGCACACCAGGTAGTTCTAAAGCTTTACTTTTGTGCCCAGTCTCCTGCGGAGCCGCTAATCCCCATGGTCCTTACGGAGTCCCCAGCATCCACTACGGACTACGAGAAATAGAATTATCGGTAAGTAAATTCTTATTATATATATATATATATATATATATATATAATATCTATATATATACATTAGTGCTGGGCAAGTTAACGCGTTAACGCCATAAGACAATATCAGCGATTAATATTTTTAACTGAGTTAACGCTTCTGCTGCTGCAGCGCTGGAAGCAGTAATTCATCTGACCCCCTGGATGGAGAAGCCGCCGGATGCCGCCGGAGAAGAGGAAGCCAAATATGCAAACAAACAAAATAATCACAATGCGCTGCCAATGATGTATATGCAGCCGGTCACTAACACTGGAACCTTCACAAAAATTTCACAGAAAGTAATACACAAGAGATTGGAAAGTGATAGGCGCAACACCATGAAAACGTCCTTACATCTGATATAGATGAATGTACAAAGGAATTCCCTTGCAATCCGCGTTTGGCGGGAGAAAAGCCGCCTTAATGGACAATTATGTTTAATGCTTGGGGGTATAAATATCCTATCCTAAGTGTTCACCACTATGCTTCTGATGAAGGACCATAGTGTCCGAAACGCGTCAAGCTAATGGTGCTCGGTGTGGAGAGGTGGAGCTGTCTTACCTGGATGATCCTTTTTTCCTTCCCATACGCTGCAGAGTCCGGAATCTCCAGTGATTTTTTGGGAGGGTAATTCCATTCCAGCTGCCAGCACCCCTTGATACCCACCTTGTTGTTGTGGTTATATGTCTTTTATTCATCTATACATTGTGAGTGTTCTGTATAATAAATTTGCTGTTCTGTTTCCAAATTGGTCTGCCCGATGATCTTTTTTCTCTTTATCGAGATAAGAGACTACACTTTGGAGGGCGTCATAGAGGAAAACTAAAAATACAAACACTCACGCTAAGGATTGCAAGGGAATTCCTTTGTACATTCATCTATATCAGATGTAAGGACGTTTTCATGGTGTTGCGCCTATCACTTTTTATACTATGCTAGGTATTGACAATTTCTCACTGCTGCAACTTTGACATCCAGCCATTACATGCTTTTTGTACTATGCTAGGTCTTGACAATTTTATCTTTAACTAGTTATTTCTAGGACAGACTATAGTCTGTTCTCACTGTGTATTAGTGGGGGTATAGTGGTTTGTTCACACCTTAAGGCAACCTTTTGTTGTGGGTGGAGTTTTCAGAGGGTGGGGGCTGCTATCAATTAACCCTGTATCCATGTCTGCATGGTTATTTAACTAGTATAGATCAATGCTGCAAGCATCTTAGGCTGCAAGCATCTTTTGTTGCTAAGTATGTTAGTGCAAAGTATGATGATATAATCTATGGAGATATACTGAGATAAACAGGAGAGAAACAGAGGGACAGCAGGCTATCTCCCCCATCTCCACAAAAGAACTGCAACCAACAGACTACAGCGAGTTACCTATACCACTACCAGTAATGCCTGCAGCCTGCACAGCCTGGATACTGAACAACCTATCTCAGGGGTTCTCAAACTCGGTCCTCAGGACCCCACACAGTGCATGTTTTGCAGGTAACCCAGTAAGTGCACAGGTGTATTAATTACTCACAGACACATTTTAAAAGGTCCACAGGTGGAGCTAATTATTTCACTTGTGATTCTGTGAGGAGACCTGCAAAACATGCACTGTGTGGGGTCCTGAGGACCGAGTTTGAGAACCTGTGACCTATCTGATTAAGTAGCAGCCCTACTGCTCTCACACATTGCTCACACTCTCATTTACACAATCTACAACCACTGTGTATCCATCTCAGCCTTTCCGTTCCTAACATTATTTCTTACAATTCTGTATGCACTGTCTTTTGCTTACATTACACCCCACATTCTCCTTGTTCATTCTATATTACACCTACACCATTCTATTCCCCTTAACACTACTGTACCAAATTATGGCTCCTCGATCCTGTCACATACCAATCCTCACTGCCAGGTCTCACCCCCAAATTAAAAATCACCCACAAACACTCAGAACCCAGCCAACCTTATCCCTATCTCCCCTGTCCCCTCCCTTCCTTTCTCCTGTGCACTCTGGAATGCTAGATCAATCTGCAACAAGCTGCCAACTATCCATGACCTCTTCATCTCCCACTCTTTTCACCTTCTCACCATCACTGAAACCTGGCTCTCCTCCTCTGACACCACCTCCCCTGCTGCCCTCTCCTACGGAGGCCTCTCCTTCACCCACACAGTCAGAACTGATGGTCGCCAGGGTGGAGGCGTGGGCGTCCTTCTCTCCCCTAACTGCACCTTTCGTGTCATCCCACCTGAGCCCTCTCTCACCTTCTCCACCTTCGAGGTCCACACTATCCGCCTCTTCTACCCCATTCACCTCCTTGTGGCAGTGATCTACCGCCCCCCTGGCCACTGTTCACCTTTCCTTGACAACTTTGCTGCCTGGCTTCCCCACTTTCTCTCCTCCGACCTCCCCTCTGTCATCCTCGGAGACTTTAACATCCCTATTGACATCACTAATGCCGCTTCCACTAATCTTCTCACCCTTTCCACCTCCTTTGGACTTTCTCAATGGACCTCCACCGCTACTCACAATCTCGGCCACTCCCTCGACCTTGTCTTCACCCACCGATGTGATCTCTCTGATTTCTCAAACTCTCCCCTCTCTCTGACCACCATCTGCTTTCCTTCACCCTCTCTTCCTCCCTCCTCCTCTCCACGCCCAGACCCACCACCACCAGACGCAATCTCGGGTCTCTCAACCCCACTTTCATGTACTCCCTCGAGACTTTCCTCTCTCCTCTTTCCACTATGACTTGTCCCAATCAGGCAGCCACCTTCTATAACTCTTCCCTAACCGCTGCTCTCGACTCTGTGGCTCCCCTCTCCTCTGTCCCCCTCCGCTGCTCCAAACCCCAACCCTGGCACACCAAACTAACACGTTTCTTACAAAAATGCTCACGCTCCGCTGAACGCTCCTGGAGGAGATCTCACTCTCTGGCGGACTTCCTCCATTTCAAGTTTATTCTCTCCTCCTACAGCTCTGCTCTTTCCCTCGCCAAGCAATCCTTTTTCCAAGCACTCATCTCTTCTCAGTCCTCCTGTCCACGCCGTCTCTTTGAAACTTTTAACACTCTCCTTCGCCCCCCTCCTCCTCCCCTCCGATCCTCCCTCACTGCCACTGACTTTGCCTCCTTCTTCATCTCCAAAATTGAGGATATCCGACACGACATCTCCCGCCGTCACACCTCTGCTACCCCCCTGCCCCCGTTATCCCTCCCCTCCATCTATCCCACCCTGTCCTCCTTCCATCCCACTTCAGAAAAGGAAGTCCACTCCCTCATCTTATCCCCCCCCCCCACCACCTGCCCCCTGGACCCCCTTCCCTCCCGTCTTCTCCGCTCCCTCTCCCCCACTGCCTGCTCCCACCTTGCTCACCTCTTTAACCTGTCCCTCTCCACCGGCATCTTCCCCTCACCATTCAAACATGCTCTGGTCTCGCCTATTCTCAAAAAACCCAACCTCGACCCCTCATCACCCACTAACTACCGCCCCATCTCTCTTCTCCCTTTCGCCTCCAAATTACTTGAACGACTAGTCTACAGCCATCTCACAAGCTACCTCTCTGACAACTCCATCCTCGATCCACTACAATCTGGCTTTCGCCCACTCCACTCAACTGAGACTGCCCTGGTGAAAGTCACCAATGACCTGCTTTCGGCCAAATCCAGGGGCCACTTCTCTCTGCTCATCCTTCTGGACCTCTCTGCTGCCTTTGACACCGTAGATCATCCTCTCCTCCTCGGCAAACTCCAAAACGCTGGCCTCTCTAGCACTGTCCTTGACTGGTTTTCTTCTTACCTCACTAACCGCTCCTTCTCTGTGTCTGCCTCAAGCACCACCTCACACCCTTCCATCCTTCCTGTTGGTGTCCCTCAGGGTTCTGTCCTTGGACCCCTTCTGTTCTCCCTGTATACCTCTTCCCTGGGTGCGCTCATTAACTCATTTGGCCTTCAATACCACCTCTATGCTGATGACACACAACTCTACCTCTCATCTCCTGATCTGTCCCCCTCTGTCCTCTCTCAGGTTTCCAGCTGCCTCTCTGCAATCTCCTCCTGGATGTCTGAACGCTCTCTAAAGCTCAACATGGACAAAACGGAACTCATCATCTTCCCCCCATCCAGAGCAACACCCCCGACCAATATCTCCATCATTGTTGACAACACCACCATCTCCCCCGTTCCCCAACTCCGCTGCCTGGGCGTCACTCTTGACTCCTCCCTCTCCTTTGCACCCCACATCCAAGCTCTGGCACAATCCTGTCGTTTCCAGCTATGCAACATTGCTCGTATCAGGCCATATCTCTCCCAGAGTGCAACTAAACTCATCATCCACTCACTGATCATCTCACGACTTGACTACTGCAATGTCCTCCTCACTGGCCTCGCTTGCTCCCATCTTGCTCCCCTCCAATCTGTCCTGAACTCCGCAGCTAGGCTTATCTTCCTCTCCCGCCGCACCACATCTGCCACTCCCCTTCAACAAAATCTACACTGGCTCCCATTCCCCTACAGAATCTTCTTCACACTCCTCACCGTCACATACAAGGTCATCTCTAATTCCACTGCTCCCTACATCTCCAACCTCCTTTCCCTTCATACTCCCTCCCGCCCCCTACGGTCGACTAATGACCGTCGCCTCTCCACCGCCCTGGTCACTGCTTCCCATACACGAGTTCAGGATTTTGCCCGTGCTGCACCCCTTCAGTGGAACACACTCCCCCGCTCCATTAGACTCTCCCCAACCTTGCAAAGCTTCAAACGGGCACTAAAAACCCACCTATTCATCAAAGCATACCCTCCCGATGCATAACCCAGTGTTTAAGCCGCGCCTCCACCCCCCTGCCTCATGCCGTGAACATCTCAGCTTTGCTTGCATACTGCCATCAGGCTACCTCCCACTTGCCTGCACCTCTTGTCATCTGTCTGTCGCCCCTTCCCAATAGATTGTTAGCTCTTCAGAGCAGGGCCCTCTTTCCTCTTGTTATCTAAGCCCTCGTCTCAACACATTTCACTCACAGCTCTCCCCTACTCAACGACCATCTTTATCCTGCTAGTAAAGGCTCATCTCCATCTATGGCCACCAGCCTCTAGTAGTACGATGATCACTCCCTCAATACTTACATCTTAGCTGTATTATGTCTTGAGAATGTGTGGTGCTCTGTTACCTGTACTCTATTTCTGTTATTTATTTACTGTAATGCAATGTTTTGTCCCCTGTACTGTCCTTTGTACGGCGCTGCGAAACGCATGTGGCGCCTTATAAATAAAATGTAATAATAATAATAATAATAATAATAATAATAATCACTTTCCAATCTCTTGTGGAGAAGAGGAAGCCGCCAGCCGCCAAAACCTCTTGAGACTGAGACTCCAGTAAGCTTGTCCACAACACACATAGTTAAATGAAAAAAAAAAAAAAAAATTGCGTGGGGTCCTCCCTCCTAAGCATAACCAGCCTCGGGCTCTTTGAGCCGGTCCTGGTTGTAAAAATACAGGGGAAAAATTGTGTAGGGTTCTCCCATATTTAATCAACCAGCACCGGGCTCTGCGCCTGGTCCTGGTTCCAAAAATACAGGGGACAAAAGATGTAGGGGTCCCCCGTATTTTTAAAACCAGCCCCGGGCTCCACTAGCCACAGAGATAATGCCACAGCCGGGGGACACTTTTATATAGGTCCCTGCGGCCGTGGCAACTAGTCAGCCCTGGCCGGGGTTCCCTGGAGGAGTGGGAACCCCTTCAATCAAGGGGTCCCCCCCTCCAGGCACCCAAGGGCCAGTGGTGAAACCCGAGGATGTCCCCCCCATCCATGGCTGGTGGATGGGAGGCTGATAGCCGTAGTGTAAAAAATAGAATATTGTTTTTTTGTGGTAGAACTACAAGTCCCAGCAAGCCTCCCCTGTAAGCTGGTACTTGGAGAACCACAAGTACCAGCATGCTGGGAAATAACGGGCCTGCTGGTACCTGTAGTTCTACTACAAAAAATACCCCCCCAAAAAAACACAACGCACACACCGTGAAAGTACAACTTTATTACATACATGCACACCTACATACATGGCGTCACTCTTGTGGGTGACCCCAATTAACCTCACGGTCTATCGCAGACCGCAAAGTTCCCATCATTGACTAGAATGGAGGAGCGCTCTCCTTCATTCTAGGCAGTGTGCTCGTCCTGATTGACAGGGCAGGAGTGCACAGCCATGACGTGGCGCTCCCTGATTGGCTACAGGGACCTTCAGTGACAGAAGTCACGGGGGTCCCGACATTCGGGAAAAGGGGTTCCATGTGTAAACATGGAACCCCTTTAGTCGCGTGGAGCGGGTTTCCGTGTTTTTATTTTAATCAATTTCGTGGATTACGTCGGAAAAGAAGAGGACAGAACTACGCAAGGATTGTTTGTAAGTATGATTTTTTTTTCCAGGTACCCCATGGATTCTACTGGAGAAGAGGACTGAGGGGCTTCGTGTCAACATAGGTAAGTATGTGTGTATGTAGGTGTGAGGCGGCGGGCGGCGGCGCAGCGATCGGGCCGGGGTACGGAGGAACGAGGATCCGAGAGGATCCAAGTTCCTCCAATCAGCGCCTCCGGATTTGAAATGGGCGCAGGACGCGAGCCAATCGCTGCTCGCGGCTTGGCACCCAATGAGGGGTTGCCACGGCAGGCCAATCGGTGCTCGTTGCGGCGGACCAATAGGAGTCGCCGCGTCATGGCTCCGCCTCCTCCCAGCGGCTTATATCAGGCGCTGGGCGGCGGCGGAGGTCAGTTGCGCGCCGGAGCCGGAGCAGAGAAGAGCTCCAGAAGACGCCGGGAGAGGATCAGCAGCGGCGGAAGAAGCGGCGCCGGAGAAGGCCGACGACGGGACGAAGAAGGAAGATTGAAGACGGGACGGAGCAGGACGAAGAGGTGGAGCTAGCGGCCCAGCAGCGGAGTATCGGCGGAGAGTGCTGCAGAGAGAGGGAAGCAAAAGAGCTGACGAAGCTCCCCTCTGCAGCCTCTCCCACCGATCCGGGTAAGAGGTCTTGGGCCTGTACCACCATTCTATAGGCCTCTTCCTCCCTAGACCACCAGGTGTTCGGGCATTAGGCCCGTGGGCAAAGTCAGGCCCTTCCGGCCTGTGGGCATTCAGTCGGGCCCTCCCGGCCCGTGGGTATAATTGATCGCCTCTTCGGGGTCTGAGGCTGCGCGCAGTCAGGGTTCCCCCCGGCCCGTGGCCCGGCCCGGAGAGAAGGGGCACACATACCCTGTCAGTGGTTTGGGCGTTAGGCCCAAGCCACCCTCAATAGCGCAGAAGGCGGGCATTAGGCCCGAGGGGAACATCAGGCAATAGGCCTGTGGGACATTAGAGAGCATTAGGCCCTAGCGTACTTTGGCCAAATAGGGTAACATAAGGTGACCCTGGGCACCAGGCCCAGGTCACCCACGAGTGACGAGTTAGGCGGGCACTAGGCCCGTGGGTGAAGTCAGGCCTACGGCCTGTGCGCAGTCAGGGGCGCTAGGCCCAGTGGATAAGTGCCCCCGAGGTGAATAAAGGTGGCACTGGGCACTAGGCCCAGGCCACCCTGAGGTGTTTAGGTAGGCAGGTCCGCTTGACCTGAGCCCTATAGAAGGAAGTGTATAGGAGGTGGGCAGGCTGTGTGGCGCCCACCCCCTTCCAGCGGCAGGTAGGGATTTAAAGGGACAGCACCGTGCGATCTTGTATTCCGATATTGTGATGTATGTTGTTACCGTGCAGGGCAAAGTGTCTGTTTGTTTTAAGTTTGTGCATAGTTGTGTTGCACCACTCACACGAGCTAGTTTGAGGGCTCTGTTTATGTAGCTAGTGTAGCGGACGCACACTAGGGTAGTTCTAGGCCCTGCACGGCTGTTTCTCTCTTTGCCTCCTTACAGGGACCTGTAAGTGGAGAAGATCGGAGTACAAGACGTAGGTCGGTGAGTAACATCGGTCTGTGTGTTCCTTCTGTGTGTGTCCCCATCTGTCTCCCTTCCTTCAGGGCAAACGGTGAGCCTTGCACGCCGGTGCAAGGTAGAATTTCCACCTGGTGCGAGAGTGCCAATAGGTGAAATTCGGGCTCTGAGGCGGACGCCTGGGATGACCCTCACCTAGCCCGAAAGCACTATTTTCCTTGGCTCCGGAGGGCGTTTCGGTCCACAGTTAGGAGGACGTCACTCAGCAATCTCCTTCCTCCTAGGTCATCGTGTCTGGGTCCGGCGAAAGATTCTTCAGGTCCGTTGAAGGTTCCTGAAGGTGAGAGAGAGCGGCGCCTGGTGAGTACCGAAACTACACCTGTACGGCAGCAGGCACCACCACACGCACTGCCGCACCTCTTACATTTGGCGTAATCGGTAGGATCATGGACGCGGACGACAACGCTCCTCCGGGAACGGAGAGGAAATTCAATTTTGGACCGGCATTGACGCATACCCCTCGGTACGATGGGCAGAATATGCCGTTGGCCGACTGGAAGAAGAGGCTGGATGGAATCATCCAGCTGTATGGGGTGCCCCCTGAAATGCAGTTGCACTTGGCCTTGAATACGCTGGATGGAGTAGCCTGGCGGTCTGTGATCCTTGTTCCCGAGGAGGAGCGGAAGACGTTGGAAGAGGTACTCACGATCCTCGAGGGTGCCTATGGTAACACGGCTTCTGCTGGAACCCTGCGTCAGCATTGTTCAACCGATTCCAGAGGGAGGATGAGTCTATACCCCAGTTTGCAAACGCACTGCAGGAAATGTTGAGTGAAATCACGCGGCGTGATCCCGGAAGGTTTGGGGTCCCTGGTTAACCCCAGCGTGATGCTGAGGGATCAGTTTGCACTGGGCCTACGGAGTATCCCCATTCGACAGATTCTGTTGGATAAGATTGCCAACGATAAGAAAATGACCTTCTGTCAGGTCCAAGTGGAGGCGGTCGCTAGGGATCGCAATGCCAATTTCGGACCTTACGCCATGGCCCCACAATGGTTGGCACCGGTGTCTGCTGTGGCCAGCCGAGAACCCAGCCCCATGGAAGCCTGTGTCCAAGACCTTAAGGCGGCATTCGCCAAAGTCACTCTGGAAATGAAAGCAGAGATCTCCCAGTTGCGAGATGAGGTTCATAGGCAGAGAGGTCCGGGTGGGTCCGAAGATCGGGCGCCGCACCGGCTGCCCAGGGAATCACGGGCCAATGTAGGGGGCGCTCGTCCCAGGGAAGGTAGGGGTCCCCGTTGCTACCGCTGCAATAGATTTGGACACATTGCCCGGGAATGTAGTGAGCCTAGGCAAGACCTTTCGTTAAACTAGAGTCCCTCCTGGTAGCGGGACCACCCGCGGGGGAGATGGGCGGAGGAGGAACCACTATAGTGGATTCTGCCGATATAGTGGGTGAGTGTCCCATTGTGGTTGGGTGTCTCGGGGGAAAGGAGCAGAAATGCCTGTTGGATACTGGCTCGCAGGTCACCACCATGTCTGAGGCTTGTTTCCTGGAACATTATTCTCATTTGAAGGATTCCGTGTTGGAAAGCTGGGTTACCCTTACAGCTGCCAACAACCTTCCTATTCCGGTTGTCGGAGTGGTGTGGATGGAGATCTCGATCTGTGGACAGGCGTTAGGGAAGAAAGGAATACTGGTTGTGGGAAGCTTGGGTTTGAGTCACGGGCCAGTGATTGTGGGCATGAAGTCCTCCAAGATCTCAATCAGCTTTTGTTCCAGGAGAGGGGTCCGCAGTACTGGAAGGAAATGGGTGTTCAACGGCTGGTGCAACAAGCATTTCAGCAGGTGGGGAGAATATGTGAAGCTGGGCAACGGCAAGAATCCCTGGGAGCAATTCGGACCGGTCATCGGCAACAGATAGAGTTACCTCCCCGCCAGGAGATAGTCCTTCCCCTCGAGGTGCGGTCTCACCAACGCCTGGAGGGGTTAGAAGTGATGGTGGAACCCAATGGATACCTCGGAATGGACTCGGGAATCATCCTGGCCCGAACCCTGGCGGTAGTAAGGGACGGCAAGGTGTTGGTTCGGCTGTGTAATCTTCTGGACGAGACCAGAAAAATTCCGGCGGGAGCGACTATTGCCAACGTAACGGCTGTCACCCGGGACGGAGTTTCAGGGGGGCGACAGGTCTCGCTGCATACGGACGAACAAGGATCATGGTCCATGGCGGTGAGCCTGGATAAGGAGGAGGAACCCAGTACGGATTGGTGCGGCCGGGTTATCAGAGAACAGATGGATGTCTGTCTGGACGAATGTAGCCCCAGTATGGTACAGAAGTTGGAGCATATGCTGTGGGAACGACGGAAGGCGTTCTCCCGGCATGAAGAGTATTTCGGATATACCGAAGATTTGAAACATGAGATACGTACTGGAGAGAGCCCTCCAATCCGTGAGAGATACCGTCCCATCCCACCTAAACTCTACCAGGAGGTCAAGAAGATGTTGCGGCAGATGTTGGATAACCGGGTCATTCGTAAGAGCAAAAGTCCATGGGCTGCGCCCATCGTGTTGGTGCGGAAGAAGGATGGTTTTATTCGATTCTGCGTGGATTATCGGCGGTTGAATAGCAGTACCGTGAGAGATGCTTACCCGTTGTCTAGGATAGAGGAGTCTTTGGCGGCCCTGGGGAATGCTCGGTATTTCTCCACGCTGGACTTGGCCAGTGGGTACTGGAAAGTGGCGGTTAACCCACCGGATCAAGAAAAAAACGCCTTCACAACTCCTATGGGATTGTTTGAGTTCCTGCGCATGCCTTTTGGGCTCACCAATGCCCCGGCTACATTCCAACGGATGATGGAGAGATGTTTGGGAGACTTGAATTTCGAAGCTCTGCTGATATACCTGGACGATATCATAGTGTTTGCCCCCACTCTAGAGGAACATTTGACGCGCCTGGATGTGGTGTTGCAGCGCCTGGAGAAGTATGGACTCAAGCTCAAGCCCCGCAAGTGTCATCTTCTAAAATCGAGCTTGGAATACATGGGGCATGTGGTGTCCAGAGAAGGAGTCTGCCCGACGCCTGGCAAGATTTCAGCAGTCCAGGACTGGAAGACGCCCACCACTACCACTGAACTGCGCGCGTTTCTGGGGTTGGTTGGATACTATCGGCGGTTTATCAAGGACTTTGCAAAAATTGCGGAACCATTGCATGCCCTGCTTCGAGGGGTGCCCACTACAAAAAAATCGCAGGTAGTGGCCTGGGGTGAGGCACAGGAGAAGGCATTTCGGCGACTGAAGGAAATGCTCACGGAGGCTCCGGTTCTGGGATATGCTGATTTTGAGAAACCATTTCTGCTCTACACTGATGGCAGCCTACAGGGATTGGGAGCAGTTCTCTCCCAAGTACAAAATGGCCGAGAATGAGTGATCGCCTATGGTAGTCGAAGTTTGAGGGAAACCGAGCGGAACCCGGACAACTACAGTTCCTTTAAGTTGGAACTGTTGGCTGTAGTCTGGGCCGTGACTGAGAAGTACGCCGAGTACCTGACCGCTACCCATGTGGAAATCTACACGGATAACAATCCCCTGGCCTATCTGGAAACTGCAAAACTAGGCACCCTGGAGCAGCGTTGGGTAGCCCGGTTGGCAAAATTCAGCTATAAAATACACCATCGGCCAGGGAAGAGTAACGGGAACGCGGATGCGCTGTCGCGATACCCTATGCCCATGCCCCCGACCTCGAGGTACCTCGAGGACGAGGACACTGAGGTCCCGGACTTGACCAGGATTAAATGCCCAGTTACCCTGGAAGGGTCACAAGTGTTTGAATGCGCTGCTCTGCTCCGGAGCACTGAACAGGAGTGGGCTTCATTACAGCAGAGTGACCTGGGACTGAGCGTCATTCGGCGATGGAAACAGAAGGGACATTGGCCTAGCCAGTGGGAGAGGAGTCGGCTGACCCCCTACTGTCGAAAGGTCCGGCGGAGTTGGGACCGATTACTCGTCCGCGGCGGAACACTGCGTCGACAGGTGTACCTCCACCACGAACTCAGGATGGTGGAACAGATTGTGGTGCCGGAAGCAGCCCTCCAGGCTCTGGTGACGGAAGCTCACGATGGCGGAGCCCATTTGGGGGCAGCAAAGACCTTTCAGTGGATGCAGCGCCAGTTTTTTGCCCCTCAGTTATGGACATTGGTGGAGAAAGTGTGCAGGGAGTGTCGGAGATGCGGGGTGGTCAAACCAAACGAACAGCATGCGCCGGTACATACCGTTCAGACGAGTCGTCCCCTGGAGTTGTTGATGATTGATTACGTTCTGATTGGGGAGTCCGTTAGTGGCCATCAATATGCCCTGGTCATGACTGATCACTTCACCAAGTTCACGGTCGTGGTCCCCACCAGGGATCAGACGGCGAAGTCCGCTACCAAAGCCATTGTCGAGCATTTTTTCCGGCAGTTTGGGTGCCCCGAGAGGATTCATTCAGACCAAGGGGCTTGTTTCCAGGGGAGACTGATGGAACAGCTTTGTCGACTTTATGGGATGCAGAAGTCCCATACTACTCCGTATCATCCTCAGAGAAATGGCGCCTGTGAACGTATCAATCGGACTTTGCTCCAGATGCTGCGGATCCTGGAGGACACCAAGAGACGGAGGTGGCCCGAGCATGTGGCCGAGCTGGTGTGGGCCTATAACAACCGGGTTCACAGCACCACTGGGTACTCCCCCTTCTTTTTGATGTTTGGCCGTCCAGGGCGAGAAGCGCAGGACTTGCACTTGGCCGAGCTTCGGGAGGAAGGGGGATCGTTGCCAGCAGACTGGGTCGCGGAACATCAGCAGCGGTTAAAAGTGGCTCACGAAGTGACTCGGAAGAGGATAGCCGACCACACTCATGTATCCCATAGAACTCGAGGAGCAGAGCCTTTTGACGTGGGACAGCGGGTGCTGGTCCGCATGACGCGGCCGAGCGGTAAACTAGCGGAGAAGTGGGAGGTGCGGCGTTATATTGTCCGAAGGCGCCTCACCGAGGAGGGTCCGGTTTACCAGGTGGAAGCAACAGATGGGTCTGGTCGGTTGAGAACCCTTCATCGGGATATGCTGCGTCCTTGTTGGTTCCCAGAAGACGTGAAGGATGAAGGTGCCCCCAGTCTGAATACGGCTCCATCGCCTGGGGACGACACCGTGTTGGCATCTTCGCCCAGGGTGGCTGGCCTGGACGAAGATTGGGGGATTCCAGTGGTTCCGTCTCACGACAATAGCCTCCTGGATGCTGGGGCCCCCAGGCCTGTGGTATCTCCTTTGCCTCGGCGATCTCAGCGTTCCAACCGCGGTGTGCCTGATCCTCGGTATGCCGACCCGGATTATATCTGGTCTCAGTCTTCCTTTGTCGGGACTACAAAGGACAAACGGGGGGAAATGTGAGGCGGCGGGCGGCGGCGCAGCGTTCGGGCCGGGGTACGGAGGAACGAGGATCCGAGATGATCCAAGTTCCTCCAATCAGCGCCTCCGGATTTGAAATGGGCGCCGGACGCGAGCCAATCGCTGCTCGCGGCTTGGCGCCCAATGAGGGGTCGCCGCGGCGGGCCAATCGGTGCTCGTTGCGGCGGACCAATAGGAGTCCGCCGCGTCATGGCTCCGCCTCCTCCCAGCGGCTTATATCAGGCGCTGGGCGGCGGCGGAGGTCAGTTGCGCGCCGGAGCCGGAGCAGAGAAGAGCTCCAGAAGACGCAGGGAGAGGATCAGCGGCGGCGGAAGAAGCGGCGCCGGAGAAGGCCGACGACGGGACGAAGAAGGAAGATTGAAGACGGGACGGAGCAGGACGAAGAGGTGGAGCTAGCGGCCCAGCAGCGGAGTATCGGCGGAGAGTGCTGCAGAGAGAGGGAAGCAAAAGAGCTGACGAAGCTCCCCTCTGCAGCCTCTCCCACCGATCCGGGTAAGAGGCCTTGGGCCTGTACCACCATTCTATAGGCCTCTTCCTCCCTAGACCACCAGGTGTTCGGGCATTAGGCCCGTGGGCAAAATCAGGCAGTTCCGGCCTGTGGGCATTCAGTCGGGCCCTCCCGGCCCGTGGGTATAATTGATCGGCTCTTCGGGGTCTGAGGCTGCGCGCAGTCGGGGTTCCCCCCGGCCCGTGGCCCGGCCCGGAGAGAAGGGGCACACATACCCTGTCAGTGGTTTGGGCGTTAGGCCCAAGCCACCCTCAATAGCGCAGAAGGCGGGCATTAGGCCCGAGGGGCACATCAGGCAATAGGCCTGTGGGACATTAGAGGGCATTAGGCCCTAGCGTACTTTGGCCAAATAGGGTAACATAAGGTGACCCTGGGCACCAGGCCCAGGTCACCCACGAGTGACGAGTTAGGCGGGCACTAGGCCCGTGGGTGAAGTCAGGCCTACAGCCTGTGCGCAGTCAGGGGCGCTAGGCCCAGTGGATAAGTGCCCCCGAGGTGAATAAAGGTGGCACTGGGCACTAGGCCCAGGCCACCCTGAGGTGTTTAGGTAGGCAGGTCCGCTTGACCTGAGCCCTATAGAAGGAAGTGTATAGGAGGTGGGCAGGCTGTGTGGCGCCCACCCCCTTCCAGCGGCAGGTAGGGATTTAAAGGGACAGCACCGTGCGATCTTGTATTCCGATATTGTGATGTATGTTGTTACCGTGCAGGGCAAAGTGTCTGTTTGTTTTAAGTTTGTGCATAGTTGTGTTGCACCACTCACACGAGCTAGTTTGAGGGCTCTGTTTATGTAGCTAGTGTAGCGGACGCACACTAGGGTAGTTCTAGGCCCTGCACGGCTGTTTCTCTCTTTGCCTCCTTACAGGGACCTGTAAGTGGAGAAGATCGGAGTACAAGACGTAGGACGGTGAGTAACATCGGTCTGTGTGTTCCTTCTGTGTGTGTCCCTATCTGTCTCCCTTCCTTCAGGGCGAACGGTGAGCCTTGCACGCCGGTGCAAGGTAGAATTTCCACCTGGAGCGAGAGTGCCAATAGGTGAAATTCGGGCTCTGAGGCGGACGCCTGGGATGACCCTCACCTAGCCCGAAAGCACTATTTTCCTTGGCTCCGGAGGGCGTTTCGGTCCACAGTTAGGAGGACGTCACTCAGCAATCTCCTTCCTCCTAGGTCATCGTGTCTGCGTCCGGCGAAAGATTCTTCAGGTCCGTTAAAGGTTCCGGTACCTGAAGGTGAGAGAGAGCGGCGCCTGGTGAGTACCGAAACTACACCTGTACGGCAGCAGGCACCACCACACGCACCGCCACACCTCTTACATAGGTGTGCATGTATGTAATAAAGTTGTACTTTCACGGTGTGTGCATTGTGTTTTTTTTTTGTGCTATTTTCTTTGTAGTAGAACTACAGGTACCAGCGGGCCCGTTATTTCCCAGCATGCTGGTTCTCCAAGTACCATCTTGCGGGTTGGCTTGCTGGGACTTGTAGTTCTACAGCAAAAAAAACAATATTCTATTTTTTACACAAAGGCTATCAGCCTCCCATCCACCGGCCACGGATGGGGGGGACAGCCTCGGGCTTCACCCCTGGCCCTTGGATGCCTGGAGGGGGAGGACCCCTTGATTGAAGGGGTTCCCACTCCTCCAGGGAACCCTGGCCAGGGCTGACTAGTTGGGGGAAGTAATGCCACGGCCGCAGGGACCTATATAAAAGTGTCCCCCCGGCTGTGGCATTATCTCTGTGGCTAGTGGAGCCCGGTGCTGGTTTTAAAAATACGGGGGATCCCTACATCTTTTGTCCCCCATATTTTTGGAACCAGGACCAGGCGCAGAGCCCGGTGCTGTTTGTAAAAATATGGGGGAACACCTGTGCTTTTTCCCCCCTGTATTTTTACAGCCAGGACCAGCTCAAAGAGCCCGAGGCTGGTTATACATAGGAGGGGGGACCTCGCAATTTTTTTTCCTGTTTTTCTGTTTTTAAATGCTACTGTGTAAAGGGAAAACTGCAAACCAAATGTTATTGCACTGTTGTTCATATAGAAGTACTAAAAGTGCGCAATACACCAATTTTGAATTCACTATTAACTTTAGTGCCTAACAATACGATTAATCGCTATTAATCACAGAATATCCTGTGATTAATCGCGATTAGAAATTTTAATCGATGCCCAGTACTAATATATATATATATATATATATATATATATAATACACACAGAGCCGTTTCTTGCGGCGGGCGAGGCGTGCATTCGCACAGGGCGCCCGCTGCGACTCTTGGTGGCTCTCTTGGTTCTCCCTTCTCCTCCCCGTCATTTCTACTCCGCTCGGGGGACGGTGTTTCGTGTAATGACGCGTTTGCGTTGTGACGTGATAACGCAAATGCATCATTACTCGAAACTCCGACCCACGAACAGAGTAGTAATGACAGGCGAGCGGGTAAGAAAGCCAGGAGGAGGGTGATGTGGGCCGGCATGGGTCACAGAGCCGCAGCGCAGAGCGGGAAGCGGGATGAAGAGGACAGCTGGCTGGTGGATGCCGCTGCAAACGTAAGTATAACACTCTGTCTCTCTCTCTCCCCCCCCCCCCCCCCTCCTTCTCTTTGTAGAAGGGGACTCGCCTGCCATAATGTGTAAAATTGGAACTTTTGCCTGCTGTAATGTGTAAAATGGGGACACTTGCCTGCCGTCATGTGTAAAAAGGGGACTCTTACCTGCCGTCATGTGTAAAAATGGGGACTCTTGCCTGCTGTCATGTGTAAAATGGGGACACTTGCCTGCCGTAATGTGTAAAATGGGAACTCTTGCCTGCCGTAATGTGTAAAATGGGGACACTTGCCTGCTGTCATGTGTAAAATGGGGACACTTGCCTGCCATCATGTGTAAAATGGGGACACTTGCCTGCCGTCATGTGTAAAATGGGGACACTTGCCTGCCATCATGTGTAAAAAGGGGACTCTTACCTGCTGTCATGTGTAAAAATGGGGACTCTTGCCTGCTGTCATGTGTAAAATGGGGACACTTGCCTGCCGTCATGTGTAAAATGGGGACACGTGCCTGCTGTCATGTGTAAAATGGGGACACTAGCCTGCCATCATGTGTAAAAAGGGGACTCTTACCTGCTGTCATGTGTAAAATTGGAACTTTTGCCTGCTGTAATGTGTAAAATGGGGACACTTGCCTGCCGTCATGTGTAAAAAGGGGACTCTTACCTGCTGTCATGTGTAAAAATGGGGACTCTTGCCTGCTGTCATGTGTAAAATGGGGACACTTGCCTGCCGTCATGTGTAAAATGGGGACACTTGCCTGATGTCATGTGTAAAATGGGGACACTTGCCTGCCGTCATGTGTAAAATGGGGACACTTGCCTGCCGTCATTTGTAAAATGGGGACACGCCTGCCGTCATGTGTAAAATGGGGACACTTGCCTGCCGTCATGTGTAAAATGGGGACACTTGCCTGCCCTTGTGTAAAATGGGGACACTTGCCTGCCCTCATGTGTAAAATGGGGACACTTGCCTGCCCTCATGTGTAAAATGGGGACTCTTCCCTGCTGTCATGTGTAAAATGGGGACACTTGCCTGCTGTAATGTGTAAAATGGGGACTCTTGCCTGTCGTAATGTGTAAAATGGGGACACTTGCCTGCCGTCATGTGTAAAATGGGGACACTTGCCTGCCGTCATGTGTAAAATGGGGACTCTTGCCTGCTGTCATGTGTAAAATGGGGACACTTGCCTGCCCTCATGTGTAAAATGGGGACACCTGCTGTCATGTGTAAAATGGGTACACTTGCCTGCCGTCATGTGTAAAATGGGAACTCTTGCCTGCTGTCATGTGTAAAATGGGGACACTTGCCTGCCCTCATGTGTAAAATGGGGACACCTGCTGTCATGTGTAAAATGGGGACACTCGCCTGCCTAATGTGTAAAATGAGGACACTTGCCTGCCGTCATGTGTAAAATGGGGACTCTTGCCTGCTGTCATGTGTAAAATGGGGACACTCGCCTGCCTAATGTGTAAAATGGGGACACTTGCCTGCCGTCATGTGTAAAATGGGGACACGTGCCTGCCCTTATGTGTAAAATGGGGACACTTGCCTGCCCTCATGTGTATAATGGGGACACTCGCCTGCCGTCATGTGTAAAATGGGGACACTTGCCTGCCGTCATGTGTAAAATGGGGACACGTGCCTGCCCTCATGTGTAAAATGGGGACACTTGCCTGCCCTCATGTGTATAATGGGGACACTTGCCTGCCGTCATGTGTAAAATGGGGACACTTGCCTGCCGTCATGTGTAAAATGGGGACACTTGCCTGCTGTCATGTGTAAAATGGGGACTCTTGCCTGCCGTAATGTGTAAATGGGGACACTTGCCTGCTGTCATGTGTAAAATGGGGACACTTGCCTGCCATCATGTGTAAAATGGGGACACTTGCCTGCCGTCATGTGTAAAATGGGGACACTTGCCTGCCATCATGTGTAAAATTGGAACTTTTGCCTGCTGTAATGTGTAAAATGGGGACACTTGCCTGCCGTCATGTGTAAAAAGGGGACTCTTACCTGCTGTCATGTGTAAAAATGGGGACTCTTGCCTGCTGTCATGTGTAAAATGGGGACACTTGCCTGCCGTCATGTGTAAAATGGGGACACTTGCCTGACGTCATGTGTAAAATGGGGACACTTGCCTGCTGTCATGTGTAAAATGGGGACACTTGCCTGCCGTCATGTGTAAAATGGGGACACTTGCCTGCAGTCATGTGTAAAATGGGGACACTTGCCTGCCGTCATGTGTAAAATGGGGACACTTGCCTGCCCTCATGTGTAAAATGGGGACACTTGCCTGCCCTCATGTGTAAAATGGGGACACTTGCCTGCCCTCATGTGTAAAATGGGGACTCTTCCCTGCTGTCATGTGTAAAATGGGGACTCTTGCCTGTCGTAATGTGTAAAATGGGGACACTTGCCTGCCGTCATGTGTAAAATGGGGACACTTGCCTGCCGTCATGTGTAAAATGGGGACTCTTGCCTGCTGTCATGTGTAAAATGGGGACACTTGCCTGCCCTCATGTGTAAAATGGGGACACCTGCTGTCATGTGTAAAATGGGGACACTCGCCTGCCTAATGTGTAAAATGGGGACACTTGCCTGCCGTCATGTGTAAAATGGGGACTCTTGCCTGCTGTCATGTGTAAAATGGGGACACTCGCCTGCCTAATGTGTAAAATGGGGACACTTGCCTGCCGTCATGTGTAAAATGGGGACACTTGCCTGCCCTCATGTGTATAATGGGGACACTTGCCTGCCGTCATGTGTAAAATGGGGACACTTGCCTGCCGTCATGTGTAAAATGGGGACACTTGCCTGC
The DNA here is from genome assembly GCF_028390025.1 of Pseudophryne corroboree. Lineage (NCBI taxonomy): Eukaryota > Metazoa > Chordata > Amphibia > Anura > Myobatrachidae > Pseudophryne > Pseudophryne corroboree. The sequence goes on from NC_086454.1 coordinate 20,102,313, forward strand.
CCTCATGTGTATAATGGGGACACTTGCCTGCCGTCATGTGTAAAATGGGGACACTTGCCTGCCGTCATGTGTAAAATGGGGACACTCGCCTGCCTAATGTGTAAAATGGGGACACTTGCCTGCCTAATGTGTAAAATGGGGACACTTGCCTGCCGTCATGTGTAAAATGGGGACACTTGCCTGCCTAATGTGTAAAATGGGGACACTCACCTGCCTAATGTGTAAAATGGGGACACTTGCCTGCCGTCATGTGTAAAATGGGGACACTTGCCTGCCGTCATGTGTAAAATGGGGACACTTGCCTGCCCTCATGTGTATAATGGGGACACTTGCCTGCCGTCATGTGTAAAATGGGGACACTTGCCTGCCCTCATGTAAAATGGGGACTCTTGCCTGCCGTAATGTGTAAAATGGGGATTTAATGTATCAAGGGCATTGCGGTGTATGGCATAATATAATTTTTCCCCAATTTTTTTCCTGTGGCCGCCGTGATCGGTCGGTGCAAGGTCAAAAACTGGGGAGTAAGGTAGTCTTTTCAGACGAGGCCATGCCCATTTTATTGAGACCACGCCCATTTTATTGAGACCACGCCCCTTTCATTTTATATCTATGGGGGGGGGGCGCATTTTTAAATCTTGCACTGGGAGCCAAATTGGCTAGAAACAGCCCTGTATACACATCATATAAATATATGTTGCTATTTCAACAAGACAGCAGATGGCGCTCAGGCAGCAAATAGATAACGGAACCAGGAGTGTATAATGCTAGCCAAAACATTAATGGGCATATTCAGCATGAAAAAGTTGTGCAATGAGAATTTTTAGTTTTCACTTCTCATTGTATTATCTCACAATATTTTCACTATTCACTATGCCCCCGTCAGAAAATGATCACTTCCGAAAAACTGGTCTTTTTGAGAAGTCAGTTTTTCAGAAAGTGATAACTTTTCCTATGAAGCCGCACCATGCTGCACTGCAGGGGGGGGCAGATGTACTGTAACATGTGCAGAGAGAGTTAGATTTGGGTGGGGTGTGTACAAACTGAAATCTAAATTGCAGTGTAAAAATAAAGCAGTCAGTATTTACCCTGCACAGAAACACAGAGTCGGCCCTAGGCTTAGGCAAACTAGGCAAATGCGTAGGACATTTGGTAAGCCTAGAGGCACAGGCAGCTTCTGCTGATTAAAATGATATGCGGCATGCCTATATTATGTGTATTCCTGGAAATCACTGTAACGTAGCATTTCGTATGCAGATACAGCCACAGTGGCACACAGAATATAGGCATGCCACATATCATTTTAATCATCAGAAGCTGCTTGTGCATCCTAGCCACATAGTAATGAAAATAAGACGCATTTTCGTAAAAAAAGTCGCTGTAGGTTAGCAGAGCTGCCAGCTGACTCATGCCAGGCATCTCCTGCTGCATGGCATATTGAGGCAAAATGTATGAGGACACATCTGTATCCGAGCAGAGGTCACAGTGTTAGTGGCCGTGTGACTACTGTGTGCCAGTGGGTTGGTTGTGCAGTAGTGTCTGTCGTGTATAAATGCAGTAATAATGTGCGGCATATGTGTAAAGGGCACTATGTGTGTCATTATATGTATAAGGGCATTAATAATGTGGGGCATATGTGTAAAGGGCACTATGTGTGTCATTATATGTATAAGGGCATTAATAATGTGGGGCATATGTGTAAGGGACATTATGTGTGTCATTATGTGTATAAGGGCATTAATAATGTGCAGCATATGTGTAAGGGACATTATGTGTAAAAGGGCAATAATAAAGGTAAGCATAATGTGTAAGGCGCATTATGTGTATGAGGACATTAATAATGTGTGTCATGTGTGGGGCATTACTGTGTGGTATTATGCGGGTCCTTCCAATTTGATCGCACGATGCCATTTTTCGCAGCGCAGTGATCAGGTCACTACTGTACATGCGTATGCACCGCAATGTGCAGGCGCGTCATACGGGTACAAAGCGGATCATTGCTGGGCGATGGATTTAATGAATAATCCATTCGCACAGCCGATCGCAAGACGATTGACAGGAAGAGGGCGTTTATGGGTGTCAACTGACCGTTTTCAGGGAGTGGTTTGAAAAATGCAGGCATGTCCAAGCGTTTGCAGGGCGGGTGTCTGACGTGAATTCCAGCCCCGGACAGGATGAAGTGATCGCAAGGGCTGAGTAAGTTCTGAGCTACTCAGAAACTGCACAAATAGTTTTTGTCCCACTTGGCTGCACAGACGTGTGCACACTTGCACAGCTAAAATACACTCCCCAGTGGGCGGCGACTATGCGTTTGCACGGCTGCAAAAAGTAGCTAGCGAGCGATCAACTCGGAATGACCCCCAATGTGTATAAAGGCATTACCAATGTGTGGCATTATGTGTATAAGGTGCTCTACTGTGTGACGTAACGTATAGAAAGGGCACTACAGTGTGGTCTAATGTGAATAAAGAGCAATATGGTGCGGTATAATGATTGGCTGGATCTGCTTTAAAAGGAGCTGACAATTCAATCACACTATTCCTCTGATGAAACCGCTTGCCCTAACGGCGGAGAAACGCGTAAGAAGGGCATTTTTGCTGGGATTCTACTGCCCATAGTCCAACCATCTTCCTTGTGACTGCACGGCGGGCCGACGAGCCGTTCTGATTGGGGACACAGCTGAAGCGGTGCCTGGCTAAGGAGGTCCGCTCCCCTTGCAAGAGAAGCTAAAGCCGTGACAGCCGTGAACAACCGTGACAGCCATGAGTAACAAGCTCTCCATATTACGGCTGCAAAAACTAGGGGTCGTAGCATACCGCTGTGGTTATTCAGGCAGCCACAGCGCTCTCCCCCGTGCTTGGATACAAATTTAAGTGGTACCACAGAGACTGTAAAAAACTGTTACATAAAGGGATTTGGTGTCCATTGGAGCACTGAGACACAAGTCTGTTACAAACAGTCAGTTGGACTGGTACATATATAGCCTTTTGAGATGGCTTTTTAAGGAGATATGGACACGGGCTTGAATCAAATTGCACAATTTTAAAGTAAGTAATTGAATTACATTTTTTCAGCGCTCCTATAAATTCTTTTTTGTAATTCTGTTTTGTAGTGGGTGGAACAGTACCGCCAGTAGGAGCTGCAGAGATTTGTTATTTATTGAAGTGGTATATGTGTATAGATTTTTTGGTGGATTAATAAGCGCTGTGTTTTTATTAATTATTTCTATGGTGCGGTATAATGTGAATAAGGAGCAATTCAGTTTGATGTAATGTGAATAAGTACTACTGTGAGGAATAACATTTATAAGGTAAAGTGGTACTACTGTGTGATGTAATGTGAATAAGGGACACTATCGCATGATATAATGTGAATAAAGTTGCACTACTGTGTGGCATAATTTGAATTGGGGGTACTATTGTGTGGCCATGCCCCTTCCCAGTAAGACCACACCCTTGTTGAGCTGCGCTCCGAATGTGCGCACTGAAGTAATGTCCAGTCAGCGATTGAGTGTCCAGTGACACATAACAGGCTCTGCTGCACAATGTAAGCCAGGACTCCCCCATGCCACTAAAAGCACCCACCACTCCTACCCCCCCCATCTCTTGTTTGTCCGTTGCACTATTGAATTGCACTATCTAGGCAGACATCCGGGCACACAGACAGCGGTGCAGGTGGCCAGTCGCAGGAGACTCACAATTTTGCTTGAATTCTCTCACACCCCCGTAAGAGTAGGTGGATCTCCCCTCTGAACCCTTGTATAAAAATACCTGTATCCACCTGAATGGCGATGCACCACCCTTGTGACATAATGACACACTTTAGTGATGCGAAACGCGTCAAAAGCATGACGTTGCAGATTGTGCTGTTATGCTGTGTTTTCCCAACATATATCAGTCTGACCGGGCTTCAACGAGCCTAGTAACTCTCCCACAATTTTGGGAGTCTCCCAGACATCCCGGGAATGTTGGCAACTTTGATTAACATCTATGCAAGCATCGGTGATCAGCTGAGTGGAAATGGACGGAGTTGACACTGCACAGTTCATATCGTACAGCAGAGCTGACATTTATATGCCTTACTGATGCAGTGGCTGTCTCACACTGCATATTGAGCTGTAATATCCTCAAATACATCTGTAAGAACTGAATTCTTCCATTACGTTCTATACTGAATGAGGCCAAAAGGACCATACGTTGCAACAAAAATGTTCCGCAAGTGACACTTCCCCATTTTATACATTCTTACAGCTGTAATGAAACACTCTGATTTGGGTGCTCTTGTGGGTGCAGAGGAGACCTTGATGAACTTCCCCACCAGCTGTTTGTGGTTAGCCTGCGCTAGCTCCTGGAAATAATGACACTGTCAGCGAAACCAGTGGTGTTTGTCTCGTTGACGCTGAGAACAGGGCCCTAATCATTAAAGCGATGCAGAAATGTTTACCCACTATAATGTGGATCAATGCACAAGCCAGTCATGTAATCCAAGCACTCTTAGCCCCATGTGCAATGGCACCTTCTCTGTAGCTCTTACACAGTATTACAAAGCACAATGGTCCTGGGCTTCACTATGTGTGTACAGTATGGCAACGATGGGCAAGCAACCTGATACACTTTGGGGGCTGCATTGGGTGGCCCTCTGACCTTCATAAGAGCTGAACATTAGCGTAATCTCAGTAATGAATTAAAGCTAAGTATTTAATCTAAGAAAGGGACCCCTATCTATAATAACACACCAGGCGGCAGCTAAACAAGTGCTACAAATATCACATACACGTCTGACAATAAAACAGGGAGCTACAGTCATAGCCTTGACCTTTGCCAAATTATGTTGGACAACCATGAGTAGAGGGGATTTGTAATCTGGAAGGTATACTGGGGCTAATTCAGATCTGTTCGCTCGCTAGGTTTTTTTTGCAGTCCTGCGTTCGTATAGTCGCCGCCCACAGGGGAGTGTATTTTAGCTTTGCAAGTGTGCGAACGCATGTGTAGCAGAGTTGTACAAACAGATCTTGTGCAGTCTCTGAGTAGCCCAGGATTTACTCAGCCGCTGCGATCACTTCAGCCTGTCCGGGACCAGAATTGATGTCAGGAACCCTCCCTGCAAACGCTTAGACACGCCTGCGTTTTTCTAACCACTCCCTGAAAACGGTCAGTTGCCACCCACAAACGCCTTCTTCCTGTCAATCTCCTTGCGGACGCCCGTGCGAATGGATCCTTCGCACAAACCCATCGCTGAGCGGCGATCTGCTTTGTACCCGCGCAACGCGCCTGCACATTGCGGTGCATATGCATGCGCAATTTAGACCTGATCACTCGCAAGTACGAGGGGCATTTGTAAACTCAAATCTAAATTGTAGTGTAAAAATAAGGCTGTCCAGCAATTGTGGGCTACATGCAAAAACAGCCAGCATTTACCCTGCATGCAAAACACATAAATGTATTTGCCCCTTAGTATTGGTTTGTCCAGGGGCAAAGTTACTTGCTCTTTTTAGATTTTCTCTCAACACTGAATCAGGTCCCTTCCATGATTTGTAAGCAGTAGGATGTACAGAGTTAAGAGCAGCAGAGAATCTCCGCGCTGCGTGCACAATGCAGGGGTATAATGCAGCACTGTGTACACAGGACAGTCAGCATTACTCTGTCAGCACACCAGCTGACTCAGCAGGGACATTTGGATGACATTAGCTGAGTTGTGGTCTCACAGCGCATTCTCTTCTCTCCTTGTCACCCACAGATAATAACTGGCGTTTTCTAGATAATGTTGAGTTGCAGGGTCACTTGTACAGCTCAGCAGCACGAGACTCTCTGTGGGATGGAGGCTGCAAATAATGACTATTCATCCCTTCTGTAAGTGACCCTGAGGTTACAGCGCTCGCAGTGCGGATCACTTGGGGCCATTGACACTTACATACATTTTACACTTACACATTCATGAGGATGCAGACAATCAGTGTACTAGAGACTGGCAGAGCTGTCAACGTCCCCAACTCTCAGAGACAGTCCTGAGATAGTGACCATCCGCACAGTACAACTCCTCTTCTTTTCTAGACTTAATGCAATTCCCACTCTCCACATTATTCCCTGGACTTTATAAATGAAGATTATTGATCAGAAGCTTTGCAAATACAAATAAAAGAGATTATAAGTAAATTCCATCAGAATAAATACCATGATGCGGATTGTTGTCCTTACAGTCGACTCAGAACCTCATGTGGTGCTCTCTACCAAAGTGTCCTTTGTATACAGGGTATAATATATAGGAATCAGAGTTATACCTATTAATAGTCAAATAAAATGAATGAAATAAACTGACTGTATAGTACACTCATAACAGCCGCAGCGTTCAGTGTTTCACAACGCTGATTATACACAACACCAATTACCCCCATAATCCAGGGTATCCCCCGAATGTATGAAGGAGATATCTCCAATACCTGCTGCGGTCCCTCCATTGCAGTCCGCAGCCGATTCCCCATAGGTTTCTATAGGGGATGCGAAGCTGCCCAATTTACCAATATCCGGAATGCAAAGCATTCCCGATATTGGTCCCCACTTCAACCGCAATCTTCACATTGTGGTAGTCTGTTGTAGCCTGTGGGCTACAGATCAGGAACCCTCCATTGGAAATGGTTCTGTGCATGGTGGTCAGGCTGACTGTGCATGAGCAGAAGACCCGACATCGCACTCAGCACATAACAGGGACGGAATCCTTTCGGAGCCCCTGTTCCTTCCTGTGGCAAGTGATACATTCACCCGATATGATTTCATTCTGCAATGCAATCCAGGCGCTAATATCACACCCAGATCGCATTTCAAATGTGATCGGACCCCATAGTCCCATCACCTTCCTCAGTTCCATAGACAGTGAGTGGTGTAACAAGCCATAGCCCCATCACCTCCCTCAGCAGCACCATGGATAGTGAGTGGTGTAACCGGCCATAGCCCCATCACCTCCCTCAGCACCATGGATAGTGAGTGGTGTAACCGGCCACAGCCCCATCACCTCCCTCAGAACCATGGATAGTGAGTGGTGTAACTGGCCATAGCCCCATCACCTCCCTCAGCACCATGGGCAGTGAGTGGTGTAACCGGCCTTAGTTCCATCACCTCCCTCAGAAGCACCATGGATAGTGAGTGGTGTAACTGGACATAGCCCCATCACCTCCCTCAGCAGCACCATGGATAGTGAGTGATGTAACCGGCCATAGCCCCATCACCTCCCTCAGCAGCACCATGGATAGTGAGTGGTGTAACCGGCCATAGCCCCATCACCTCCCTCAGCACAATGGGTAGTGAGTGGTGTAACCGGCCATAGCCCCATCACCTACCTCAGCAGCACCATGGATAGTGAGTGGTGTAACCGGCCATAGCCCCACCACCTCCCTCAGCGCCATGGATAGTGAGTGGTGTAACCGGCCATAGCCCCATCACCTCCCTCAGCAGCACCATGGATAGTGAGTGGTATAACCGGCCATAGCCCCCTCACCTCCCTCAGCACCATGGATAGTGAGTGGTGTAACGGGCCATAGCCCCATCACCTCCCTCAGCAGCACCATGGATAGTGAGTGGTGTAACCGGCCATAGCCCCACCACCTCCCTCAGCACCATGGATAGTGAGTGGTGTAACCGGCCATAGCCCCATCACCTCCCTCAGCAGCACCATGGATAGTGAGTGGTGTAACCGGCCATAGCCCCCTCACCTCCCTCAGCACCATGGATAGTGAGTGCCGTAACCGGCCATAGCCCCATCACCTCCCTCAGCACCATGGACAGTGAGTGGTGTAACCGGCCATAGCCCCATCGCCTCCCCCAGCACCATGGATAGTGAGTGGTGTAACCGGCCATAGCCCCATCACCTCCCTCAGCAGCACCATGGATAGTGAGTGGTGTAACCGGCCATAGCCCCACCACCTCCCTCAGCACCATGTATAGTGAGTGGTGTAACCGGCCATAGCCCCATCACCTCCCTCAGCAGCACCATGGATAGTGAGTGGTGTAACCGGCCATAGCCCACTCACCTCCCTCGGCACCATGGATAGTGAGTGGCGTAACCGGCCATAGCCCCATCACCTCCCTCAGCACCATGGACAGTGAGTGGTGTAACAGACCATAGCCCCATCACCTCCCTTAGCAGCACCATGGATAGTGAGTGGTGTAACCAGCCATAGCCCCATCACCTCCCTCAGCACCAAGGACAGTGAGTGTGTAACTGGCTATAGCCCCATCACCTCCCTCAGCAACATTTATAGTGAGTGGTGTAACCGGCCATAGCCCCATCACCTCCCTTAGCACCATGGACAGTGACTGGCGTAACCGGCCATAGCCCCATCACCTCCCTCAGCACCATGGACAGTGAGTGTGTAACCGGCCATAGCCCCATCACCTCCCTCAGAACCATGGATAGTGAGTGGTGTAACCGGCCATAGCCCCATCACCTCCCTCAGCAGCACCATGGATAGTGAGTGGTGTAGCCGGCCATAGCCCCATCACCTCCCTCAGCACCATGGACAGTGAGTGGTGTAACAGACCATAGCCCCATCACCTCCCTTAGCAGCACCATGGATAGTGAGTGGTGTAGCCGGCCATAGCCCCATCACCTCCCTCAGCACCATGGATAGTGAGTGGTGTAACCGGCCATAGCCCCATCACCTCCCTCAGAACCATGGATAGTGAGTGGTGTAACCGGCCATAGCCCCATCACCTCCCTCAGCAGCACCATGGATAGTGAGTGGTGTAGCCGGCCATAGCCCCATCACCTCCCTCAGCACCATGGACAGTGAGTGGTTTAACCGGCCATAGCCCCATCGCCTCCCCCAGCACCATGGACAGTGAGTGGTGTAGCCGGCCATAGCCCCATCACCTCCCTCAGCAGCACCATGGATAGTGAGTGGTGTAGCCGGCCATAGCCCCATCACCTCCCTCAGCACCATGGATAGTGAGTGGTGTAACCGGCCATAGCCCCATCACCTCCCTCAGCACCATGGACAGTGGGGGTTATTCAGACCTGGTCGCTCGCTAGCTATATCAGATAGTCGCCGCGGGGAGTGTATGGTTGTTTTGCAAGTGTGCGAGCGCTTGTGCAGCCGAGTGGTACAAAAAGTTTTGTGCAGTTTCTGAGTTGCCCGGAACTTACTCAGCCGCTGCGATCACTTCAGCCTGTCCGGGCCCGGAATTGATGTCAGACGCCCGCCCTGCAAACGCTTGGATATGCCTGCGTTTTTCCAACCACTCCCAGAAAACCGTCAGTTGCCACCCACAAACGCCTTCTTCCTGTCAATCGTCTTGCGATCAGCTGTACGAATGGATTCTTCGTAAAATCCATCGCACAGCAATGATCCGCTTTGCACCCGTACAACACGCCTGTGCATTGCGGTGCATACGCATGCGCAGTTCTGACCTGATCGCAGCGCAGCGAAAAATCCTAGCGTGCGATCAGGTCTGAATGACCCCCAGTGAGTGGTATAGCCAGCCATAGTCCCATCACCTTCCTCAGTTCCATGGACAGTGGGGGTCATTCCGAGTTGATTGCTCGCTAGCAGTTTTTAGCAGCCGTGCAAACGCTATGCCGCCGCCCACTGGGAGTGTATTTTAGCTTAGCAGAAGTGCGAACGAAAGGATCGCAGAGCGACTACAAAGTTTTTTTGTGCAGTTTCAGAGTAGCTCAAAACCTACTCAGCGCTTGCGATCACTTCAGACTGTTCAGTTCCTGTTTTGATGTCACAAACCCGCCCAGCGTTTGCCCAGCCACGCCAGTGTTTTTCCTGGCACGCCTGCGTTTTACCGAACACTCCCTGAAAACGGTCAGTTGACACCCAGAAATGCCAACTTCATGTCAATCACACTGCGGCCACCAGTGTGAATGAAATGCTTCGCTAGACCCTGTGCAAAATTACATCATTCGTTGTGCTCGTACGACGTGCGTATGCATTGCGCCGCATATGCATGCGCATGAACAGCCATTTTTTAGCCTGATCGCTGTGCTGCGAACAACTGCAGCTAGCGATCAACTCGGAATGACCACCTGTGAGTGGTGTAACCAGCCATAGTCCCATCACCTCCCTCAGCACCACGGACAGTGAGTGGTGTAACCGGCCATGGGGGGTGATTCCGAGTTGTTCGCTCGCTAGCAGATTTTAGCAGCATTGCACACGCTAGGCCGCCGCCCTCTGGGAGTGTATCTTAGCAGAATAGCGAACGAAAGATTAGCAGAATTGTGAATAGAAAATTCTTAGCAGTTTCTGAGTAGCTCGAGACTTACTCCTACACTGCGATCAGCTCAGGTCGTTTCGTTCCTGGTTTGACGTCACAAACACACCCAGCGTTCGCCCAGACACTCACCCGTTTCTCCAGACACTCCCGCGTTTTATCCTGGCACACCTGCGTTTTTCCGCACACTCCCAGAAAACGGTCAGTTTCCGCCCAGAAACACCCACTTCCTGTCAATCACACTCCGATCACTTCAACAATGAAAATTCTTAGTTCGGACGTGAGTAAATCTACTAAGTTTTGAGCTAAAATACTTAGCGCATGCGCACTGCGTACCATGCGCATGCGCATTTTCGTATTAATCGCTCCGGTGCGAAAATCGGCAACGAGCGAACAACTCGGAATGACCCCCATAGCCCCATCACCTCCCTCAGCACCATGGACAGTGAGTTGTATAACCGGCCATAGGGGGTAATTCAGACCTGATCGCTAGGCTGCATTTTCTCACAGCCTGCGATCAGGTCTGAACTGGCCATGCGTATGCACCGCAATGCACAGGCGCGACATACCGCAGCAATGAGGATCGGTACATAGCGTCAGGATGGTGTGAAAAAAGCGATCGCACGGGCAATCGCAAGGAGACTGACAGGAAGAGGACATTTGTGGGTGGCAACTGACTATTTTCAGGGAGTGTCTGGAAAAACGCAGGCGTGTACAAGCGTTTGCAGTGCGGGTGTCTGCTGTCAATTCCAGTCCTGGACAGGCTGAAGTGATCGCAGCGGCTGAGTAAGTCCTGGGCTGCGCAGAGACTGCACAAAATCAGTTTGTGCAGCTCTGCTATACATGCATTTGCACACTTGCACAGCGAAAATACACTCCCCTAGTAGGTGGCGACTAAATGATCACAGGCCTGCGAAAATTGCTGCCTAGCGATCAGGTCTGAATTAGGCCCATAGTTTCATCACCTCCCTCAGCACAATGGTCAGTGAGTGGTGTAACCAGCCATAGTCCCGTCACCTTCCTTCCTCAGTTTCATGGACAGTGAGTGGTGTAACCAGCCATAGTCCCATCACCTCCCTCAGCACCATGGCCAGTGCACGGTGTAATCAGCCATGGTCCCATCATCTCCCACAGCACCATGAACAATGAGCGGTGTAATCAGCCATAGTTCCATCACCTCCCAGAGCACCATGGACAGTGAGTGGTAGAATAAGCCATAGCCCCATCACCTCCCTCAGCACCATGGACAGTGAGTGGTGTAATAACCATGGGCAGTAAGTGGTGTAAGCAGCCATAGCTCCATCACCTCCCTCAGCACCATGGATAGTTAGTGGTGGAACCAGCCACAGCCCCATCACCTCCCTCGACACCATAGACAGTGAGTGGTGTAATAACCATGGACAGTGAGTGGTGTAACCAGCCATAGCTCCATCACTTCCCTCAGCACCATGGCCAGTGCGCAGTGTAGTCATCCATAGTTCCATCATCTCCCACAGCACCATGGACAGTGAGTGGTGTAACCAGCCATAGCTCCATCACCTCCCTCAGCACCATGGATAGTGAGTGGTGTAACCAACCATAGCTCCATTACCTCCCTTAGCACCATGGCCAGTGAGCGGTGTAACCAGTCATAGCCCCATCACCTCTCTCAGCACCATGGACAGTGAGCGGTGTAACCATGGACAGTGAGTGGTGGAACCAGCCATAGCCCCATCACCTCTCTCAGCACCATGGACAGTGAGTGGTGTAACCATGGACAGTGAGTGGTGGAACCAGCAATAGCTCCACCACCTCCCTCAGCAGCATGGACAGTGAGTGGTGGAACCAGCCATGGCTCCATCACCTCCCTCAGCAGCATGGACAGTGAGCGATGGAACCAGCCATAGCCCCATCACCTCCCTCAGCACCATGGACAGTGAGTGATGTAACCATGGACAGTGAGTGGTGGAACCATCCATAGCTCCATCACCTCCCTCAGCAGCATGGACAGTGAGTGAGTGGTGTAACAAGCCATAGCCCTATCATCTCCCTCAGCACCATGGACAGGTCCCCAGATAGGTGAGACAGATACTATTAAGGGGCTTGCTTAATACAGTGCAAATAACATAAATGTGCTGTCACCCACATATCACATGAACCAATCAGATATCAGCTTTCATTAGCTTGCTTTGGATAACACCAGAAAGTTCTTAAAGGGGCTTCCAATTTAAATATCCCCTGTACTTAACCCCCTCCCTTCCCATTAGATGTAACCTGAAACCGCCACATCTGTTTTAGCTGTCGTACATACACCTCAGCCAATCACCGCCAGCAATGCTCTGCTCCTCTCATAGCAATACACGTCTAACACGCAACATGGTCAAACAAGGTCAGAAAACCTCCATTAAAGGACAAATGATTCAATGAAAACATGGGGGGTAATTCCAAGTTGATCGCAGCAGGAATTTAGTTAGCAATTGGGCAAAACCATGTGCACTGCAGGGGAGGCAGATGTAACATGTGCAGAGAGAGTTAGATTTGGGTGGGGTGTGTTCACTCTGCAATCTAATTTGCAGTGTAAAAATAAAGCAGCCAGTATTTACCCTGCACAGAACTAAAATAACCCACCCAAATTTAACTCCCTCTGCACATGTTAAATCTGCCTCCCCTGCAGTGCACATGGTTTTGCCCAATTGCTAACTAAATTCCTGCTGCGATCAACTTGGAATTACCCCCATGATTCTTCATATTGTGCCGACAATGCATCGCAGCAAGATTGATCTGAACGCAACGGATCAATACAATAAACGGTTGAGCTCTGCTGCAGGATGAGGCATTATTATGCAGCATATGGGAATGTTCAATGTCACAGTCAGTACAGGAGAAGGAAGCACAATCGTTATAAGAAAGAGGTCTTCTACACATGAGATAGACGGTCAATGCAAACAGTTCATCTGATAGAAAACAAATTATACAATTTATATCAACAAATGACTTATTATTCATTGACGTAAAAAAACAATGTCTCCACAATTCATTAAATCTAATTAAAACATCCAACGTATTAATTAATCAAAATTGATTATAATCATCCACTGTTGGAAAATGCATGTAGACATGAGCTAGTGATGTGCACCGGAAATTTTTCGGGTTTTGTGTTTTGGTTTTGGGTTCGGTTCCGCGGCCGTGTTTTGGGTTCGAACGCGTTTTGGCAAAACCTCACCGAATTTTTTTTGTCGGATTCGGGTGTGTTTTGGATTCGGGTGTTTTTTTCAAAAAACCCTAAAAAACAGCTTAAATCATTGAATTTGGGGGTCATTTTGATCCCATAGTATTATTAACCTCAATAACCATAATTTACACTCATTTCCAGTCTATTCTGAACACCTCACACCTGACAATATTATTTTTAGTCCTAAAATTTGCACCGAGGTTGCTGGATGGCTAAGCTAAGCGACCCAAGTGGCCGACACAAACACCTGGCCCATCTAGGAGTGGCACTGCAGTGTCAGGCAGGATGGCCCTTCCAAAAAATACTCCCCAAACAGCACATGACGCAAAGAAAAAAAGAGGCGCAATGAGGTAGCTGTGTGAGTAAGCTAAGCGACTCTAGTGGCCGACACAAACACCTGGCCCATCTAGGAGTGGCACTGCAGTGTCAGGCAGGATGGCCCTTCCAAAAAATACTCCCTAAACAGCACATGACGCAAAGAAAAAAAGAGGCGCAATGAGGTAGCTGTGTGAGTAAGCTAAGCGACCCTAGTGGCCGACACAAACACCTGGCCCATCTAGGAGTGGCACTGCAGTGTCAGGCAGGATGGCCCTTCCAAAAAATACTCCCCAAACAGCACATGACGCAAAGAAAAAAAGAGGCGCAATGAGGTAGCTGTGTGAGTAAGCTAAGCGACCCTAGTGGCCGACACAAACACCTGGCCCATCTAGAAGTGGCACTGCAGTGTCACGCAGGATGGCCCTTCCAAAAAATACTCCCCAAACAGCACATGACGCAAAGAAAAAAAGAGGCGCAATGAGGTAGCTGTGTGAGTAAGCTAAGCGACCCTAGTGGCCGACACAAACACCTGGCCCATCTAGGAGTGGCACTGCAGTGTCAGGCAGGATGGCCCTTCCAAAAAATACTCCCCAAACAGCACATGACGCAAAGAAAAATGAAAGAAAAAAGAGGTGCAAGATGGAATTGTCCTTGGGCCCTCCCACCCACCCTTATGTTGTATAAACAGGACATGCACACTTTAACCAACCCATCATTTCAGCGACAGGGTCTGCCACACGACTGTGACTGAAATGACTGGTTGGTTTGGGCCCCCACCAAAAAAGAAGCAATCTCTCCTTGCACAAACTGGCTCTACAGAGGCAAGATGTCCACCTCATCATCATCGTCCGATTCATCACCCCTTTCACTGTGTACATCCCCCTCCTCACAGATTATTAATTCGTCCCCACTGGAATCCACCATGTCAGATCCCCGTGTACTTTCTGGAGGCAATTGCTGCTGGTGAATGTCTCCATGGAGGAATTGATTATAATTAATTTTAATGAACATCATCTTCTCCACATTTTCTGGAAGTAACCTCGTACGCCGATTGCTGACAAGGTGAGCGGCGGCACTAAACACTCTTTCGGAGTACACACTGGAGGGAGGGCAACTTAGGTAGAATAAAGCCAGTTTCTGCAAGGGCCTCCAAATTGCCTCTTTTTCCTGCCAGTATACGTACGGACTGTCTGACGTGCCTACTTGGATGCGGTCACTCATATAATCCTCCACCATTCTTTCAATGGTGAGAGAATCATATGCAGTGACAGTAGACGACATGTCAGTAATCGTTGGCAGGTCCTTTAGTCCGGACCAGATGTCAGCATCAGCAGTCGCTCCAGACTGCCCTGCATTACCGCCAGCGGGTGGGCTCGGAATTCGTAGCCTTTTCCTCGCACCCCCAGTTGCGGGAGAATGTGAAGGAGGAGATGTTGACGGGTCGCGTTCCACTTGACTTGACAATTTTCTCACCAGCAGTTCTTTGAACCTCTGCAGACTTGTGTCTGCCGGAAAGAGAGATCCAACGTAGGTTTTAAATCTAGGATCGAGCACGGTGGCCAAAATGTAGTGCTCTGATTTCAACAGATTGACCACCCGTGAATCCTTGTTAAGCGAATTAAGGGCTCCATCCACAAGTCCCACATGCCTAGCGGAATCGCTCTGTTTTAGCTCCTCCTTCAATGCCTCCAGCTTCTTCTGCAAAAGCCTGATGAGGGGAATGACCTGACTCAGGCTGGCAGTGTCTGAACTGACTTCACGTGTGGCAAGTTCAAAGGGTTGCAGAACCTTGCACAACGTTGAAATCATTCTCCACTGCGCTTGAGACAGGTGCATTCCACCTCCTTTTCCTATATCGTGGCCAGATGTATAGGCTTGAATGGCCTTTTGCTGCTCCTCCATCCTCTGAAGCATATAGAGGGTTGAATTCCACCTCGTTACCACCTCTTGCTTCAGATGATGGCAGGGCAGGTTCAGGTGTTTTTGGTGGTGCTCCAGTCTTCTGTACGCGGTGCCTGTACGCCGAAAGTGGCCAGCAATTCTTCTGGCCACCGACAGCATCTCTTGCACGCCCCTGTCGTTTTTTAAATAATTCTGCACCACCAAATTTAAGGTATGTGCAAAACATGGGACGTGCTGGAATTTGCCCAGATGTAATGCACGCACAATATTGCTGGCGTTGTCCGATGTCACAAATCCCCAGGAGAGTCCAATTGGGGTAAGCCATTCTGCGATGATCTTCCTCAGTTGCCGTAAGAGGTTTTCAGCTGTGTGCGTATTCTGGAAAGCGGTGATACAAAGCGTAGCCTGCGTAGGAACGAGTTGGCGTTTGCGAGATGCTGCTACTGGTGCCGCCGCTGCTGTTCTTGCAGCGGGAGGCAATACATCTACCCAGTGGGCTGTCACAGTCATGTAGTCCTGAGTCTGCCCTGCTCCACTTGTCCACATGTCTGTGGTTAAGTGGACATTGGGTACAACTGCATTTTTTAGGACACTGGTGAGTCTTTTTCTGACATCCGTGTACATTCTCGGTATCGCCTGCCTAGAGAAGTGGAACCTAGATGGTATTTGGTAACGGGGGCACACTACCTCAAGAAATTGTCTAGTTCCCTGTGAACTAACGGCGGATACCGGACGCACGTCTAACACCAACATAGTTGTCAAGGCCTCAGTTATCCGCTTTGCAACAGGATGACTGCTGTGATATTTCATCTTCCTCGCAAAGGACTGTTGGACAGTCAATTGCTTACTGGAAGTAGTACAAGTGGTCTTCCGACTTCCCCTCTGGGATGACGATCGACTCCCAGCAGCAACAACATCAGCGCCAGCAGCAGTAGGCATTACACTCAAGGATGCATCGGAGGAATCCCAGGCAGGAGAGGACTCGTCAGACTTGCCAGTGACATGGCCTGCAGGACTATTGGCTTTCCTGGGTAAGGAGGAAATTGACACTGAGGGAGTTGGTGGGGTGGTTTGCGCGAGCTTGGTTACAAGAGGAAGGGATTTACTGGTCAGTGGACTGCTTCCGCTGTCGCCCAAAGTTTTTGAACTTGTCACTGACTTATTATGAATGCGCTGCAGGTGACGTATAAGGGTGGATGTTCCGAGGTGGTTAACGTCCTTACCCCTACTTATTACAGCTTGACAAAGGCAACACACGGCTTGACACCTGTTGTCCGCATTTCTGTTGAAATACTTCCACACTGAAGAGCTGATTTTTTTGGTATTTTCACCAGGCATGTCAATGGCCATATTCCTCCCATGGACAACAGGTGTCTCCCCGGGTGCCTGACTTAAACAAACCACCTCACCATCAGAATCCTCCTTGTCAATTTCCTCCCCAGCGCCAGCAACACCCATATCCTCATCCTGGTGTACTTCAACACTGACATCTTCAATTTCACTATCAGGAACTGGACTGCGGGTGCTCCTTTCAACACTTGCAGGGGGCGTGCAAATGGCGGAAGGCGCAAGCTCTTCCCGTCCAGTGTTGGGAAGGTCAGGCATCGCAACCGACACAATTGGACTCTCCTTTGGGATTTGTGATTTCGAAGAACGCACAGTTCTTTGCTGTGCTTTTGCCGCAAGTCTTTTCTTTTTTCTAGCGAGAGGATGAGTGCTTCCATCCTCATGTGAAGCTGAACCACTAGCCATGAACATAGGCCAGGGCCTCAGCCGTTCCTTGCCACTCCGTGTCGTAAATGGCATATTGGCAAGTTTACGCTTCTCCTCAGACGCTTTTAATTTTGATTTTTGGGTCATTTTTTTACTGATCTTTTGTGTTTTGGATTTTACATGCTGTGTACTATGACATTGGGCATCGGCCTTGGCAGACGACGTTGATGGCATTTCATCGTCTCGGCCATGACTAGTGGCAGCAGCTTCAGCACGAGGTGGAAGTGGATCTTGATCTTTCCCTATTTTTTTAACCTCCACATTTTTGTTCTCCATATTTTGCGCACAACTAAAAGCCACCACAGGTATACAATGTAGATGGATGGATAGTATAGTATTATATTACTTATGGACGACGAGTGACGACACAGAGGTAGGTACAGCCGTGGCCTACCGTACTGCTGCTTATATATATAATATACTGTATAACGGACCTGGTGGACACTGTCAGCAGACTGCTAAACTAGGATGAAGAAAAAAAAAACACCACAGGTATACAATGTAGATGGATGGATAGTATAGTATTATATTACTTATGGACGACGAGTGACGACACAGAGGTAGGTACAGCCGTGGCCTACCGTACTGCTGCTTATATATATAATATACTGTATAACGGACCTGGTGGACACTGTCAGCAGACTGCTAAGCTAGTATGAAGAAAAAAACAACAACACAGGTATACAATGTAGATGGATGGATAGTATAGTATTATATTACTTATGGACAACGAGTGCACTGACGACACAGAGGTAGGTACAGCCGTGGCCTACCGTACTGCTGCTTATATATATAATATACTGTATAACGGATCTGGTGGACACTGTCAGCAGACTGCTAAACTAGTATGAAGAAAAAAAAAACACCACAGGTATACAATGTAGATGGATGGATAGTATAGTATTATATTACTTATGGACGACGAGTGCACTGACGACACAGAGGTAGGTACAGCCGTGGCCTACCGTACTGCTGCTTATATATATAATATACTGTATAACGGACCTGGTGGACACTGTCAGCAGACTGCTAAACTAGTATGAAGAAAAAAACAAAACACAGGAGTGTTTTTCAGGCAGACAAACGTATACTGGACTGGTGGTCACTGTCAGCAAAACTGTGCACTGTACTCCTGCTATAACTGCTCCCTAGTCCCCACAATTAGGCAGTGTGAGCAGAGCAGTGCACTCAGCACAGATATATCATGCAGCAGTGCAGGACACTGAGTGAGCACAGATATGGTGGTCGGAGCGTTTTTTTCAGGCAGAGAAACAAAGGATTAAACTCACTGGTGGTATAATCAAAACCCTGCACTGTACTCCCTAACAGCTGCTCCCCGTCCCCAATCCTCCCCACAATTATAACTAAATAAGTCACTCTGTGTTCTACTATAACGGAGAGGACGCCAGCCACGTCCTCTACCTATCAATCTCAATGCACGTGTGAAAATGGCGGCGACGCGCGGCTCCTTATATAGAATCCGAGTCTCGCGAGAATCCGACAGCGGGATGATGACGTTCGGGCGCGCTCGGGTTAACCGAGCAAGGCGGGAGGATCCGAGTCGCTCAGACCCGTGTAAAAAAAAGGTGAAGTTCGGGCGGGTTGGATTCCGAGGATCCGAACCCGCTCATCACTAATAGAAACTAGGACCAACAGCTTAAACACTGCATCTCGGAATGCTGTACTGTAGGCTCTTTGTGGCCTTGTTGCCAACCAGTTTTAGGGTGCTGAGACCCCACCGTCAGGGTGAGATACATTATGATATATCTGCTGGTATAGCTTTCTTGACACTAAAACAGGGGTGGGGAACCTCAGGTCCGCGGGCCATGTAAGGCACGCA
Organism: Pseudophryne corroboree; assembly: GCF_028390025.1. Classification (NCBI taxonomy): domain Eukaryota; kingdom Metazoa; phylum Chordata; class Amphibia; order Anura; family Myobatrachidae; genus Pseudophryne; species Pseudophryne corroboree. The sequence goes on from NC_086454.1 coordinate 20,121,562, forward strand.
GAGCCACTTGATCCGGCCCAGCCAGGCTCACCTAACCGAGGGAGATGCCGGGTGCCAGCTGAGATTTTGTTACTAGCGGGTGCCTGGCTTCTTCCCCTCAGCAGCAGCCGGAGGTAGGAGCTTACACCTGAGCTCCGGCTTCCGGCTCTGGCAGTGTGCGTGTGTGGCCGTGCGGTGCTATGGAAGAGATGTCATGACGTCTCTCCCATAGTTCTGAGGAGCGGGCGGCCAAGTGGAGGGCAACGGTCCGGAAGCAGGAGCGGGGCTGGTGAGTATTGTGTTTTTTTTTTTCTTTTAATGGATGTGTGTAAGCGGCGCTACTAAGCGGCATATCTAATGGGGCATAACAAGTGACTGGGGGCATATCTAATGGGGCATAACAAGTGACTGGGGGCATATGTACTGGGGGCATATCTACTGGGGCATAACAACTGACGGGGTATATCTACTGGGGGCATAACTACTGACTGGAGGCATAACTACTGACTTGGGGCATAACTACTGGGGGCAGGCTAATTTTTAAGTTGATAATTTTTGTATGGCCCCCGAAGGATTTTATAAATATCCAAATGGCCCTTGGTAGAAAAAAGGTTCCCCGCCCCTGCACTAAAATAATAAAGAATCAATTGGTATACATTGGTCAGTTCTTCACACTTAGGGCCTAATTCAGACCTGATTGCAGTTGTGCGATTTCACGCGACGGGCGATTATCGAATGACTGCGCATGCGTATGGATTGCAATGCGCCAGGCAAAACTGCAAAAGAATGGTGTGAAATTTTGATCGCTAGGCGTACGCAAGGTGATTGACAGGAAGCGGATGTTTTTGTGGGTGGTAACCAGACGTTTTCTGGGAGTGTCAGGAAAAACGCAGGCGTTCCCAAGCGTTCTCCGGGTGAGTGTCTGACGTCATCTCCGGCCCCGATCAGCCTGATTCTCTCGCACTGGAGGAGTAAGTCCTGGGCTGCGCACCAACTGCACAGACTGGAAAAATCATTCGATGGTGAGTTGTGAACGGATTTGCAGCTGTCCGCTGTCTGGCGAAGTTTTTGCATGGTGTACGCATACATTCCACACTTGCACGGGGCGCGTTTTCACTCTCTATGGGCGGCGGCTGTCTGGTCGCAGTTTTTGCACTTATTCAGTCTTCTGCCTTGTGCTCCTGCAATACACCATTAGTGGCGCAGACCATTGCTACGAATCACCAGTAATGTAACACATATGGTACGGCGCCCTCGCTGCCGATGCCGGCTCTCCGTGTCAGCACATGTCCACTTCCCTTCTTGATTATCCTGTTGTGTATTCCGAGCGTATGGTCGATCATTGGCATTTAGATTCTTTACAGGAATACACAAGTCATGCACTGGCATCTCCTTCTAAAGACACAACTATCGACCTTCTGTTACCTCCCAAACCAAAACTCATTTGTTGATAGAAAAGAATCAAATCTATGCATCTAGCCAATAGCAATCTCCTGGTCATGTGTATCACCCATAAAGATGGGCTGAAGAAATCACAAGGTATTTACTAAAGAAGTGATGCAGAAATAGTGCGCCGCAGTGTGGTGAGCGCAGATTATGGAATCAACACCTTCAGGATTTGAAAAACTATTTATTAACCATTGAAAGGGTTAAAGCTCGTCTCTGCTTCACATGTCATAGAATTGTTTGTGTTACAGAACTGTTTGTTCCAGCACATTTTTGCTACTGTCTTTGTCTGTTATCTTTTTATACCGTGTGAATAACTTTTCTATTTGAGTACAAACTCGCCCATATATGTATATCCTTCCGCTGCGGCAGTTCCTAGCCAATCATGTTATGTTAACCCCCTTTTGTGTTCTGTCCAATTAGTTATTGACTTGGGACATACACGCCCTAAATCCTTTCTTTTATATACTTTTGTTAAACAAACAATAAACAGTGTGAATCTTTACTGCTTGTGTTTTGCATGTTACTTGTAGCATAAGGTTTACACTCACGGACGTCTAAGAGACTATCACATCGAGGGTTAAAGAATAGAGGAGTAATCCTTACAAGTGGGGGCTCGCCCGGGATTCAGTTGATCGTCCCCGGATCGGTAAGATAGAGAATTTATTGTCTGTCTTTGCCATACGGGATTGCGGTCATACACTGAAGCTGAATCCGTGTCAGTGTTCTGGGAACACGTGACCTAACATCTTTAATGTCTGGGACTTAAAGATACGTCTGAGAAGTGACCAGGGGTCCAAGCGCAATTCTCCAAAGACGTTAGTATCTGGGATACTTAAAATAGACCTGGGAGTCTATACATAACGTAGATTTTACCTCGATTTGATTGTCTACTTATTATGTTATGGCCATAACAGATATTAGAGTATAAGTTTCATGTATTCAGCTTGACGGGTGGTAAGTGCACGTCTGTTGAATACCCTTATAACTTTCTTGCTTCCTATCACAATACGCTGCATTTCCAAGTCCCTGTACGAGTGGTGAGTAAACGTACAGATTATTACTATCGATTGTTTTGTTAAAGTACTATGCAGATGATATTGTGATATTGTCAATAACTAATTAACTGGTTAGCTGATGCATGCATAGAAAGTTGTTGGAAACTGTGTTTTTACTATGGGCTCTGGTCAGAGTAAGAAAACTGTATACCCCCCTCCCCTACCCGGGGAGACATGTAAAGAATACGTGGCCCGTAATTCTACCTCTGATTATTATTTGATTGATCCCTGGGTGGATAATTTAGCAGGGTGGACAGAGAAAGCAGGACAGGACCCATTCCCACGGAAAGGCAGTAATTACCCTTTCTATATGGATATGGTTAAAGGTCTTTGTTTAGGGGACAGGGAAGCCTGGCCGTGGTATGATCATGATCCACAATGGGATATGACATATATGCGGGCCGGGGGTGAGCAGTGGCTGACCATAGCACCCTATTGGTATGATAAATCCATCAATAAGAAACAAAGGAGGATTAAAAATATCAGTTCCCAACAGCACAGAAAGGAGGAAGTGAGAACCTGTAAATCTTTGAAAACCCTCTCGCCTCCCCCTTACAGCCCAGTATATCCTGCTCTTAAAGACACAGATCTCTTAGCAGCAGTAACCCTTTCACAACAGATGGGATCGCCTCCACCTCCACTGCTAGAAAATGCGTCCACTAGCTCTATCCCTAACGCACCAGTAACCCAGAGTTTAGATAATAGTATAATAACCTCCCAGCCCACATCCCTTAAACAACCAGCCACCCGCCGCACAGCCGATTCCACTATCGCTGCCGAGGGCTCCTTCTCCCCCCATGTCACTCGAGGAGGAACTGAATTCTCTGACGGCGGTGAAGCTTCTTCCACCACCGTTGCCCTCCACTTACCCTTTATGACAGTGGGAGACCAAATGTTAATAAAACCCATTGAAATAGAAGATTTAGACAGGATAGTAAAACACTGTCCCAAGCCTACCGTTACCCCCGCTGGCTGTATATCTTATTTGCGCAAAGCTTGCAAAGGACGCAGCTATACACAAGAAGACATGAGGCTGATTATAGATGGTGTAACCGACCACTATAATGGATGGGATTGGACAAAGGTCCCTGCCATCCACACACCTGCTGCACAAAATAGTGCCGCTACCTACACCCTCAACACACAGACAGGTATCGAGAATATGTGGAAGGAAATTGATACACATATGAAGGAAGTCTTTAAAACCCGTGCTTCTTTGCCTGTCGCTGTAGCTTGTAAACAGAAGCCTTCAGAGTCTGTTACTGAGTTTTGGAAAAGGTTTAAGGACTGTTGGACAGATGACGCTGGCTTACCTTTGCTTAACTCGGAAAGCTTACTCATTTCCACCTTCATTAACAACCTTTTACCTTCTGTCATAGTTTCTGTTAAGCAAAGCGTCTCTTCCTGGACTTCTGATAGTACGAAAGATTTTGAAAAACATCTATATGAGAAAGAGGCTGCAGGGTGTTTTGATGTAAAGAAACCTGCACCCACTCATAACTATCAGAACTCCAGACGCTTTGACAGACAGAACCAACCTCGCAGTCAGGGAAGATTCCAAAGACCCCAACATAAATCACCTACAGGAGACATGGCCGGCAAACGGCACACCTCCTGTTACAACTGTGGCCAGGATGGTCACTGGGCAAGAGATTGCCCCCAGCCCCCTCAGACACCTCGACAGCCTGCTCTGAATCCTGCCCCCCAACAACACCCCCGCCCACGCCATGACAACCCTCTCTCTGATCATGTACGTTTCAGAGTTGACTGGCAAGACCCCGCGCACTGACGGGGCCCGGAGGAGGGTATCCCAGCCTTTATTCAACTCACCCGTCATTGGAAAGATTCACCTCTGCTGCCACTTATTATAAATGGAAGTAAAATTCCCTTTTTAGTGGACAGCGGTGCAACAACCAGTGTTTTGTGTTCTGACCTATATGATGGTGATTTGGAAAAGACTGCTCCTTCAATGGGAATCAATGGGATACCCACCAATGCCTACCTAACCAAGGCCCTCTCTGTCTCCACAACAAAGGGGTTGCGCATGGGCAAACATAGGTTCACAGTCATACCTGAGTGCCCCATCAACCTACTAGGTAGGGACCTGCTTAGCAAACTTTCCATCTCTATTCTGCCCTCACCTACTGGTACTGGGTTGGATATTGAATCCCCTCATTTTCCAATTTGGGAAATGACTACCAACATGCCAGACCTCGCCCAAGTAAACCCCGCTCTTTGGTCAGAAGGTCCATATGACACTGGCCTAATCTCATGCACACCATATAAGGCCAATCTCAAACCCGACTCACAACCTGTTTATCAAAAGCAGTATCCCCTCTCACCAGAAAAGATAGAAGGTCTCCGCCCCATGATACAGCAATTCTTACAACAGGGTATTCTCAGACATATTGTATCACCATACTGTACTCCTGTGAACCCTGTTGCCAAAGCTGATGGCAGTATAAGATTTGTACAGGATCTCAGAGCGATCAATCAGCTAATAGTCCCAATTGCACCAATTGTTCCAGACGTAAACTCACTCATTTCTGCAATCCCTGCAGATGCTGCGTTCTTCTCTGTAATTGATTTGAAGAATGCCTTTTTCAGCATACCTGTAGATTCACAGACACAATTACTTTTTGCCTTTTCTTTTGAGGGTAAACAACTTACCTGGTGCAGATTACCCATGGGCTATATTGACTCACCCGTTGTCTATAGCATTGTACTCCAGGCCACATTGAGGCCCTGGCAACCTCACCATGGTTCAGTCCTGCTACAGTATGCAGATGATCTGCTGCTCTGTAGTCAAACTGAGGAGGCCTGCCGAGAGGATGGTGTTTCATTACTAAACTGGCTTTGTGAATGTGGACACAAGGTGTCCAAAACAAAAATGCAATGGTGTAAAAAGCATGTTGATTACTTAGGTTTTGTGCTCACTCAGGGAGAGAGGAAAATCAGTCCACAACGCATACAGTCTGTATTGGGCCTGGTCACCCCAACTACCCAGAAGGAACTGCTGTCCTTCCTGGGTATGGTAAATTACTGCAGACAGTGGATATCTGATTGCTCCTATTATGATAACATTTTGAGACAAGCCACACTGAAGGACAAACCTAAAACTGTACAATGGTCACAAGAAATGTTAACTGCATATGAAAGTTTAAAATGTATATTGATAAAAAGTCCGGCACTTGGCCTCCCCAATTATGTACTACCTTTCCATCTATATGCAAGGGACAATTGTAAAACCATGGCGGGGGTGCTCACACAGTTTCATGGAGGGAAGTTGCGCCCCGTGGCATTTTTTTCCAAAGTCATGCCAGTGTCTGTGCAAGGTATGCCTGCCTGCCTCAGGGCTTTGGCAGCCTGTGCAATGGTTGCAGAAATGGCCACTACCCTCACTTTAGGCCACACCACAGTACTCCACACCACCCATGATGTCCTGGCAATACTTAAAGGCTTACACACACAGCACATGTCAGCACAACGCCTTAGTGGATATGAAGTACTTCTTTTGGGTAACCCTACCCTTACCATCAAGTACACTGCTAGTTCTTCTGGCCCTGCACCCATTCTCAATGCCCTTTTAGGCTTGAAAGGTCCCGAGGATGAACCACCCGACCTGCATGACTGTGCTGCTTCCATTGAAGCTGAAACCTCTCCCAGACTTGACATGTCTCCCGTTCCCATACCAGGCGCAGACATAGTTTTTGTTGACGGCTCCTGTAGTAGGCCCAATGACAATACATACCAAGCTGGCTATGCCATTGTCACCCTCCCTGACACTGTGTTGGAAGCCCTACCAATACCTTATCAGTCCGCGCAAGCTGCAGAACTCATTGCACTCACTAGAGCATGTCAGCTCTACCAGAACAAGCCTGTTACCATTTACACTGACTCCAGATACGCCCACGGCGTTGTTCATGACCATGGGGTCATTTGGCAACGCCGTGGCTTTCTCGGGGCAGATGGTAAGGGTATCTCGCATGCGCAGCTCATCTCTGATCTGTTACATGCCATTACCCTCCCTTCTGACATTGCCATTATCCACTGCAAGGCACATACTGGCGGCAAGGATAATATCTCCCTTGGCAACGCCCTTGCAGACACTACTGCTAAACAAGCGGCCCTACAGCCTACTGCCCATTCTCACATGGCAGTCATGGCCCCTCCCTCCCTTGACAACGTCCATCTGCTCACTCAACTTCAAGCTGCTGCGACTAATACTGATCTCTCCGACTGGACTTACCCAATTCTGCAGAAAAATCCTAAATCAGGATTAATCTGCAAAGAGGGGAAACCCTGTATACCCCAGTCCAGTGCCCCTTTGCTCATTGCCCATTACCATGGTGTTGGTCACCATAGTAAAGCCACAACACTCCTCCTACTAACCAAGGATTTTTATGTTACTAAGGCCAAAACACTTGTGGACCAATATGTTAACAGATGCATCACCTGCCTCAGGAACAACCCTAACAACCCTAATAAAGCGAAACACCAGCATCTTGAATACCCCACCACCCCTTTTACACACTTACAAATTGATTTTACCCATATCCCTGGCATAGGCAAACAAGAATATGCCCTGGTCATTGTAGATATGTTCTCTCGCTGGCCAGAAGTATTCCCAACTAAGTCAGAGGATGCTAAGACAGTAGCTAGAATCCTAACACAGGAAATCATCCCGAGATGGGGATGCCCATTGCAGATAAATAGCGACAAAGGCACAGCCTTTACAGCCAAAGTCACACAGGCCCTAGTGAAGGCCTTGCAAATAGAATGGAAGTTTCACATCCCGTACCACCCGCAGAGTTCAGGGGTCGTAGAAAGAATGAATAGGACCCTCAAAGACAAACTAAGGAAGGCCACAGGAGGTACCTTCCACAAATGGAAGCAAGTCCTCCCTATCATCCTAGCAGAAATTAGGATGACCCCACAGAAAACCCTAGGGTACTCCCCTTTTGAGATATTGATGGGTAGGCCTTTTCCCACCCCATGGGCAAAAAAACCGTTGATAATACAGGAAGGAGATCTAGAACTTATAAGGGAAGAGTATGTCAGGGCCCTCATAACCAAACTTGATGAGATTGAACATGATGTTGTTTGTAAAAATCCTTTGAACCCACAGGAACCAACACATCCTTTCAAAGTTGGAGACAGAGTCGTGGTAAAAGTACTCCCAAGGAACAAGAGCCCAGGAGACTTCACCTATGGTCCCGAGACAGAAGTCGTAGCAGTGACCAGAACAGCAGTCCTGACTGACGAGGGGCCCACTTGGATTCATGCATCCCGAGTAAAGAAAGTTCCCAGACCAGACCTTGAAGAAGAAGCAAGTGATTCCCGCGAGGTACTAACGGGGGCAGACAGCCCTGACCTCCAACAAGGAGAAGATGGAGGTCTAGAAGGAAACAATTAAATGAGAATCATATTATATAGATTAATGATTCTAAGAGGGGAATGAAAGGGTTAAAGCTCGTCTCTGCTTCACATGTCATAGAATTGTTTGTGTTACAGAACTGTTTGTTCCAGCACATTTTTGCTACTGTCTTTGTCTGTTATCTTTTTATACCGTGTGAATAACTTTTCTATTTGAGTACAAACTCGCCCATATATGTATATCCTTCCGCTGCGGCAGTTCCTAGCCAATCATGTTATGTTAACCCCCTTTTGTGTTCTGTCCAATTAGTTATTGACTTGGGACATACACGCCCTAAATCCTTTCTTTTATATACTTTTGTTAAACAAACAATAAACAGTGTGAATCTTTACTGCTTGTGTTTTGCATGTTACTTGTAGCATAAGGTTTACACTCACGGACGTCTAAGAGACTATCACATCGAGGGTTAAAGAATAGAGGAGTAATCCTTACAACCATCTTGCAGCAGAACCTTTGATGTTAGGCTTATGTGGAACTCCTTGGCCTTCAAGCAGAATTAAATCACTTTGTCTCTGGGGCTGAGCTGCCAAGACCCTCTTCTGGCTACACCACAAATTTTAAGAGATAGGCGACAAGGCTAAAACTAAATTACCTCACTCAAAAATTTAGCGGGCTCCCTAACATTCAATCCCCAGACCAGGGCTGATTGCCTTCTTGACTACTATTCTGATCTATAGAATCTCACCACCCCACCAATTTAACTCCAAAATATGAACGTACATATCCTTCTGTAATCTCCCCCAGCTCTAGAGTATGAGCGGAGTTCCTAAACAAAGTCATTTCCCCAGCAGAACTTTCTTCTCCCCAGGCCATGGTGTAATGTCAGTCACGTGCTACAAAAATTTGGACCCATTGTCTAGCCGATGCTCTTGGACCTTTTTAACACAATCTTATGGGACTATGCGTTTCCTGTGGTCACCACCGGAGCTTACATCATTGTAATTCCCCAAGAGGGACGTGACCATATATGGGGTATATTCAATTACAGTCGAAACTGCCGTCTTGTCGGAAAGACGGCAGTTATTGACTTTTATAGGTCGGAAGGGGTTCCGACCTATTCAATATACCCCATTTTTTTCCAACAAGTCGGGAAATTCGACCTGTCGGAAAGCACGTGGATCGGCGGAATAACCGCCGATCCGCGTGCTTCTGTTGGAAACGGGGCCAAATTCGACAGTTTTGGTCCCGTTTCCAACAATCTCAATCCGGCTGTAAAAAAAAGTCAGATTGAGGAGATGAGACGGGGGAGTGGTGTGGCGAGTTGTAGGGGCAGCAGGGCACAGGTACCTCTATAGCAGGGCATCCCCCCAGCCAGGCTCCTCACTCCCAGCAGCACACCCCGGACGCCGCTGACAGCAGCAGGACGGACACCGGGAACGGCCTAATCTAACAGTCGGATCTGGCTCAATTCTGACAGTCGGATTGGGTCGCTCATTGAATAGGGCTTGTCGGATCCATTCCGACAAATGCATGTCGGGAATGGATCCGACTTTAATTGAATATACCCCATAATGAAATAAACTGTACAGATGTTGTATGTTGTGAAGCATAAGGGGGTAATACATTTTAATACAGAGATACTGTAGCCATCACTAAATGCAAGCTAAAAATAAAGATCGTGAAACACATTTATAAGATAAAATATTGCCTCATACCATCATAAAAATCCCTCCCAAATAAACCTTAGAGGCACATTCCTAGCAAAAGATCATGGAGAGGAGGCGAAATGCGTTGGAATTTTACCCATAGATTTAGAAGCTTCTGTGGGGTTTGCCTGGGTGCTGCAACTTGTTGGTATCTTGCAGCAAATCTCATAAGTTCATTGTGGTGGCAGAATGCGGGGAATATGCGTCAAAGGGAGATTTTTTTGAGGATCGAGTCAGAATAAAGTTAAACCAGTCTAAGAGGGACATTTACTAAGCAGTGATTAGAGCGGAGAAGTGAGCCAGTGGAGAAGTTGCCCACGGCAACCAATCAGCACTGAAGTAACATCTATAATTTGCATACTATAGAATGATACAGAGCTGCTGATTGGTGATTGATGGGGCAACTTCTCTACTGGCTCACTTCTCCGCTCTTATCACTGCTTAGTAAATGTCCTCCTAAATATGATTTGAACAAAAGTGCTGAATAATAATTTGCATATTATAGCATTATCTACTGGGGAATATGTGGACTTGAAAGTTCTTTGAGGTTGCTGTAAATGTGTTTTCCTCAAAGCATCAGATTTTTGTTTTAAATGGTGCTGTGGAAATACCAGAATGTATTAGAAGACAAATGGTTTGGAAGCTGTTTTACCCCTGTGAGTTTTGGCCTTCTCAGAAGAATCATAAGTTTAAAAAAATAAAGTAATTGTTCTACACAAAGCATTGTTACTGTGCTCCGAGCCGACCTTCCAGCGCCCGCCGCCTGGCCCTGGAGACTTCCCTGTGCCCAGCTAATGTAATGTGTTTTGCCAATGAAAAGATGCAATGTGTGAAAACGGCACATTTGTCCCCACACATAGTGAAACATAACTGTGTACAGGGGCTGACTAGGCCTAAACCTAGCCGGGAGTTTCCCCAGTGGGCCGACCGACCACGGGGCCATTAAGACGTTTTATTTTCACCTAAAACATTTTTTTGTCTGGTTTCTCTTGAAAGGTGGTGACTCTGTCGGTGTGGGGCCAGGTCGATAAGGGGCTGACCCTACTTGATATTGCTTTGCTATCTGGTGGCACTTCTTGGTGGCTTGCACCTCCCCACAAGCTACCAACCTTATGACAAGTGTCATCTGGATCTACTTATCCGTTCCTCCCTCTCCCCGTCTCTGTCGCCCCATCTTCCCCACCCCACACAACATAAGGTTTGCATGCAAAGTGCCGCTTCTCATAACATGTTTTCTTAGCTCTGCTAGTGCAGATGGAACTCAGGCTGAGCTACACGCTAATCCCCAATGCAGTCAGCATGCAGCCTAGCTATTATAATGGGCAAAACCATGTGCACTGCAGGTGTGGCAGATGTAACGTGCAGAAAGAGTTCGATTTGTGTGGGTTATTTTGTTTCTGTGCAGGGTAAATACTGGCTGCTTTATTTTTACATTGCAATTTAGATTTCAGTTTGAACACACCCCACTCAAATCTAAAGGCCAGTACTGACGGGAGAGATGTGTGCTGAGCTATCTTAACACAGACCACTCAGCACACATCTCTCCCCCCCGCTCAGCACAGCGCAATGTGTGCTGAGCGAGGGGGGGGGGGGGGATACACGGGTGGCCGCTCACTTCACACAGTGCTGAAGTGAGCGACCTGCTAGATTGAGCCTGCATGCACGTGTGAGAGGGCAGCGGGACGCGGGGACGGGGGAAGTCGCTGGCCCCCGTTTCCCCCGGTCAGCGGCGGCGTTGCGGCGGGTCCCCAGTGCGGAGGGGCTTGCATCCGGTGGGATTCAAGCCCCTCCAATCGCGGGCGAGGATGGCGCCGGGCGGGAGCCAATCAGGGCTCGCGCCCGGTCAGCCAATCAGAGCATGCCGCGACGAGCCAATCAGGGCTCGCCGCGTCATAGCGCCGCCCCCTCCCAGCGTCTTATAACAGACGCGGCGGAGCGGGAGCGGCCAGTCGGCGCCGGGGACGGAGCAGAGAAGAGCTCCAGAAGAAGAAGAAGAAGAAGGAACAGAAGAAAGAAGGCGGCGGTGGTCCAGGAGAAGAGGCGGCGGCGACGGGAGCGGCCAGGAGGCAGAAGACAGAAGACGTCCCAGCGCGGAGAGCCTGTCGACGGCCGGGAAGAAGACGTCGGGACGACCGCGGAAGAGGAGCCCACCGGAAGTCCCGGAGGAGAGTGCCACGGTGTGTGGGAGGCAAAAGAGCTAACGAAGCTCCCCACCGCGGCCTCTCCCTACGGCCCGGTAAGCGGCCTCGTGCCGAGTCTCCAGCTTCCTCCTAGACCACCGGGTGATCGGGCGCTAGGCCCGTGGGCGTAGTCAGGCCCTCTCGGCCTGTGGGCAATTAGTCGGGCCCTTCCGGCCCGTGGACAATTAGATCGGGGCGTCTGGGCCTGTGAGGCCGCGTGCAGTCGGGGCTCCACCCGGCCCGCGGCCTGTAAGGCCAGACCCGGCCATTCTAAACTGTGGGGTGTTGGGCGTTAGGCCCGCACTCCTATCAGCCACCCAGTCAGGCTGGCATTAGGCCCGGGGCATAACGGGCCGTAGGCCTGCGGGCCATAGGAGCACCTAGCAAACCACGGGGGTAGGAGATCATAAGGTGACCCAGGGCATTACGTTCGGGTCATCCCACGGTACCCACTAAGGAGGGAAAGACCATCGGGGTGTTCTCAAACCAAGCGGGGCCCTGTCCTTTTGTGTACCTCTGCGAGCGAGCTGTGCGGCCGCTCGGGCGGGGTACATTGTAGGCTGGGCACGGAGGGTCGGCTGACCCTCACGCCTTGGGTACACTCCCAGGGTGGGGGAAGAGCCGTGGAGAGTTGGTCACCACTAGGGCGAGGTGGCAGAACCTGCGTCGGATCGGATGGTAAGGTACTCTCCATTTATATTGTACTCACATTACTTTTGTGCTTGCTTGACCTGTTGTTAGTGATTAGGTGAAGTAGCCGTCCCAGTAAATTGTTGCAGTTCATCATAGTAGTTAGGCTCCGTTTGTTGTTAGCCGTTGTTTAGTTGTAGGGAGGCTGCTGTCATTCTTTTCCCCAGGAGCGGAGTGGCGTATCAAGCAAGTTGACAAGAGTACCAACGTGAGTATTATTTGTGAGTGTGTGTCCTTGTCCGTGTTGAGCACCGGTCGCGGGATCCCGCTAGGCCTAGCGGGCTCGCTCCCACCTCGGTGCGCAAGTGCCAAATAGGTGACGATTGGGTAGCTGAGGCCCACGGGCCGATGATGACATTCACCTAATCGGTGAACGTCGCAGCCACCCCCGGTGTGCCCCTTATTCCCCAGGCAAAGAGGGAAGTGGGCCCGCAGTGAGAGCTTTTCTTGTCCCCTTTAGCCGGCAAGTTCCGAAGACACGTCCTCTGAAATCAACGCTGAGCGGGCGGAGTGTGTGCGCAGACGGAGGTAAGCAGTGATTCACTTACACGGCCGCTGGCTTCATACCACTTCAGCATCCTTACATTTGGCGTAGTCGGCAGGATCCTTAGAGAAGATGGATCGAGAAGTGGACAAGCCGGAGGACGACGGTAACGAGTCCCCCGAGGAGGTGAAGGACGCGACCAGCAATCCGCCTCGGGACAGGATACCCATCGGGGCGGCCCTCAACCACCTTGACAAGTTCGACGGGCAGAATATGCCCTTGACGGAGTGGATCGAGCAGTTGGAAACCACGATCGACCTCTACCAGATTCCGAGGCGGGTACAGGTGAATTTGGCGTTGAAAGTCCTGACTGGCGACGCCCGGAAGACCGTAAGAGTACGCCCCGAGCGGCTTCGTAAAAGCCTGGCTGACGTCTTCACCATCCTGAGGGGCGTGTATGGGGAGAAGGCCACCACCACCACGCTGAAGAAGCGTGTGTTCGCGCGGGTTCAAAGGGAAGATGAGACGATTTCTCAGTTCGCGAACGCGATCCAGGAATACATGGGTGAGATCCAAACGAGGGAAGATGAGGAGCTGATGACAGGAGACCCGGATTCCACCTTGAGAGGTATTTTGATTGGTGGACTGAGGAGCAGGTCCCTGCGGAACTACCTCCAGGATAAGGTCGATGGGGATGGCGAGCTCACCTTCTTCGAAGTGTTGGAGATGGCGCTGAAGAAAGAAGAAAACGCGGAGCTCAGTTCCAGCGCCGTGTCCACACCACCCACTCAACCGATAGATAGGGTCCGGGCGCCAGAAGTTAGTCCCTTGGAGGGATGCATCAAGGAGCTGACCACCACGCTTCTTCTTGTCCAGGACGAAGTGTCCCAGTTAAGGCAGAGGGTGGAACGGGCCGAAAGCCGTGACGCCGACCCCGAAAGGAGGGGTTGGGACAACGAGGATCGGGCCAAAGAAAAGAACCCTCGGAGGAAAAAGGAGACGGAGACCGCTGGACGTCGGGGAGGTGCGACCGAGGGGACCCCGCGAGTTGGTGTGTTGGGAATGTGAGGAGCCTGGACATTTCGCTCGGGATTGCCCGGGGCGCCGCTCCGGACGGGAGGGGCGTAGGAGACCTTTAAACTAAGGTCCCTCGCGGTAACGGGACAAACCGCGGGGGAAGGCGGCGCCCAAGTAGACGTCGTCAACTCATCGGACTTATTCGGTGAGTGTCCCACGGTAGTGGCGAGGTTAGGAGGGAGGGATCAACGTTGCCTTTTGGATACCGGATCGCAAGTGTCCACCATGTCCGAGAAGCGATTTAGGGAAGATTATGCCCATCTCACGACCACCAGTGTCGGGAATTGGGTAACCCTAGTGGCTGCAAACAACCTTCCCATTCCCGTAACAGGGGTCGTGTGGATTGAGGTGGAGGTGTATGGGCAGTCCCTTGGAAAGACGGGACCATCCGATTCTGCGTGGACTACCGGAGGTTGAACAGCTGCACCGTCCGGGACGCTTATCCGTTACCCCGCATTGAAGAGTCACTGGCGGCTTTAGGGAAGTCGCGCTTCTTCTCCACGTTGGATCTGGCCAGTGGGTACTGGCAGGTGCCCGTCGCGGAGAAGGATCAGGCGAAGACGGCATTCGTTACGCCCATGGGGCTTTTTGATTTCTGTCGAATGCCCTTCGGGCTCTCCAATGCACCGGCCACGTTCCAGCGCTTAATGGAGCGCTGTCTCGGGGACTTGAACTTCGAGGCAATCCTCATCTATTTGGACGACATCATAGTGTTCGCCCCCACCCTGGAGGAACACTTGCTTAGGTTGGAACAAGTGCTCCAGCGATTGGAACAATACGGCCTCAAATTGAAACCACGGAAGTGCCACCTCTTGAAGTCCAGCTTGGAATACCTGGGCCATGTAGTCTCAGAGGAAGGGGTGCGGCCCACTCCCGATAAGATTGCCGCAGTCCAGGAATGGAGGACCCCGGGCAATGTGACGGAGTTGAGGGCATTTCTGGGATTGGTAGGCTACTATCGGCGGTTCATTCGAGACTTTGCCAAGATTGCAGGCCCCCTGCATGGACTGTTGCGAGGTGTTGCCACAGATGTGCGGAATCGGGCAGTGGCGTGGGACCAAGCACAGGAGGTTGCCTTCACGGGGCTTAAACAAGCCCTCACCCAGGCCCCCGTGCTGGCTTATGCTGACTTTGACAAGCCATTTATATTGTACACCGACGGGAGCCACCAAGGCCTGGGGGCTGTACTCTCCCAGCTGCAGGAGGGCCAGGAGCGAGTTATCGCATATGGGAGTCGGAGTCTCCGAGAGTCGGAGCGGAACCCTGACAACTACAGCTCGTTCAAGCTGGAGTTGCTGGCAGTCGTCTGGGCGGTCACCGAGAAGTTTGCAGAGTACCTGACCGCCACCGACTTCGAAGTGGTCACAGATAACAATCCCCTGTCGCACCTGCATACGGCTAAGTTGGGCGCCCTGGAGCAGCGTTGGGTAGCACGCTTGGCCAAGTTCTCCATTAAGATCCGGTACCGGCCGGGTAAGGCGAATACCAATGCAGACGCCCTGTCCCGCTACCCGGTAGGGCTACCTACGGGGCCCACGGACGAAGAGAGAGAGGGTCAGGAGATCCCTGACCTTACCAGGATGACCCCCAGCCCGACCGGGCCCAGGGCAGCACGCGGGATCCTACTACAGAAGGCCTTGCCGGATTGGGCTGCGGCACAAGGGCAAGACCAGGAGGTGTGGTGTGTGCGAGGGTGGAAGGAGCGGGACCACTGGCCGTCCGCCGCGGAGAGACTGCAGCTTAGCCCGTGGGGCAAGAGGCTGGTACATCAGTGGGAATGATTGGCCGTACGAGGAGGGGTATTGTGCCGCCAGGCTTATCTCGAGCATGAGCTCCGGAAGGTGTGGCAGGTTGTTCTCCCCAGAGAGTTGGCCCGTGGTCTGGTGACAGAGGCCCACGAAGAAGGCGCACATTTTGGTACAGAGAAGACCCTGCAATGGGTCCGCCGGCAGTACTTCTTCCCGGGTTTACAGACCCTGGTGGAGAACGTGTGTCAGACATGTAGGAGGTGTGCTGTTACCAAAAGTGGCGAACAACGGGCACCAGTGCAGACCATTCGGACCACCAGACCCCTGGAGATCCTCATGGTGGACTATGTCTTGGTAGGGGAGTCGGTGCGTGGGTACCAGTATGCCATCGTGATGACCGACCATTTCACCAAATTTACAGTGGTTGTCCCTACCATGGACCAGACTGCCGACATGGCGGCTAAGGCCATTGTGGAGCACTTTATCCGAAGGTACGGCTGCCCGGAGCGCCTCCATTCGGATCAAGGTGCATGCTTCCAAGGTCGGGTGATGGAGCGGCTGTGTCGCACCTATGGCATGAATAAATCAAGGACCACCCCGTACCACCCCCAGGGGAATGGAGCCTGCGAGCGATTCAACCGGACGTTGCTACAAATGCTGAGGGTCTTGGAGGCTGACAAGAAGCGGCGCTGGCCCGACTTTGTTCCGGAGTTGGTGTGGGTATACAACAACAGAGTACACCGGACCACGGGGTTCTCGCCTTATTTTCTGCTGTTCGGCCGACCAGAGAAAGACCTACAGGACCTCGATCTGTCCCTACCGGCGGAGGAGGAAGAGTGGACGCACAGTGGGTGGATTGAGGAGCAGAGACGCCGACTGACGTTCGCCCGGGAGGTGGCAGCGGGGAACATCGGGTCCAACCTGCACCCTAGCCCCGGGAGGTCGTTAGGAGGACCATTCGCGGAGGGACAAAGAGTGTTAGTCCGAGAGAAACGTCCTGGAAACAAATTGAGCGAACGATGGGAGGTGATGCCATACATCGTGCAGCGGCGAGTGTCTCCTGACAACCCCGTTTACGAAGTAAAGGCGGAAGACGGGAGTGGGCGTGCCCGCACTTTACATAGGAACATGCTGCGTCCCTGCCTATTTGAGGACCTGCTCCCCATGGAGACAGTCCCAGGGGATACTCCGGGAACGGAGGAGGATGATTGGTGGATTCCGCCGCCTGAAGAGGCCTCGGACCCTCCGCCATCGGGAGAGTCAGCCGAGAGTGGTGAACTGGTGACTTCTGTGCCAGAGGTTCCCGTCCCCACCTCAGCAGCCCTACCCAGGCGTTCAACGCGAACTACCCTTGGGGTGCCGTCCCCCCGTTTCGCGGACCCAAACTTCGAGTGGGCCGCAGCTCGCATCTTTGTAGGGTCTACAAAGGAAACAGGGGGGGGAAATGTGAGAGGGCAGCGGGACGCGGGGACGGGGGAAGTCACTGGCCCCCGTTTCCCCCGGTCAGCGGCGGCGTTGCGGCGGGTCCTCAGTGCGGAGGGGCTTGCATCCGGTGGGATTCAAGCCCCTCCAATCGCGGGCGAGGATGGCGCCGGGCGGGAGCCAATCAGGGCTCGCGCCCGGTCAGCCAATCAGAGCATGCCGCGACGAGCCAATCAGGGCTCGCCGCGTCATAGCGCCGCCCCCTCCCAGCGTCTTATAACAGACGCGGCGGAGCGGGAGCGGCCAGTCGGCGCCGGGGACGGAGCAGAGACGAGCTCCAGAAGAAGAAGAAGAAGAAGGAACAGAAGAAAGAAGGCGGCGGTGGTCCAGGAGAAGAGGCGGCGGCGACGGGAGCGGCCAGGAGGCAGAAGACAGAAGACGTCCCAGCGCGGAGAGCCTGTCGACGGCCGGGAAGAAGACGTCGGGACGACCGCGGAAGAGGAGCCCACCGGAAGTCCCGGAGGAGAGTGCCACGGTGTGTGGGAGGCAAAAGAGCTAACGAAGCTCCCCACCGCGGCCTCTCCCTACGGCCCGGTAAGCGGCCTCGTGCCGAGTCTCCAGCTTCCTCCTAGACCACCGGGTGATCGGGCGCTAGGCCCGTGGGCGTAGTCAGGCCCTCTCGGCCTGTGGGCAATTAGTCGGGCCCTTCCGGTCCGTGGGCAATTAGATCGGGGCGTCTGGGCCTGTGAGGCCGCGTGCAGTCGGGGCTCCACCCGGCCCGCGGCCTGTAAGGCCAGACCCGGCCATTCTAAACTGTGGGGTGTTGGGCGTTAGGCCCGCACTCCTATCAGCCACCCAGTCAGGCGGGCATTAGGCCCGGGGCATAACGGGCCGTAGGCCTGCGGGCCATAGGAGCACCTAGCAAACCACGGGGGTAGGAGATCATAAGGTGACCCAGGGCATTACGTTCGGGTCATCCCACGGTACCCACTAAGGAGGGAAAGACCATCGGGGTGTTCTCAAACCAAGCGGGGCCCTGTCCTTTTGTGTACCTCTGCGAGCGAGCTGTGCGGCCGCTCGGGCGGGGTACATTGTAGGCTGGGCACGGAGGGTCGGCTGACCCTCACGCCTTGGGTATACTCCCAGGGTGGGGGAAGAGCCGTGGAGAGTTGGTCACCACTAGGGCGAGGTGGCAGAACCTGCGTCGGATCGGATGGTAAGGTACTCTCCATTTATATTGTACTCACATTACTTTTGTGCTTGCTTGACCTGTTGTTAGTGATTAGGTGAAGTAGCCGTCCCAGTAAATTGTTGCAGTTCATAGTAGTTAGGCTCAGTTTGTTGTTAGCCGTTGTTTAGTTGTAGGGAGGCTGCTGTCATTCTTTTCCCCAGGAGCGGAGTGGCGTATCAAGCAAGTTGACAAGAGTACCAACGTGAGTATTATTTGTGAGTGTGTGTCCTTGTCCGTGTTGAGCACCGGTCGCGGGATCCCGCTAGGCCTAGCGGGCTCGCTCCCACCTCGGTGCGCAAGTGCCAAATAGGTGACGATTGGGTAGCTGAGGCCCACGGGCCGATGATGACATTCACCTAATCGGTGAACGTCGCAGCCACCCCCGGTGTGCCCCTTATTCCCCAGGCAAAGAGGGAAGTGGGCCCGCAGTGAGAGCTTTTCTTGTCCCCTTTAGCCGGCAAGTTCCGGGCGGAGGTCCCGAAGACACGTCCTCTGAAATCAACGCTGAGCGGGCGGAGTGTGTGCGCAGACGGAGGTAAGCAGTGATTCACTTACACGGCCGCTGGCTTCATACCACTTCAGCATCCTTACACACGCTCAATCTAACACCGGCGATAGCGATGCGCGGGGCGGCGCATCACTATCGCTGTGGGGCATATACACGACAGATCTGTGCTTAAAATCTAAGCAATCTAGTCAGATTGTTTAGATTCTAAACACGGATCTCTCCGTGTGTACCCCCCTTAACTCTCTCTGCACATGTTATATCTTCCCCACCTGCACTGCACAGGTTTTTGCCCATTAGGGGAAAATTTTATTTTGCAATCAACTATGAATTAGGCCCTATGTGCGCAATGGACTGATTTAGGTGGTCATTCCGAGTTGTTCGCTCGCTAGCAGTTTTTAGCAGCCGTGCAAATGCTATGCCGCCTCCCACTGGGAGTGTGTTTTAGCTTAGCAGAAGTGCGAACGAAAGGATCGCAGAGAGGCTACAAAGTTTTTTTGTGCAGTTTCAGAGTAGCTCAAAACCTACTCAGCGCTTGCGATCACTTCAGACCATTAAGTTCTGGATTTGACGTCACAAACACGCCCTGCGTTCGCCAGCCACGCCTGCGTTTTTCCGAACACTCCCTGAAAACGGTCAGTTGACACCCAGAAACGCCCACTTCATGTCAATCACTCTGCGGCCAGCAGTGCGACTGAAATGCATCGTTCATTGTAACAGTACGTCGCGTGTGCGCATTGCGCCGCATACGCATGCGCAGAAGTACCTTTTTTTGCCTCAACGCTGCACAGCAAACGATTGCAGCTAGCGAACAACTCGGAATGACCACCTTATTTACTAAGGTATGGGCCACCTGGCTCTTTTGGGAGGGTCCTTCTTGCCCAGCCCCTGATTGGCTGCTGGAGTTCAGAGCACGGATGGAAATGACGCCATCCTCCGATAGAGACATGACTGCGTCCTCCGGTATAGCAGAGCAGCTGAACAGCACGTTCTATCACTATTGATTTTAATATATTCTCCCTCTCAGCTATATATAGTCATTAGTGTCTTGCCACAAACTATTTTTACAATGAGAGATCGGTGACCTGGAACATACTAAATAATGGATACATTCAATTTAAGTATGGACCAACTTCCTGGTGAATGAGGAGCGTTCGTATACTGCTTTCTCGTACAGGGAAGCTGAACCTGGGCAGGCGGATGAGTGGGAGGTAATCACACCATGGAGGGGCTTCTGTGTCATCTCAGTATCTCTATTGGAGGGTCACTGAGGAGATGGGCGCTGCCCCGGGGTTTGTGAACAGATTTGCCCTTAATTAGTGTAACCGTCTATTTGCCCACGGGTTACCCAGCTGGCTGTAGCCCAGTCCCTCACGCCTTAGGGCTGGAATCAGGAGGAGATGTACTAAGCAGTGATAAAAGTGGAGAAGTGAGCCAGTGGAGAAGTTGACCATGGCAACCAACCAGCATTGACGTAACATTTAGAATTTGCATAGTATAAAAGTATACAGAGCAGCTGATTGGTTGCCATGGACAACTTCTCCACTGTCTCACTTCTCCACTTTTATCATTGCTTACTACATGTCCCCCTCAGAATTGCACACTTGTCAGTATTCATGCAAATAGCCCGGATTTTTTTCTTCTGCGCTTGTGTCGGAGTTACACCGTGCATGCTTCCTGATTTTCGACCTGATTCATACCTGAATGCTGCTGTGCACAATGTACAAGGTGCACGTGCGTCGGACAACAACAAAGGGCGTCGCCGGTCACCGACAGGATGGTGCAAAAATCTGATTGCACGGGTGTTTGCAAGGTGATTGGCAGGAAGAGGCCGTTTGTGGGTGGTAACTGACCGTTTACTGGGAGTGTCTGGGAAAACGCAGGCGTGCCTAAGCGTTTTTAAGGACGGTGTCTGATGTCAGCTCCAGCCCCGATCAGCCTCTTCTCATCGCACTGGAGGATTAAGTCCTGGGCTGCGCACAGACTGCACAAAGTGGATTTTTGCAGCTCGGCGTACACATGCAATCGCACACTTACACAGCGAATTTACACTCCCCCTGGGGGTGGTGACTATCTGAACGCAGGACAGCAAATATTGGTGTCACAGCCAATGTGCGGTAGAAGAGCATATTGGCTGTATTAAATGGCAGGACTACTGGAAACCTGGCCTAGACAACGGTCCTGTAAGGATTCCCGTCTCTTGGATTGGGTTATTATTCCTTAGTTATGGCTGTCACTGGGACAGAGCGATAAGTGAGCGCTTAATTGGGGTTGGTGTACGTGACCCTTGCAATTTGGTTATCCATAAACTCTGGATTTTTGGAGCACTAATACCCCTTTTCCACTTCTGTAGCACGGGTCGCAGCCGTGTCGCCTGACACGGCTGCGACCCGTGCTACAGCCCCCTGCAGACAGCGCTCACCAACCCGCCAATTGCCGGGTTGGTGACGCGCTAGTGACGCGGCAGGGGTGGCGCTGGGAGATCAAATGATCTCCCAGCGCCGCCCTCCCTATACACTGTGAACTGGAGCCGTGTCGCCTCGACACGGCTCCCGTTCACACTGGACAGCTAGCCGGGTTGAACACGTGTTCAACCCGGCTAGCTACTAGGGTAGGATTCCCGGATCACTTGATCCGGGAATTTGCCGGGGGACCCGTTTCCACTAGGGAAAAACACGGGTAAATGCGCGCTCCTGCGCATTTACCCGTGTTTAAAAAAGCTAGTGGAAAAGGGGTATTAGTTACTCGTTATACCCCTCTCAAGGATAACATAAATACAGTCTGCGGTCATATTCTCAAAACTACAATGAAGCAGCGCTTAGCATAAATCCAATAAAAATGAATATCTAATTTCAATAAAAATGGCAAATGGAGATGGAAGGATTGAAAGGTCACATATAACAACCAAATTTATATAAAAAAAAACTCAGTAAAATGTATGCATGAAACTACACATAAATTAAAAATAAAAACAAACTCCGCCGCTGGAGGTGAAAGGTGAGTCACCTTTGAAAAAGCTGCAGGACCTGCAGCGAAACGCGTTATCTGCCACTTCAGATCACCCATTTTCCATTGGAAGCTGCTCATTGTCTGCCCGGACCTTTATTGGACTCCAACACGACTGTGCAGAATCAGCTGGTGAACGGATTTGCCATTGACAGCCATTTGCTTCCCTTTCCACTGAGGACACCGCACTCTAGTGAGGATTGAGGACCCAGCATCATCACCCATTTTAAGGGACTTTACTCAGCGGACTTTCATCTCCAGCGGCGGCTCTGTAGTAACGTTACATCAGGACTGTGCCATCAACCCTTACTATCCAATCCCCACACCTATCTGTAGTCCATGTTAAATAAGGAACGGACACCATTATTTAAGCAGCCCTATTGGTGATTCTGAAATGTTTTTATTTTTAATTTATGTGTAGTTTCATGCATACATTTTACTGGTTTTTTTTTAAATTAAATTTGGTGGTTATATTTGACCTTTCAATCCTTCCATCTCCATTTGAAATTTTTATTGAAATTACATATTAATTTTTATTGGATTTATGCTAAGTGCTGCGTCATTGTAGTCTTGTGCATTATTTCCATTATACAGGTGTGACTAATCCTGTCTTCATTGCAGCAGCTAAATTAGAACAGACCACTTTTGCGCCTGATCTTAACCTTGGTTAATCTTTTTCTGCGGTCATATTCTGTCCACTGCGCGGCGTCGTTCATTATGGGCTGACACTATGAGGATAACATTCAGTGCAGACGGGTGTGCTGGATCTGCAGGAGGCGCAGAATCATTTACAAACTGTCCTGATCAAAGCACTTTATCCAAGTACATGACCAGAAATCTCCCAGACTCTGCTGCTGATCTTTGTATAGATGGGAGTTCAAGGCACATTAGATTAGATTACATTTTCCATATGCTCTGTTTTTCATAGCTGATTTCTAGGTCTTATCCAACTACCATAGAACATGGTTTTGTTTTATTTTATCGTAGCCTGGATTGTGGCTGTCACAGAACACCGGAGCCCGGTGTTCCCCTACTAGGTCCACCGGCACTGATCCCCGCAGCCTGCCACTACCAAGCCAGAACCTTCCTCCCCTTGGCGCCATCCTACACACTCTGTTTCATGGACCTGGCACCTGGCTTCACATCTTGTACTCCTGCTCTCCATGTAACCTTGCCTATTAGTGGTTCCTCTGGACAGTTTCTGTCTACTCTCGTTGCTACCTTGGCACTGCTACAATGACGGCAACGCATGAAAGATGAGCTGGCATCCAAGGACCTACCGATCTGTGCTCAAGCATCTCTCTGTGCTCAAGTGGACTTTGGCTTCAAGGAATGGCCTCAATAAAATAAAGGAACACGCTCATCCGACCACTTTTAGACTAGCTCTGAGCGCTGGCAGGGAGCTACCGTCACCGCGGCCTGCCCCTCGCACGGTCCAGGCACGCCTGCGTTCCCCGAACCGTGCCAGCAAAATGGTGGCCAAACGCCGCCAGCCCGCCCTCTCCCGCCCAGCGACCACCTATGCCTGTCAATCAGGCAGAAGCGATCGCTGGGCTGAGATGCCGATCGTATCTCTGGCATGCGCCGGCGCACTGCGGCGCCTGCGCATGTGCAGTCCAGACATGATCGCCCGCTGTGAGAAAATGCACACCAGCGATCAGGTCTGGATTAGCCCCTATGTACTTTGTCTGCATGGCTCATATCTGACAATTGATGGTGTCTCCTTGACCCATGGGACCCCAGCACCCATCGTAAAACCGTGAGGGACACGGACAGGGCGCCATCATTGCGTTCACTATCAGAACAAATGTAACATTTTTTGCCTGTGCTCATGATATGGTTGGGGGCCCCTGTATCTGGACTAGCCACATTGGCAACTAGTCCTGGACTGGATACATTGCCTGACACTAGTAACTTAATATATGGGCGTAATTACACTACGTGTGTGTGTGTGTGTGTGTGTGTTGTATACAATGTCGGACTGGGGCGTGAAGGGCCCACCGGGGGAATGCAGTTATAGGGGCCCATGCTTAGGGGTGTGGCCAGCCTACAAAGAAGGGGGTGTGGCCAGCCTCCACAGAGGCTTGAAATGCACAATAGTCTAGTCAGGGCCGTTTCTAGCCAATTTGGCTCCCAGTGCGATTAAAAAATGCGCGCCCCCCCCCCATATTCACATAAGAAAAAATGCCCCCCCCCCCCATAGATATAAAGAGGAAAACCATGCGCGCGCCGAAGGCGCGTGCACTCCCGGCAAGGGGGCGTGGCCTCGTTAAAATGGGCATGGCTTTAAGATGGACGTGGCCTCATCTGATCTCATCATCATGGCCACCACAGGATTTAAAAAAAAAAAAGGCCTCATTTTACACAGCACGGCAGGCAAGTGTCCTTATTTTACACATTGCGGCAGGAAAGTGTCCCCATTTTACACATTGCGGCAGGCAAGTGTCCCCATTTTACACATTGCGGCAGGAAAGTGTCCCCATTTTACACATTGCGGCAGGAAAGTGCCCCCATTTTACACATTGCGGCAGGCACATGTCCCTATTTTACACATTGCGGCAGGAAAGTGTCCCCATTTTACACATTGCGGCAGGCACATGTCCCCATTTTACACATTGCGGCAGGCACGTGTCCCCATTTTACACATTGCGGCAGGAAAGTGTCCCCATTTTACACATTGCGGCAGGAAAGTGCCCCCATTTTACACATTGCGGCAGGCACATGTCCCCATTTTACACATTGCGGCAGGCACATGTCCCCATTTTACACATTGCGGCAGGAAAGTGTCCCCATTTTACACATTGCGGCAGGCACGTGTCCCCATTTTACACATTGCGGCAGGAAAGTGTCCCCATTTTACACATTGCGGCAGGAAAGTGCCCCCATTTTACACATTGCGGCAGGAAAGTGTCCCCATTTTACACATTGCGGCAGGAAAGTGCCCCCATTTTACACATTGCGGCAGGCACATGTCCCCATTTTACACATTGCGGCAGGAAAGTGTCCCCATTTTACACATTGCGGCAGGCACGTGTCCCCATTTTACACATTGCGGCAGGAAAGTGTCCCCATTTTACACATTGCGGCAGGAAAGTGCCCCCATTTTACACATTGCGGCAGGAAAGTGCCCCCATTTTACACATTGCGGCAGGCACATGTCCCCATTTTACACGGTACGGCAGGCAAGTGTCCCCATTTTACACATTGCGGCAGGCAAGTCTCCCCATTTTACACATTGCGGCAGGAAAGTGCCCCCATTTTACACATTGCGCAGGCACGTGTCCCCATTTTACACATCACGGCAAGCAAGAGTCCCCAATTTACACATTCCGGCAGACTGCGTCCCCATTTTACATATTACGGCAGGCAAGTGTCCCCATTTTACACATTCCGAAGACAGGTGTCCCCAATTTACACAGTACGGCAGGTGGTGGTGGTGAGGGGGGAGGGAGGGAGGGAGAGAGAGAGAGAGAGAGGGAGAGGGGCTGACTTACATTTGAAGCGGTTCTTCCCGCTCTTCAGCCGCCTCTCCCTCATCTGCGCGGCGCCGGCCGGCTTGGCTCCCCCTTCTCCCTCCTCCCGAGCGCCCAGCTCAGGGGGCGGGGTTTCGCGGAATGACGCAAGAAACGGCACTGAGTCTATTGCAGTGTAATGCAACATATCTACCATGTATAATACAAGTGCACAGTCTGGAACCTGATCCCTAGAGGAAGGAGTGGGCACTCAGGCAGTGGGGCCTACCGGTGGTTTCCCTGGTACCCCTGTGAGCCAGTCCCAGAGGCGTATCTAGGGTAGGGCGAGTGGGGCACGTGCCCTGGGCGCCTTGGCAGGCCCAGGAGAGGGGGGCACCGCCGGCGGCCAGGGCATCATGCCCCACTCGCCCCTGTCAACCCTAAATGTGAGCGGAGGAGAGCACAGCGTCTCTCCCTCCCCTCACCGCCGCTGCCAGCACTAGCAGCGCTGCCAGCAGCGCTGCTGTGTCCGGTCTCCGGCGTTAGCCAATCAGAGCTTGCGGACCGGCTCCTGATTAGCTGCCGGTCCGCGAGCTCTGATTGGCTAACGAACCGGCGCCAGACACAGCCGCCGGAGACGGGACGGGAGACCTGGACGGAGCGGTGAGGGGAAGGAGGCGCTGCACTCTCCTCCCCTCACATAAGCGGCCGGTGAGTGAGCGGGGGGGTGGGGGGGCACGGGCACAGTGGGGCATGTATCTGGCACATGTAACTGGCACTGTGGGGCATTGTATCTGACACTGTGGGGCAATGTAACTGGCACTGTGGGGCAATGTATCTGGAACTGTGGGGCAATGTAACTGGCACTGTGGGGCATGTATCCGGCACTGTGGGGCATTGTATCTGGCACAGTGGGGCAATGTAACTGGCACTGTGGGGCATGTATCTGGCACTGTGGGGCAATGTAACTGGCACTGTGGGACATGTATCTGGCACAGTGGGGCAATGTAACTGGCACTGTGGGGCATGTATCTGACACTGTGGGGCAATGTAACTGGCACTGTGGGGTAATGTATCTGGCACTGTGGGGCAATGTAACTGGCACTGTGGGGCATTGTATCTGGCACTGTGGGGTAATGTATCTGGCACTGTGGGGCAATGTAACTGGCACTGTGGGGCATTGTATCTGGCACTGTGGGGCATTGTATCTGGCACTGTGGGGTAATGTATCTGGCACTGTGGGGCAATGTAACTGGCACTGTGGGGCATTGTATCTGACACTGTGGGGCAATGTAACTGGCACTGTGGGGTAATGTATCTGGCACTGTGGGGCAATGTAACTGGCACTGTGGGGCATTGTATCTGGCACTGTGGGGTAATGTATCTGGCACTGTGGGGTAATGTATCTGGCACTGTGGGGCAATGTAACTGGCACTGTGGGGCATTGTATCTGGCACTGTGGGGCATTGTATCTGGCACTGTGGGGTAATGTATCTGGCACTGTGGGGCAATGTAACTGGCACTGTGGGGCATTGTATCTGGCACTGTGGGGCAATGTAACTGGCACTGTGGGCCATTTTCAGTGACCACACCCCTTCTGGAGTGCGGCCACACCCCTTCTGGAGTGTGGCCACGCCCATTTTTTCGCACGTGCACATGCTTCTTTTAGTGTGCTTTTTTTGGAGGGGGGGCGCCATTTTACATAGAATAGTCACTTTATTTAAAAGTTAAACGTTGAATACATATACATAAGTATATTCATTGAAAATCAGTAATGTCACTTTGTATTTTTCATTTAAGCTCTGTTAAGGGCCAGCCATACCCATTGTGCTATATGAAAGTAGGCGCTACATGATCTAGAGCCTAATTCAGACCTGATTGCTCCTCTGGGAATTTGCAGAGGTCTGGGATCGGATAGTCGCCGCCCGGTCAGAGTGAATAACCCCCCCGTGCACGTCTGTGTACGCCGTGCGAAAAGCTTTGCATACGCCTGTCAGCTACAAATCCGTTCGCCACTCACTCACCATCTAATGATTTTTCCAGTCTGTGCGCAGCCAGGACTTACTCCTCCAGTGCGATAGAAACAGGCTGATCGGGGCCGGAGCTGACGTCACACACCCGCTTGGGCACGCCTGCGTTTTTTCTGACACTCCCAGAAAACGACCAGTTACCACCCACAAACACCCGCTTTTTGTCTATCAACCTGCGTTTGCCTAACGATCAAAAAGGATCAGGATTTTTTCGCAGTTTGGACTTGCGCCGGCGCATTACGATCCGTACACATGCACAGTTGTTTGATAATCGCCCACTTTGCGATCAGGTCTAAATTAGGCCCCTAGACCAATACTGATGTCCCAGCTACAACTCAGAGGGAGATAACAAATAAACACATTCACAAGGCTGCGTGTTTCCCGGTGTAATCTGTAGCTATGTTCCGACACGCAGAGGAATGCAATGTATTGTCACACTATTTGCAACAAACGAGGTAAAGACACAAAGCAGCCGCTATGGTATTACTGACTAATTCAGATGCGGTTACAAAGCGGCTATTGTACGCAAATCCGTCCATGTTTTCTTATGGCGCATGCATCTGAGCCGCAGTGCGCACGCACAGTGAGTGAATTGTGATGGCGGTCACACCTGTAGTGTCAGGAAGACAGCGTTTGGGGGTGGTAACGGGGAGTGGTTGGGTAAACGCAGGCGTGTCATGGACGTTCAAATTTTTTTTATAAGTCTTCATAGGGTTGATTGCAAATTTCTCCTCACCATCTCTGAGCTGGGAATAAGTAGTGCAGAATCTCTATTTTAAGGTAAAAATGTTGGGACTTAGGTCCTAATTCAGACCTGATGGCTAGGGTGCGTTTATTGCATCCCTGCGATCAGGTAGTTGCCGCCTACAGAGGGAGGGGGAATTCGGGGTGCGATCGCATGTGCAGGAGAGCTGCACAAACATCAGTTTCTAATTTAAAAAACCTTATTTAGATCCCAACTGCATGACCAACCACAGACCGGTATCAAACCTTCCTTTTCTAGGAAAGGTTATTGAGAAAGTGGTTGCAAATCAACTGGAAACCTGCCTGACAACCCATGATATCTATGGGGGTCATTCCGAGTTGTTCGCTCGCAAGCTGCTTTTAGCAGCTTTGCACACGCTAAGCCGCCGCCTACTGGCAGTGAATCTTAGCTTCTTAAAATTGCGAACGAAAGATTCGCAATTTTGCGATAAGACATCTCTGTGCAGTTTCTGAGTAACTCGAGACTTACTCTGCATCTGCGATCAGTTCAGTGCTTGTCGTTCCTGGTTTGAAGTCACAAACACACCCAGCGTTCGCCCAGACACTCCTCCGTTTCTCCAGCCACTCCCGCGTTTTTCCCGGAAACGGTAGCGTTTTTTCACACACTCCCATAAAACGTCCAGTTTCCGCCCAGATACACCCACTTCCTGTCAATCACATTACGATCACCAGAACGAAGAAAAAACCGTGAGTAAAATTCCTAACTGCATAGCAAATTTACTTGGCGCAGTCGCAGTGCGGACATTGCGCATGCGCACTAAGCGGAAAATCGCTGCGATGCAAAGAAATTTACCAAGCGAACAACTCGGAATGACCCCCTATGATCCATTCCAATCAGGATTCAGGAGAAGACATAGCACTGACCAGCCCTGGTGTGTGTGTTAAATGATCTTCTGAGGGAAAGAGACAGAGGTGACTGTTCAATATTAATCCTTCTGGATCTCTCTGCAGCATTTGATGCCGTGGACCATGGGCTTCTGATTGAGCGACTGATACATTTCTGTGGTCTGGATGGCACAGTCCTAAGCTGGTTCAAATAATTTCTCACAGGCAGGTCACAGAGAGTATCGTCTGGAGTATACTCATCACCACCAGTGCCATTGCCATGTGGTGTCCCACAAGGTTCTATA
This sequence comes from Pseudophryne corroboree, assembly GCF_028390025.1. Lineage (NCBI taxonomy): Eukaryota > Metazoa > Chordata > Amphibia > Anura > Myobatrachidae > Pseudophryne > Pseudophryne corroboree. The sequence continues at coordinate 20,150,848 of NC_086454.1, forward strand.
CTATCCCCCATGCTTTTTGCAGTATACATGCTCCCATTGGGTGAAATAATCAGGCGCCATGGCCTGGTCTTCCACTGCTATGCAGATGATACACAACTGTACTTGTCCTTTGCTCCGGGCACTGATAACCCAATAGCAACCCTAAATGGCTGTCTAGCTGAGCTCCAGGAGTGGATGAGCGCCAGTTGGCTGCGACTGAACCCGGATAAATCAGAGGTCCTTATGATAGGACCGCAACATCAAAGGACAAGACTGCAGCATAGCCAACCAACTGGACTTACACTCGGGGATTCAGAATTACAAACCACTGATCGTGTGCGGAATCTTGGCGTTGTCCTGGATGTTGGCATCTGACACTTAAACATCAGATATCAGCCACAATCAAATCCTCATTCACCTGAGGAACATAGCCAGAATCAAGCACTTAATTCCCTCAGATGATCTGCCAAAAGTCATACATGCATTTGTTTCATCTCAATTAGACTACTGTAATGCCCTCTACCTTGGTCTCCCAGCAAAAGAATTGCACCGCTTACAGCTGGTGCAAAACACAGCTGCCAGGCTATTAACCAACCAGCCCCGTTCAGGCCACATATCACCCATCCTCTACTCCCTTCACTGGCTGCCTGTACGATGGCGAATCATCTTCAAGATTGGCTTACTGAGTTTCAAAGCATTACATGACCAGGGCCCAAGGTACCTGAAACAGCTTCTGATCCCATACTGCCCCACTCGATTACTGCGATCTGTAGATGAAGGACTTTTAGCAGTACCTAGAATCTCCCGTAATTCATCTGGGGGTCGAGCTTTTAGTCATGCGGCTCCGACTCTATGGAACTCACTTCCCCGCACAGTGCGAGAGGCCCCAACTATAGAATCCTTCACACAGACTCAGGACTTTCCTGTTACTCAGCATTTCCATAATGTCCCTTTAGTAGCCACATGTTTCTGTATTTTATGAAAAGCTTAATTATATTCTGTACTATATTATGCTATGTATCTGTTACGCACCTTGAGTCCTACTGGAGAAAGAGCGCTATATAAATAAAATTATTATTATTATTATTATTATTGAGCTTGTGTAGTCTCTGCACAGCCCAGGACTTACTCTTCCAGTGTGATGATCGGGGCCGGAGCTGACGTCAGAAACCCTCCCTCCAAACGCCTGGTCCCTCCTGCATTTTTCCAGACACTCCCTGAAAACGGTCAGTTGCCACCCACAAACGCCTTCTTCCTGTCAATCTTCTTGCGATCGCCATTGCGATCGCTTTTCTCACACCATCCCGTTGCTGACCGGCGCTCCCCATCGCTGCGGACCAACGCGCCTGTGCATTGCGGTGCATACGCATGCGCAGTTCAGAGCTGATCGCAGGCTGTACAAAAACGCAGCCTAGCGATCAGGTCTGAATTAGGCCCTTAGTTCTGAACCCCTGGGACACCCCCCTGATGACTAATTAGGCACTTTGAAGTCTTTATTTTTAATTGACCAATAATGACGTGATTTGTGGGGTAAAAAAATGCAAAGTGATGGAAATTGGGGTACAAGGTGTGGGACAGGTATATTGGGGTGATTTACAAGTGGGGCAAGTGTTTTTAGACTTGCAGGTGGGAATAATCAATCTGTTTCCACTAAAATGACCCAAATATATACTTAATTACTTATACCCATTTTTATGTACCCCGAGTTTAATGAGAGCATTTACTTTGCTGGAAAAAAATAGCTTTCTAACATTTTTTGCACGTTTAAAAAAAAAAATGCATATAACAGCCATTTGACCCGATTTAATGACACCAAATAGTTTTATTATGGCCACTAATAAACTTCTGAAATGTTTACCTACATTAGTCTGGCTTTTTGGGGGTACAGGCAGATTTCCCCATTGTCTCCTATACTTATCTCTGGTTTTGCCTGCTACAATTATCGCGCAAATTCCTTTACCGCCATTTTGGAATAGGATAGGTGCGATAAACAGGGGCACGCAGGCTGCGATAAGCGGATTTTTCGGGAGATAGGTGCGATAACCTTAGCCGCGATAAGGCCAGAGAGGATTGGCGCACGTGGAGCCTACGCACCGTCCCTCTGCTCTCTTAACATGCCCCAGATACAAGGGAGAACAGCGTGTACGATTTATGGAAAGAACAGATAGGCGTCATCGAGCAGTGCATCGGTAGCAGGGTGGGTCTGGTACAGAAAAATGACCGAAGAGGAAGAATAGATATAAATCCAGTCTGGAGACTATGGGGGTCATTCCGAGTTGTTCGCTCGCAAGCGGATTTTAGCAGATTTGCTCATGCTAAGCCGCCGCCTACTGGGAGTGAATCTTAGCATCTTAAAATTGCTAACGATGTATTCGCAATATTGCGATTACACACCTCGTAGCAGTTTCTGAGTAGCTTCAGACTTACTCGGCATCTGCGATCAGTTCAGTGCTTGTCGTTCCTGGTTTGACGTCACAAACACACCCAGCGTTCGCCCAGACACTCCCCCGTTTCTCCGGCCACTCCTGCGTTTTTTCCGGAAACGGTAGCGTTTTTTCCCACACGCCCATAAAACGGCCTGTTTCCGCCCAGTAACACCCATTTCCTGTCAATCACATTACGATCGCCAGAACGATGAAAAAGCCGTGAGTAAAAATCCTAACTGCATAGCAAATTTACTTGGCGCAGTCGCAGTGCGGACATTGCGCATGCGCATTAAGCGGAAAATCGCTGCAATGCGAAGATTTTTACCGAGCGAACAACTCGGAATGACCCCCTTTATTTCTGCATTTTGTTCACTAGTGCCACAGTGTCACAATCCCATCACAAAGACGGATGTCATCGCAGACCTTAGCATCATCTGCGGCAGAGCGCACAGGTATAAAATGAGATGACAGACTTCTGCACCTGTGCCTTATACCTGCCAACGACTTTCCTGCAAAATAAGGATTTCCATTCCAAAAGACAACAGTAAAAATAATGACATCCTTTAGGTGAGACGGCGCAGACCCTGCAGTCAGCGCTCATCAAGGCTTTGCCGCGTCTGTGCCTCTTTGTTCTGTGTAACAGTAACGGAATCTGCAGATGAAAGATCAGAAAAAGGCCGAGTGTTAGATTTCAGCTGAACGCTGCTGTGAGAGGAACCTGCTAACACATAATGGGCCCTTGTTCTGCAGTCAGCGCACATTAATATCGCAGCCAACCGCTGTCATACGGGTGCAGAGAGACTCAAAGGGCAACTCCTGCAAATTGCACCTATTTGACTTTGAGCAGCATAAAAGTGGCAACAAGTCCGCCAATTGCTTGCGCTTTGCATTGGACATGAAGCTACAAAAGAAGCGTGCAGTGGCTGGTGCGGAGTAGTAAGTGTGCATGCAGAGTGGTAAAAGCTTGCAGGAAGCATGCATGTCTGCACCGGGTTATGTCACACGTACTGTATGTCGGATACAATTACAGCCAGGCTTTAAAATATTGGTTTTGAAATACAGATTTGCTATATGGAGTTCTGGGCCTGGTTACAATCAGATTGTGCCACAATACTAAGACCCTGAATTGTTATGCTGACAGGTGTAACAGCATCTCTGTGCTGGTCTGTATTTGTCCATAAATACCCTGCAGGTGGGGCAGATGTAACCTGTGCACCTGGGATACCCCATGCTACGATGCAGGTGGGGCAGATGTAACCTGTGCACCTGGGTAACACCATGCTACGCTGCAGGTGGGGCAGATGTTACCTGTGCACCTGGGTAACACCGTTCTGTGCTACAGGTGGGGCAGATGTAACCTGTGCACCTGGGTAACACCATGCTACGATGCAGGTGGGGCAGATGTAACCTGTGCACCTGGGATACACCATGCTACGCTGCAGGTGGGGCAGATGTAACCTGTGCACCTGGGTAACACCATGCTACGATGCAGGTGGGGCAGATGTAACCTGTGCACCTGGGATACACCATGCTACGCTGCAGGTGGGGCAGATGTAACCTGTGCACCTGGGTAACACCGTTCTGTGCTACAGGTGGGGCAGATGAAACCTGTGCACCTGGGATACACCATGCTACGCTGCAGGTGGGGCAGATGTAACCTGTGCACCTGGGTAACACCGTTCTGTGCTACAGGTGGGGCAGATGAAACCTGTGCACCTGGGATACACCATGCTACGCTGCAGGTGGGGCAGATGTAACCTGTGCACCTGGGTAACACCGTTCTGTGCTACAGGTGGGGCAGATGAAACCTGTGCACCTGGGTAACACCATGCTACGATGCAGGTGGGGCAGATAGAACCTGTGCATCTGGGTAACACCATGCTGCGCTACAGTTGGGCCCGGGGTAACCTGTGCACCTGGGTAACACCATGCTGGGCCGCAGGCGGGGCAGATGTCACATGTGCAGAGAGTTAGATGTGGGAGGGGTATGTCCAAACTCAGATCTAAATTGCAGTGTTAATATAAAGCTGTTCAGTATGTGTGGGCTACATGCAAAAGCAGACAGTATTTACCCTGCATGCAGAATAATAAATGTATTTGCTCCCCTTGCAGTGCAAGTGGTTTGTCCAGCTGCACAGTGACTTGCTGTTTTTTTCCCCAGTGGCTCCCACCTCAAATCAGCCCCTTAGCTGGCAGCTTTTATCATTGTGCCTTCAGCACAGTGCTCACTGAGCAGCCTAGGTGTGACCGCCTCATTGCTGGGCAGTTATGCCTCTTTAATCACAGGTGGAGTTGCAGCTGCGATGAATACTACTCGGAATTGCCCGTAGATGTGCTCACTCGGCTATGGAGCTTGCAAGATCCGTCTACAGAATGGCCATGCTTGCCACACCATATCAGCCCTCTAGGTGCATCATATAATCATACAGTATACAGCTGAAACTAACTGATATCTGTCCATCCTTTACCACTATTATAACTTAATCAAGTCTGCAATAGGAGGGGAGGTGCTCCAGCCAATCAGCTCCTAACTGTCATTTTTTCAAACACATGACAGTTAGGAGCTGAGCACATGACAGTTGGGAGCTGAGCACATGACAGTTGGGGGCTGATTGGCTGGAGAACCATTTCTCATACGCAGCGAGTTTCATCACTCGTTGATAAATTAGCCCCATAATTTCTTATTGCGGTGATAGGAAATTATTATCGGACCCTAAAGCCTGATAACAAATAAATATGCCCCATAATACAGTCTTGCTTGGTTGGTGATAATGCTCTTGCAATGCCAATCAGTGCTAGGCATACGATGGGCCGATGAGGGTAGCAGGAGATTGAGTTCTGTCGGCATGTTTATTTTGGGGGTGGTTGTGCTTATAAATAGCCTTATCTGTGTATTGTGACCAAATAAAACCCTTGACATTCCCCTCGCTATCATTGCTCCATGGGACGGTGACGGAAGCATACTGTAGTCTGTACTGTAGTCTGTAACCTGTGCAATGACTGTGCTTCCTATACTGGTGTGACTGGTACGTATTGGAAAGGAAACATCAGCAGAAAAGGTAGGAGACGAGTAACATATAGACATAGAAAAAATGCTGCAAGGATTATAGGGGCAGATGTATTAAGCCTGGAGAAGGGATAAGGAAGTGATAAGTGGAAGGTGATAACGCACCAGCCAATCAGCTCCTAACTGTCATTTTTCAAATCCGTAATGATTGGCTGGTGCGTTATCACCTTGCACTCATCACTGCTTTTTCACTTCTTTATGCCTTCTCCAGGTTAATACATCTGCCCCATAATTAGCTGCTGGGCCCAGGGCATACTTACCGACAATCTGGCTGCCCCTTCCGGGAGGAGACAGCCTGGTCGGAGCAGCAGGGGCGTGGCAATGCGGCTGGATGACGTTTAGGGGCGGGGTTGGGGGCGTGGCTGCACAATCACGTCATCGTGGCCCCGCCACCTGTCTAGCAATGCCGTTAATATTGACATTGCAAGGCAGGGGTCGGGGCCAGGATGATGCAAATCGCATCACCTGACTCCCAGACCGCGCACTTTGAACTGCGCCGCCGGGGGTTTGGTAGGTGATGCCGGTGGGGGGGGTGGGGGGTTTGCGGGTGGTGGTTTCGGGAGCCTCCCGGCCATTCCGGGAGAGTAGGCAAGTATGATGGCCCAGGGTTCTCTGCTGTTCGTAGCTGGATGTTACTGTGCATCGTTCTGTACTGTTGTAATGTAATGTATTGTTTTGCTGTATCCTGTGTGTGGTGCTGTGTGTGTTTTGCTGTATCCTCTGTGTGTGGTGCTGTGTGTGTTTTGCTGTATCCTCTGTGTGTGGTGCTGTGTGAGTTTTGCTGTATCCTCTGTGTGGTGCTGTGTGTGTTTTGCTGTATCCTCTGTGTGTGGTGCTGTGTGTGTTTTGCCGTATCCTCTGTGTGGTGCTGTGTGTGTGTTGCTGTATCCTCTGTGTGTGGTGCTGTGTGTGTTTTGCTGTATCCTCTGTGTGTGGTGCTGTGTGTGTTTTGCTGTATCCTCTGTGTGTGGTGCTGTGTGTGTTTTGCTGTATCCTCTGTGTGTGGTGCTGTGTGTGTTTTGCTGTATCCTCTGTGCGTGGTGCTGTGTGTGTTTTGCTGTATCCTCTGTGTGTGGTGCTGTGTGTGTTTTGCTGTATCCTCTGTGTGTGGTGCTGTGTGTGTTTTGCTGTATCCTCTGTGTGTGGTGCTGTGTGTTTTGCTGTATCCTCTGTGTGTGGTGCTGTGTGTGTTTTGCTGTATCCTCTGTGTGTGGTGCTGTGTGTGTTTTGCTGTATCCTCTGTGTGTGGTGCTGTATGTGTTTTGCTGTATCCTCTGTGTGTGGTGCTGTGTGTGTTTTGCTGTATCCTCTGTGTTTGGTGCTGTGTGTGTTTTGCTGTATCCTCTGTGTGGTGCTGTGTGTGTTTTGCTGTATCCTCTGTGTGTGGTGCTGTGTGTGTGTTTTGCTGTATCCTCTGTGTGTGGTGCTGTGTGTGTTTTGCTGTATCCTCTGTGTGTGGTGCTGTGTGTGTTTTGCTGTATCCTCTGTGTGTGGTGCTGTGTGTGTTTTGCTGTATCCTCTGTGTGTGGTGCTGTGTGTGTTTTGCTGTATCCTCTGTGTGTGGTGCTGTGTGTGTTTTGCTGTATCCTCTGTGTGTGGTGCTGTGTGTGTTTTGCTGTATCCTCTGTGTGTGGTGCTGTGTGTGTTTTGCTGTATCCTCTGTGTTTGGTGCTGTGTGTGTTTTGCTGTATCCTCTGTGTGGTGCTGTGTGTGTTTTGCTGTATCCTCTGTGTGTGGTGCTGTGTGTGTTTTGCTGTATCCTCTGTGTGTGGTGCTGTGTGTGTTTTGCTGTATCCTCTGTGTGTGGTGCTGTGTGTGTTTTGCTGTATCCTCTGTGTGTGGTGCTGTGTGTGTTTTGCTGTATCCTCTGTGTGTGGTGCTGTGTGTGTTTTGCTGTATCCTCTGTGTGTGGTGCTGTGTGTGTTTTCTGTATCCTCTGTGTGTGGTGCTGTATGTGTTTTGCTGTATCCTCTGTGTGTGGTGCTGTGTGTGTTTTGCTGTATCCTCTGTGTTTGGTGCTGTGTGTGTTTTGCTGTATCCTCTGTGTGGTGCTGTGTGTGTTTTGCTGTATCCTCTGTGTGTGGTGCTGTGTGTGTTTTGCTGTATCCTCTGTGTGTGGTGCTGTGTGTGTTTTGCTGTATCCTCTGTGTGTGGTGCTGTATGTGTTTTGCTGTATCCTCTGTGTGTGGTGCTGTGTGTGTTTTGCTGTATCCTCTGTGTTTGGTGCTGTGTGTGTTTTGCTGTATCCTCTGTGTGGTGCTGTGTGTGTTTTGCTGTATCCTCTGTGTGTGGTGCTGTGTGTGTTTTGCTGTATCCTCTGTGTGTGGTGCTGTGTGTGTTTTGCTGTATCCTCTGTGTGTGGTGCTGTGTGTGTTTTGCTGTATCCTCTGTGTGTGGTGCTGTGTGTGTTTTGCTGTATCCTCTGTGTGTGGTGCTGTGTGTGTTTTGCTGTATCCTCTGTGTGTGGTGCTGTGTGTGTTTTGCTGTATCCTCTGTGTGTGGTGCTGTGTGTGTTTTCTGTATCCTCTGTGTGTGGTGCTGTATGTGTTTTGCTGTATCCTCTGTGTGTGGTGCTGTGTGTGTTTTGCTGTATCCTCTGTGTTTGGTGCTGTGTGTGTTTTGCTGTATCCTCTGTGTGGTGCTGTGTGTGTTTTGCTGTATCCTCTGTGTGTGGTGCTGTGTGTGTTTTGCTGTATCCTCTGTGTGTGGTGCTGTGTGTGTTTTGCTGTATCCTCTGTGTGTGGTGCTGTGTGTGTTTTGCTGTATCCTCTGTGTGTGGTGCTGTGGACCCTTTTGTAAGTAAATATGGGGGTCATTCCGAGTTGATCACTAGCTGCATTTGTTCGCAGCGCAGCGTTCAGGCTAAAAAATGGCAGTTCTGCGCATGCGTATGCGGCGCAATGCGCACGCACGACGTATGGGTACAAAGCCCTTTGTGGTTGTGCTCAGGTTCTAGCGAAGTTTTTCTTCGCACTGGCGGCCGCAAGAAGATTGACAGGAAGGGGGCGTTTCTGGGTGTCAACTGGCCGTTTTCAGGGAGTGTTTGGAAAAACGCAGGCGTGTCTGAAAAAACGCAGGCGTGTCCGGGCGTTCGCTGGGCGGGTGTATGACGTCAAATCCGGACACGAATAGGCTGAAGTGATCGCAAGCGCTGAGTAGGTTCCAAGCTACTCTGAAACTGCACAAACTGTTTTTGCAGAGCTTGACTGCACAGGCGTTCGCACTTCTGCTAAGCTAAAATACACTCCCCAGTGGGCGGCGGCATAGCGTTTGCACGACTGCTAAAAACTGCTAGCGAGCGAATAACTCGGAATGACCCCCTATATCATTTCTGCAAATATCAAATGAAATCACTCAAAAAGCAAAACAGATTTTACCTGCAGCATAACAGGCATATACAGGCATACCTCCCAACTGTCCCGATTTTGGCGGGACAGTCCCGTTTTTCACGGTCTGTCCCGCTGTCCCACCCGCGGGTCGCAGTGTCCCGCGGGTGGGGGGGGGCAGTTGGGAGATCCCCCCCCTCGTCACTCGCTGTTCTGAGCAGAGCAGCGGTGAATAGATGCTGTGCGCATGCACTCAGCGTCTATTCACAGCAGAAAGGGACAGGGGGCATGACCAGCAGCTCTCACAGCGCTGTTCATGCCCCCATAATGACGAAAACAGGGGCGTGGCCTTTTCGTTAGGCCACGTCCCCTAAAATCGGGCGCGCGCCTTACGCTGGAGGCTGTACAGGTGTCAGGGAAGCACAATAATTATTCTTCCACCCCTGTCTCTATCCAACCCATGGTGCTTTCGTGCCTACTTTTGAAAAAGCATGTCAGGGAGATTGTGAAAGTAACACCTATCAGTGTGGACGTGTACTGCTACATCTCAGAGGCGTGTCATGAACATGACTTACATCCAAATGTAAATGAGCCCCAAAGCTTGTAAGATCTACTTGTTGAAGAAAAGACTCTTATATTTTTCAGGAATTGTTTGTGTATTGTGTTTTACAAGAGGTTCCATATTCTGTAAGTGGCCAAGAGAAACCTTATTTAAAATGCATGTAGCCATAGGGATCATTGTGCCTTATACTCAATGCAGGGAAATGGCGCTGATGATACCATTTGAATGTACAGTATATATCTCTGATTTATTTTTTTACCCCAAGAATGTAAAGTAAAATCAAGGAGATTGCTGATCTATTCAGGGAGTGAGGGAGATTGCTGCTATTTCAGGGGGTGTAGTACGGGGATCCCGGCAGCATACCGACACCGGGATCTCGGCGGGGAGGGGCGAGTACAGCAAGCCCCTTGCGGGCTCGCTGCGCTCGCCACGCTGCGGGCTCGGTGGCGACCTGCGGTCCCCACGGGTTCTATTCCCACTCTATGGGTGTCGTGGACACCCACGAGTGAAAATAGTCCCTGTTGGTCGGCATGCCGACCATCGGGATAGTGAGCCATCGGGCTCACGGAGGAGGTCATGTGACTGTCGGTCAGCCGACCGGCGGTCACATGACTACCACCCATTTCAGGAAGTCTCCTGCAGAATGAGGGAGTGTAGGCAACTCTGCCATGGTGTCATCACCAAGTTCTGCAACACAATACCTGGGGTGCAGAAAGAAGCAGTGATTCGCCCTGATCACTGGCTCTTCCTCCTGCAGTCGCTGTATTAGGAATGGGAGTCTGTAAGACTTGCCTACTCTCCCGGAATGGCCGGGAGGCTCCCGAAAATCGGGTGACCCTCCCGGCCCCCCGGAAGAGCAGGCAAGTCTCCTGATTACAGGGGTCCCCCCCTGCCCGGCCGCCCACTTAGCGAGTAAAGTGGGCGGTCCGGGCAGGCGATGACGCGATTCTCGTTGAATCGCGTCATCATAGCCACGCCCCCTGCTGTATAATGCCGGTAATAGCGGCATTACACAGCGGGGGGCGGGGCTTACACGGGACGATCCCGTAGTCACGCCCCCGGCCCGCATCCGACACACCCCTGGCCCGCCTATGCCACGCCTCCAGTCCGCCCCCCTCTGTACTCACATCGCAGCCCGCCTTCCTGCCGAACCGACCTGGCTGCTCTCTCCCGGAGAGAGCAGCCAAAAAGTCGGTAAGTATGGAGTCTGTACAGGTGTCAGGGAAGTACAATCATTGGGTGTGGTTCATCAAATCGACAGTGTCTAGGTCGACAATGTTTAGGTCGACCACTATAGGTCGACAGTCACTAGGTCGACATGGATGGAAGGTCGACAGGGTTTCTAGGTCGACATGTGCTAGGTCGACAGGTCTAAAGGTCGACATGAGGATTTTTTTTTTTTTTGGTGTCGTTTTCTTCGTAGAGTGACCGGGATCCCAAATTAGTGCACCGCGTCCCCTCGCATGGCTCGCTTCGCTCGCCATGCTTCGGGCATGGTGCCTTCGCTCCGCTACCGCTTCGCTCGGCACACTTTACCGTTCCAATCGTAGTCCACGTGGATCGTTAAGTATGAAAAAATAAAAAAAAATAAAAAAAATGTGAAAAACTCATGTCGACCTTTAGATCTGTCGACCTAGAAACCATGTCGACCTTCCATCCATGTCGACCTAGTGACTGTCGACCTATAGTAGTCGACCTAAACATTGTCGACCTAGACACTGTCGATCTTCAGACCGGATCCCCAATCATTATCCTTCCTCTCCTGTCTCTTCCAATACCACGATGCCATCACCAAGCCCCTAATTACTGCAGAGTGCAGTAACTGGAGGTACAGGGGTGAGGCTGGAGGTGGAGGGAGTGCTGGTGAAATGGGGCCTGCCTGGCATGGAAAGCACCAACTTGGAACATACTCTAGAAAGACCACCCATTACAATGATAGCTACCATTGCCACCTGGCTTCTGGTATTCATCAGGGTTTGGGTTTGGCAGAGAAAGCAATGTTTTCAGATATGTTGGGAAGTAACTCATGTACTGTACGCTCTGAGTCTCTCTCCTGATATGGCGGGCTGACAAAAGAAAATATGGAATTATCACAGGATGCCGCTAGAGCAGGGTTAGAATTTTAGGCTTCTCTGGCACCAATCAGGCACTAATAGAAACTATAATGATGTGCAATATACTACAATATACTCTCTCTCTCTCTCTCTCTCTCTCTCTGCCATATAACTATAGTGACTAGACAACGGCCCCTTGTTGAGCTGTCCCAGTACTGGGGGGTCCTAAAGTCTGTCTGATCCTTTCTATAAGGAAGCAACTATGGCGATTGTTACATAGATATAACATTGATGTCTCAGACAACTGCCTTAGCTTACCTCATTATAGGAGCACCCCTGTAGTCACCTATACACATAGGAACACCCCTATAGGCACCTATACACAATCAGCACACCTGAAGGAACCGCTGCAGAGCTGTATGTATGTTTATGTGCAGAGCGCACTGTCTCACATAGGCAGGGAGGGTGCGTTGATGGATCTGCGGGCTATGCAAAGTTGGACATAAACATAAATATACATTTCGAGGCAGGGCTGGCTCTACCATAGTGTTATACGGCGCCTAGGTGCACCAGCCCCTGGAGGGCGCCACTGAATTCATCTAGCAAAAAACTGAAGGATATATCTGTATTCTGCCTCCTCCTATTACACTGTACTGCTGCGGGTCTAATCAGGCTGTACCACATAGTGCCACAGCGCTTCCTCCGTGCTGACATGTGTAACCAGTGCCGTAACTAGACATTTTAGCGCTGTGTGCAAGAAACAGCATCGGCACCCCCCCCCCCCTTAACGTAAACCAACGGCAGTGAGCGCCGTAGGCGTGTGAGGAAAAAATAGGGGCGTGGCTTCACAGGAAAGGGGTGTGGCCACAAAATAATACCAATTCATACAATGGTGCACAGTAGTCTCCATTATTCAAATTACGCCGCACAGTAGCGCCACTACACCAGCTAGTGCCCCTTTCTCACATTACGGCAGACAGATTCCCCTTTTTACACATTACGGCAGACAGTGTCCCCTTTTTTACACATTACGGCAGACAGCGTCCCCTTTTTACACATTACGGCAGATAGCGTCCACCTTTTACACGTTACGGCAGGCAGAGTCCCTCTTTTACACGTTACGGCAGGATAGGTCCCCCTTTAACACAGTACGGCAGCCAGATTCCCCCTTACACCCCCTACCCTTAGAGTGTAGTGTAGTGTAGTGAAGTGTACTGTGGTGTACTGTAGTGAAGTGTAGTGTAATATAGTGTAGTGTAGTGTAGTGTCTGTGTAGGCACTTACGTGATGCGTACGCTCTTCCAGCGCTGTTGCCGGCTCCTGACTCCTGACAGAGTCAACTTCACAGGCAGAACTCAGCCGCAGCGCTGCCGGACCTCAGCAGCAGCGGCGGCTTCAGCGGGACACAGGTGCGCGGGCGGCCGCTTCAGATGGGGCGAGCGGGCGGCAGCGGCTTGGCTGGAAGAGGAGGCGAGCCAAATCCGTGCCTGAAAAGGGGGCATGGCCTCAGGGAAAGGGGCATGGCTTAGCGGGGGTGAGTCGTCCACAAGCCACGCCTCCCAGTTTTGTCAGTTAGGGGGCATGCCCAGCGCTCGGTGAGCTACTGGCCTGCCCCCAGCTCCTCTGTCTCCTGTGAATAGACGCTGTGCCTTCAAACTGCCCCCCTCCCCCCCACCGCGGGACACTTGGGAATGTCCCGCAAAAATCGGGACAGTTAGGAGGTGCGGGGTTCTGCGGGACCACAGACAGTACAGATCTTACAGCCCAATGCAGCATGATAAGGAAAATTCAGGCACTGGGGCACAATACAGTACATATGGAGGAGGGGGTCAGTCATGAACTTACAGATGGGGGGATGGAACACAATAAGGAGCATACAAATATATTAGAGATGAGCGGATTCGGTTTTACTCGGTTTTACTCGGTTCTCAAAACCGAATCTTATTGGCTATCCAAAACACATGACATCCGTGAGCCAATAAGATTCGGTTTTGAGAACCGAGTAAAACCGAGTAAAACCGAATCCGCTCATCTCTAAAATATATGTCTGTGCGTATATACGTTTATATACACATATAATTAAACTAGGTGCTTCATCGCGCCCTACGGGCGCTCTTCACACCGTGGCAAGGGGCTACGCCCCCTTAACCCTTGTGTAATATCTCTATAAAAGGGTTCGTACCTGAAACTCTGTCGGTCTCGTAATCGGCCGTATCCACTCTTCAACGATGTCTTGGCCAGCGTCTATTCTTCTCCTCACCTGTAAGGCTGGGGCAGAAGGACCAGGAGAACCCCGGAAGGGCAACCCAAACCCAATGTGCTCAAGGACCACGACACATGGAGACGGTGACAACCATTTATTGCACTGACGATATCAGTCACCGCTGTAACTCAATTTTCATTAAACACAGTTGCATAGGTTGAACATTATTACAATATCCTGAGTCTTTCCCTGTCTTATAACAGCATTCACAGTTTTAACACCTCGAAGGTATAACTTTGACCAAATCAAACAATCAAATACTTCACCCGTACTACCAATCATTTGGAGAATAATGTCCTATTAGGGTAAAGTATGTCCTGGCAGTAACGCGGGAGCCCTCCCTAAACTGTCCACGAGGGGGGCGTTTGCAGCCAATGTCTCTCTAATAGACTGCTTATACTGAAACAGAGGACTTCTAAGGAGGCGTCAGTGGACGCAAGGTAAACAGTTGTAAACAGGCATGCAAAACCACTTTCTCCATAATACAGAACAGCAGTAATGTCTCACGGTACCAACCGCATTTGTATCCACAGAAAGGTAAGTCAGTTATCATCCAGTGATATAAACTAGTAAACAGACCAGTTCTGGCTTGCACAGTAAGAACAGGGGTTTGCACAGTAAGAACAGGGGTTTGCACAGTCCTGTTACCTTTTGTTGAACTGTGTTGTAACAACCGGGTGCAGTATAAGTGTGAAGGTCATAACATGGACCCGTTAGGAGGCGCTATTACATAGGGCGAGTCTTTGACGGAGCTGTTTAGGGTTAGGGGCGTCCCCCTTTCTGACAGGCGGCAGTTAATGATAACCCTCTACTTTACGTGGAAACATCTATGAAGACCCAGGTACAGTACTTCTGTACTTGGGGTTCCTGTAACCCGGATAGCTGGGATATTGGGGATAAGTGAGAGTACCTGCGGTATATTCGTTGCTCCTGCTGTCTGCAGCCGTGCTCCCAGTCACTGCAGCCTCTCCCGTATGACTGTTATTAGGGGAATCCTCTTCCCACGCGATCTCCCCCCTTCCGGATCTCGAGCCCTTGTGCCGCGGCGTCTTTGATGTTGGGCAGGTGTCAGGAAGCCTCCGTGACCTGAGCCACCTCCCTCTCTTGTCCACGCGGCGGTGTTGTTCCTTCTCTCCGGCCGTGGCAGGCAGCAGCGATTCCAGCGGGTGGGCGCGCTCTCTTCGTTCCCCTCACACCGCGGTCCTCTCTCTCTCCGTCTTCCCGCCTCTGCCCCGATCTCCTCAGCTCACTGTTCTCTCAGTCTCCTCACTGCCTGCTCACTCTCCTCAGCTCACTGTTCTCCAGGCTGCTGCAGGACAACCCTTTTATAACTTTGCATTCCCAGGAACACATTCTATCTGGGATTTCCCGCTCTTAGTCTGCAAATGGGTGAGTCATGCACTTTGCATTTTGCAGACTGATCTGTATTGCTATGAGCTGTGCTGTTAACTCCCTCTGTGCTGCAAGCTGTATGCTGCTGGCACAGTGCTATGCAACTCCAGCAAACATTTTTTTTTTTTAAGTCATGCTGGCACCTGTAGTCAGAGCCGGCCCTAACCAATATGATGCCCTAGGCAAGATTTTGTCTGGTGCCCCCTAGCACCACCGCTAGTTCCGCCTCTGACCCTGCACCCCTTTCCCAGCACCATCACCCCCCACCCATAGCAGTCCTTTTTTTTCCCCTACCCCCTTTAATTTAAATAGGAACAGTGAGCACATTCGGCGCACAGCCCAAAAAGGTATGTGTTTTTGCTGGCAAGGGGCATGGCCACACAATAGTACCCCCAATTCAAATTATGCCTCACAGTAGTGCAACTTTATTCACAATTTATTATGCGATAGTGTCCCTTATTCACATTACATCACACAGTAGTACCACTTTACCTTATATACGTTACTCCTCACAGTAGTCTCCCTCATTCACATAACATCATACTGAATTGCTCCTTATTCACATTACACCACACCATATTGCTCTTTATTCGCATTAGACCACACAGTAGTGCCCTTTCTATACATTACGCCACAAAGTAGTGTCCTTTCTATTATTTCCTTATACACATAATGATACACATAATGTCCCTTACACATATGCCGCACATTATTAGTGCCCTTGTACACACAATGACACACAAAGTGCCCCTTCCACATATGTTACACATTATAAATGACCTTATACACATAATGACACATATAGTTACTGGCGTAAGTCAACTGGCAGCTCTGCTAATGTCAGGTGCCTGTTTTTTTTATGAAAATGCATCTTATTTGCATTGCTATGTGGCTAGGATGCACAAGCAGCTTCTGCTGATTAAGATGATATGCGGCATGCCTATATACTGTGTGCGACTGTGGCTGTATCTGCATACGAAATGCTATACACAGAATATAGGCATGCCGCATATCATTTGAATCAGCAGAAGCTGCTTGTGCCCCTAAGCATACCAGATGCCCTAGGCAATTGCCTAGTTTGCCTATGCCTAGGGCCGGCTCTGCCTGTAGTGCCACAGTTGATTTGGGCTGCAGTTTCAGGGTATCACATGCACCCCAGCTAAAATCTTGCGTGTCCTCACGCCTATGGCAGCAGGCCAAAGTCTCTAATATAAATCTCAATTTAAGCATAACAATAAACAGGTGTAAACAAATCGGATATAAGTATACAGTGGAAACGGTTAACAGTTTACTCCCTATACCTTAAAGGCGGGACGCCCTGGGTGCTGTGTCCCGACCTTCTGGTCTCAACCCCAGGGATGTCGCTCTCGTCAGGAGCGGTAATTAGGCTAGGCCGATCCTGGTCTTCAACAGGCCCATTGAACACCGGGTTTGGCGTTATGGGTGGGGCTGAATGCGGTGGTGGTAGTCCACCCATAAACACTAAGAGCTCCATGGGGTTCCTGTAACCCGGATAGCTGGGATATTGGGGATAAGTGAGAGTACCTGCGGTATATTCGTTGCTCCTGCTGTCTGCAGCCGTGCTCCCAATCACTGCAGCCTCTCCCGTATGACTGTTATTAGGGGAATCCTCTTCCCACGCGATCTCCCCCCTTCCGGATCTCGAGCCCTTGTGCCGCGGCGTCTTTGATGTTGGGCAGGTGTCAGGAAGCCTCCGTGACCTGAGCCACCTCCCTCTCTTGTCCACGCGGCGGTGTTGTTCCTTCTCTCCGGCCGTGGCAGGCAGCAGCGATTCCAGCGGGTGGGCGCGCTCTCTTCGTTCCCCTCACACCGCGGTCCTCTCTCTCTCCGTCTTCCCGCCTCTGCCCCGATCTCCTCAGCTCACTGTTCTCTCAGTCTCCTCACTGCCTGCTCACTCTCCTCAGCTCACTCTTCTCCAGGCTGCTGCAGGACAACCCTTTTATAACTTTGCATTCCCAGGAACACATTCTATCTGGGATTTCCCGCTCTTAGTCTGCAAATGGGTGAGTCATGCACTTTGCATTTTGCAGACTGATCTGTATTGCTATGAGCTGTGCTGTTAACTCCCTCTGTGCTGCAAGCTGTAGGCTGCTGGCACAGTGCTATGCAACTCCAGCAAACATTTTTTTTTTTTAAGTCATGCTGGCACCTGTAGTGCCACAGTTGATTTGGGCTGCAGTTTCAGGGTATCACACTTGCACGCCTTTCTGGGGTTCAATATTTGTATTATATGGAGTATTATCGGCATTCCTTTGTTAGTGGGTAAATATTGCACAATGAAAAGGCGTGCAATGGTGAAGGCCTCCCCATCTGCAGCCCCTTGCGACAGCGTGAAGTGCAGGGCACAATGTACAGAATGTAGCGGGTGCGGGGGGGAATGCGGATGGGGGAGGGTGTCTGTAGATGCTGCGGGTGGAGGAGGGGGCGGATGGGGAAGGGTCGGGAGGTGCTGTGGGTGGGGGAGGGGCAGAGGAGTGGGGGCTGCAGATGGGGGAGGGGTCCGGAGGCACTGCAGGTGGGGGAGGGGCAGGGGTTCCACGGGTGGGGCAGGTGCGAAGATGTTGCGGATGGGTGAAGGGTTCCGGAGGTGCTGTGGGATGGGAAGGGGCGGGGGTGCCGGGGGTGGGGTAGGGGTCCGGAGGTGCCGCGGGTGGGAGAGGGGCAGGTGCAGGTGGTGCGGCGGATGGGGAAGGGGGTCCGGAGGTGCTGCAGGTGGTGGAGGGGCGGATGCGGGGGTGCCGTGGGTGGGTGATGGGGGGGACCACAGATGGAGGAGGGCAAGCACAGGGGTGACAGGGCCAGGATAAGGGTGACAGGGCTAGGATAACGGTGACAGGGCTAGGATAAGGGTGACAGGGCAAGGCCAGGGGTGACAGGGACATGACAGAACACAGGGCACGGGAGAGATTGGTATTAGGGACAGAACAGTGGTGACAGACAGATGTGTCTTACCGGAGTCACTGCTGCTGGCTGCTGCTGTTCTACTCCAACCTGTTGGAATCTGCAGCTGGTGAGACTTGGCATGGCTGACTCTCTTAGGCTGGAGTCCTGCTTCCTCTGCCCGTCCGCATCCCTCCCCCCCTCCTCAGTCACACACCGGGCACTGTGGTAAGGGGAGACTGGGAGTGACTGGTTAGCCCCCAGGAGACGCTGCGGCTGGAGGGAGGAGGGGGTCATAGCATGCACGCGGCGCGGATCTCGCGGCTGCCGGGCACTGTGGTAAGGGGAGACTGGGAGTGACTGGTTAGCCCCCAGGAGACGCTGCGGCTGGAGGGAGGAGGGGGTCATAGCATGCACGCGGCGCGGACCTCACGGCTGCTGGGCACTGTAATAAGGGGAGACTGGCAGTGACTGGTTAGCCCCCAGGAGATGCTGCGGCTGGAGGGAGGAGGGGGTCTGAGCCTGCAAGCAGCGCGGACTTCTGCAGCGCTGCCCGCCGGCTAAAGTGTGTGAAGGAGCTGGGCGCACCTCACTGCGGGCGCAAGCGCTGCAGCTAGCGGTGGGGTTGCTGGGGCTGGAGATAACAGAGGCAGTACGGAACCTGCACAGCGGCAGGTGCCCCACAAAACTGCAGCTAAGAAGCGTGGAGTGTGCCAGAAAGTGACGCTCCTCCGCGCCAGAGAGACCCTGCTGAGTATGCTGATGTGGGGGGTCAAGCACGCAGTGAGCCGGTGCCTGTCTGTCTGTACGGCATACCCCCTCACACACCCCATACCTCCCAACTGTCCCGATTTTCGCGGGACAGTCCCATTTTTTCAGGTCTGTCCCACTGTCCCACCCTTGGGCCGCAGCGTCCCGCGGTGTGGGGGGGGGGGGGGGGGCAGTTGGGAAGCTCCTGTACTCACTGTTCTGCTTAGCACTATTTAGTGGAGACAGAGGGAGAGGGGGCATCAGGGGGTATGGATTAATGGGGGTCCACCAGCAGAGCCGGATTAAGGGGGGGCCCAGGGGGGATTAAGGGGGGGCTGGAGTAGCTCTGTCCCAGCTCTGAAGCTCCCCCGTACTGCCAGCAACAGCAGCAGCATTGTGCTACAGTCAGCACACGCTGCTGCATATTGGCAGGTCTGTGGTGTTGCAGGGAGGCAGCAGTCTCCCTGCTTTCTTCTGCCTGTGCGGGTGTGTAGGGGGGAGCGACCACCCCCTCTGGATTTAGCCCTAGCTGAGGGGCCAAAATCCCATTAAAAAAACCCAATTCCCGGAATTTGCATAAGGGGGCGTGGCCACACGTCCCACGATGAGGCCACGCCCCCAAACCCACAGCAGGCACAGCAATGAGATAGGGCCCCCCTGTCTCAAGTGCCCTGGGCCCCTCGGACTCATAATCCACCCCTGGGGGCATGCCAGCAGCTCACAGAGCGCTGGGCATGCCCCCTCACTGATGAAAACGGGGGCGTGGCTCGCATTAGCGGGTCCTCCCGCGAAACCACGCCCCTTTTCGTTGGACACGCCCCCTTTTCACCGCACGTGTGTCCCTCCTTCTGCCTGAAGAAAGCTGGGAGGTACGCACCCCTGTCTGCCTGAAGAAAGCTGGGAGGTATGCACCCCTGTCTGTGCCATGCCCATACAATCTGCTTCTGCTCCTAGATTTGCCCAGATCTGTGACTCATTTGACTAACTCCGCCCAGTGTTGTGACTCCCCCCAGCGTTAGCAAATGAGGTACAAAGTCACAGATCTGGGCTAATATATAGGAGATATCCCTACCAGACCCCATATGCAGATGCAGTATATATATATTATGGGTATGGGACTCAGGGTCGACAGTGTCTAGGTCGACACACATTAGGTCAACACCTGTTGGTCGACAGTGACTAGGTCGACACAGGAAATAGGTGGACACGACCATTATGTAGACCTAATGTGTGTCAACCTAGACAGTGTCGACCTAGAGTCCGGATACCATATATTATCCCGGCACTCAGC
The DNA here is from genome assembly GCF_028390025.1 of Pseudophryne corroboree. NCBI lineage: Eukaryota > Metazoa > Chordata > Amphibia > Anura > Myobatrachidae > Pseudophryne > Pseudophryne corroboree. The sequence goes on from NC_086454.1 coordinate 20,170,859, forward strand.
AACAATGTGAAATTGGCCTCAGTGTCCTATACAATTCCTAACATGCCAGCTAGCGGGTGTGGTATGGAAGGTAGATAGTAACTAGGTCGACAGGGTCTCTAGGTCAACAGGGTCTTTAGGTCGACATGGTCTAGGTCAACAGGTCAAAAGGTCGACATGAGTTTTTTATGTTTTTTTGGTGTTGTTTTCTTCGTGTGAGTGACCGGGAACCCCAATTAGTGCACCGTGTCCCCTCGCATGGCTCGTTTCGCTCGGCACAGATTACCGTTCCAATCGTAGTCCACGCGGATCGTTAAGTCTGAAAAGGTTCAAAAAGAAAAAAATCGTGAAAAACTCATGTTGACCTTTTGACCTGCTGACCTAGAACATGTCGACCTAGTTACTGTCGACCAATAGTGGTCGACCTAGTTACTGTCGACCTAGAGACCGGATCCCCCAGCTAGCGTGCATACATAGAGTGAAAGAATGGTCGTCCCTCAAGGATTTGAAAGTGGAAGAATATTGTGAACAAAGTTGCAAAATTTTGTGACTTTGTTTATAATATTCTTTTTCACTTTAAAAGTCCCTGAGAGTTGTCCCTTTTCTCTGTTTATGTATAATGACGCAATTCACCACCGCCCACCTAGTGGCCACCTGCATCTCCCCTCCGAGAGAGGGGGCGGTGGGATTGCAGTTTAGGGGGTGGTAGGGTGAACCTTTGCTAGGGTGCAGAGAGACCTAGCACCGGCCCTGATTCCACGTGTAACATTGGCACATATTATTGGTGGGTGTGTCAGGGCCATCTTAATGTATGGGCTTATTGGGCAGCTGACCAGGGCCTCACAATTCTAGGGGCCTTAAAGCAGGGCCAGGGTGGGATGGGGGACATCCCCCATCAGGTTGGTACATCCAGAGCTTCTTGGCCTTAGAGAATACCACCTAGTCCCTCTGGTTGTGAATTACACACAATCAGAGCAGCCAGGCAGCGTTTTCTACCTGGAGCCAGACAGTGAATGGCAGTCAGCATGCTGATTGGTGGATGGCTGGAACCATGTGGATGGATGGTGCAGGACCACAAGAGGGGTAAGTTATGTTTTTATTTTACTGTGAATTGGGGTATAGGGGCCCCAGTGCATTACTTTGCCCAGGGCGCTCAATGCTGTTAAGACGGCCCTGGTTGGCGTAAGTGTGCGCTGATCTAGATTAGTAGCAGCAAACCAATGGATCTATTCAATTATTATTATTATTATTATTATCAGGCGCAAATGATGTGCCTGACCACAATTCCACATCCTGGATTCTCGTTTCCTCCCCTGAAGGGGCCACATAAATCCCCAATTTTGCTGCAAGGCCTGGGAGTCCCATACATGGCAAATTTACGTGCACCTTGGCATCGCACCTTGTAATCGGATAGACCCCCAAATGTACACGTGGGGGCAGGTGAACCACAAGATGCGAACAATCCTATATAATAAAAGGCTAACGCTGCTCCTCGTCTCTATGGGGGGAATTCAAGTGTTCTGCGCGCTGGCGGACACTAGATGCCGCCTGACGGAGCAAATCAAATGTTGACCCGTTCGGGCACGCACAGCCGTCGGCGCTGACACTACTGTTACGATGTTCCGTCATTTTGATGGACTGGCAACTAGTTCTGCCTAATAGGCGTGAACATACATATTTGTTTCTATATTCAACAATAATAATAATAATAATAACAAGTAGTAATAATAATAATAATAATAATAATAATAACAAGTAGTAATAATAATAATAATAATAATAATAGTAGTAATAGTAGTAAGAATACTAATCCATTAGGCGCTGCAGGAAGAGTGCTGGCTCAGCAGAACACCATGGTAAGCCGCCTGTATCACTGCAGAGGCAGATGCGATCCAGCTGCAGAACACGAGGGGTTAAGCTAAAGGCTCTGCAGCTGGTGAGCTGAAGCAGCAAGCCCCGCCCCCAGTGACACCTAGCCCCGCCCGCCCTGACGTCACAGCATTCTGAAAGCAGATACAATAACAATCAGCCGTGGTCACAGGGATACATTGTGCGGGATCTGCAGACATGGTGTCACCCGTCACAGTGGTGAGTGGAGGCAATATGCATATATATATACATATATACATACATACATACATACATATATAACATGCGTGTCCTGTACATAGCTGTAGTGTGCTTCCTGTGCCTGTACACAGCTCTGTATAATATATATAATATACACTGTAACGGGGCTTACACCCCTATCCCCCCACCCCCTTCCATGGCACAGTGATAGCTGTACACTGTTGTTACATTGTTTATCTTGTGTGTTATGCTGTATGTGTGTCATATTGTACATCTTTGTGTTATATAGTATATCTGGTTTGTTGCATTGTACGTCTGGTGTGTTACTGTACACTGTGCATCTGGTGTGTTACTGTACATTGTCTATCTGAGTTATAGTGTATATCTGGTGTGTTACTGTACATTGTCTGTGTGTTACATTGTATATCTTGGGTGTTGCATTGTACATCTGGTGTGTTACTGTACATTGTACGTCTGGTGTGTTACTGTACATTGTACGTCTGGTGTGTTGCTGTACATTGTTCATCTGGTGTGTTACTGAACATTGTCTATCTGTGAGTTATAGTGTATATCTGGTGTGTTACTGTACATTGTCTGTGTGTTACATTGTATATCGTGGGTGTTGCATTGTACATCTAGTGTGTTATTGTACATTGTACATCTGGTGTGTTACTGTACATTGTCTATCTGAGTTATAGTGTATATCTGGTGTGTTACTGTACATTGTCTGTGTGTTACATTGTATATCGTGGGTGTTGCATTGTACATCTAGTGTGTTATTGTACATTGTACATCTGGTGTGTTACTGTACATTGTACGTCTCATGTGTTACATTGTACATCTGTGTGCTACATTGTATATCTGTGTGTACTACTTCTGTGTGTTACATTGTACATCTGTGTGTTACATTGTATATCTGTGTAGTACATTGTACATCTGGTGTGTTACTGTACATTGTCTATCTGTGAGTTATAGTGTATATCTTGTGTGTTACTGTACATTGTTTGTTACATTGTATAACTGGCGTGTTGCATTGTATGTCTTGTGTGTTACATTGTATATCTGTGTTTTACATTGTATATCTGTGTGTACATCTGTGTGTTACATTGTACATCTGTGTGTTACATTGTATATCTGTGTTTTACATTGTATATCTGGGTGTACATCTGTGTGTTACATTGTATATCTGTGTGTACATCTGTGTGTTACATTGTACATCTGTGTGTTACATTGTATATCTGTGTTTTACATTGTATATCTGTGTGTACATCTGTTTGTTACATTGTACATCTGTGTGTTACATTGTATATCTGGGTTTTACATTGTATATCTGGGTGTACATCTGTGTGTTACATTGTATATCTGTGTGTACATCTGTGTGTTACATTGTACATCTGTGTGTTACATTGTATATCTGTGTTTTACATTGTATATCTGTGTGTACATCTGTGTGTTACATTGTACATCTGTGTGTTACATTGTATATCTGTGTTTTACATTGTATATCTGTGTGTACATCTGTGTGTTACATTGCATATCTGTGTGTACATCTGTGTGTTACATTGTATATCTGTGTTTTACATTGTATATCTGTGTGTACATCTGTGTGTTACATTGTACATCTGTGTGTTACATTGTATATCTGTGTTTTACATTGTATATCTGTGTGTACATCTGTGTGTTACATTGCATATCTGTGTGTACATCTGTGTGTTACATTGTACATCTGTGTGTTACATTGTATATCTGTGTTTTACATTGTATATCTGTGTAGTACATTGTACATATGCAGGTTGTGTATTGTGTGTCACAGGACGGTGCTGTGAGCTTCGGGGGTGGTGTGTCTGTGTGTGTGTGTGTGGGGGAAGGGGGCTCTAATCCCCCCCCCCCCCCCCCCCAATCCCTGTACTCTACAACCCAACCACAGCTGCCACCGCAGTGCCCCCACCATTAACCCCAGCAGTGCCAGCCAGGCTGTCAGAGCACAGCCCCCCCCCCAGGTGGTGACACAGTTACAGAGCTGCACCATTGCTGCAACACACAGTGTTTACCATCCAGGGCAGGGGCTGTGTGTACTACTCTGGCTGCACTGCTCTGGCACCCAAACACAGGGCTCAGCTTCCTTGTGTGACACATTGCACAATACGCTCCCCTGAGGACATGGTGTATATATATATATTCCCAGCAGCATGTGTGCTTGTCGGCTATTGTCAGCTCTCCGTCTCATTCATCACATCCTGGGAGCTCTGAGGACTGTAGGCCAGGATGTGTACAGGGATGGCTGACAGTCATAATGCAGCTGCCGGTGTTTGCTGGAGTGGATGAGCGTTATATGCACAATACACAACGGGGTCTATTTACTAAGCTTTGGATGGAGATAAAGTGGACGGAGATAAAGTACCAGCTAATCAGCTCCTAACTGTCATGTCACAGGCTGGGTTTGAAAAATGACAATTAGGAGCTTAGTAAATAGACCCCACAGTCAGTCTGTGTGATAACGCTAGATACTGTATCATGCAATCACTGTAACCATTGCCGACGGTGTAACGTGTGTCGGCTGCCTCTGCTTGCTGCCGATTGCGCCGGGTAGCCAGAATATCAGGCTGGGGGTCAGTATTCTTACACCGGCTACAGAGTCATCATCTGAATTTCATAATCAGATTTAAAAAGAACGCTAGTAAAAACTATGACTGTAAGGCTGAGCTGCATTGCCGAGTGCAGCGCCCCCATTAGGCAGGTTGGCGCTACTGACGCAGGGCTCTGGGCTGCTGCCTGTGCTGTAGAGAATGGGCCATTATCTGTGATTTACTCTGGGACTGCGGCAAAGGAGGTAACAGATTTAGATGCAATCCTGATATAAGTGGACTGGTGCCAGCACCCACCACATCCACTGTCTGTGCGGAGGTCTATTTACTAAGCCCTGGATGGATATAAAGCACACTGGAGATAAAGTACCAGCCAACCAGCTCCTAACGGTCATGTCACAGGCTGTGTTTGATAAATGACAGTTAGGAGCTGATTGGCTTCTACTTTATTTCCGGCCACTTTTTCTCCATCCAGGGCTTAGTAAATAGATCCCTAACTTACTAATATACCTGCGGAAGTCACCTGTAATGAGTCCCAGCCACTGTTGGGTTTACAAAGTAGATTGTAAGCTCTTGTGAGCAGGGCCCTCCTCAACTCATGCGCAAGAGCACCAGAGCTTTGTGTTCTGCTAGCCCTGCTGCTGATTTGGGCGATATGACGGCTGCTGCAGTGATGTTTATACCGTGTCCTGCAGTGCTCTGTGCTGTAAGTCACTTTTTCCTTGTTCCGCTCATAGGCCCTCATTCCGAGTTGTTCGCTCGTTCTTTTTCTTCGCATCGCAGCGATTTTCCGCAAACTGCGCATGCGCAATGTTCGCACCGCGCCTGCGTCAAGTAAATTTGCTAAGAAGTTTGGTATTTTACTCACGGCTTAACGAAGAAATTTCTTCGTTCTGGTGATCGTAGTGTGATTGACAGGAAGTGGGTGTTTCTGGGCGGAAACTGGCCGTTTTATGGGTGTGTGTGAGAAAACGCTGCCGTTTCTGGGAAAAACGCGGGAGTGTCTGGAGAAATGGGGGAGTGTCTGGGCGAACGCTGGGCGTGTGTGTGACGTCAAACCAGGAACGAAAAGGACTGAACTGATCGCAGTGGCAGAGTAAGTGTCGAGCTACTCAGAAACTGCAAAGAAATTTCTGATCGCTATTCTATTCGCAATTTTGCGAATCTTTCGTTCGCTGTTCTGCAAAGCTAAGATTCACTCCCAGTAGGCGGCGGCTTAGCGTGTGCAATGCTGCTAAAAGCAGCTAGCGAGCGAACAACTCGGAATGAGGGCCATAGGTGGTCATTCCGAATTGATCGCTAGCTGCATTTGTTCGCAGCGCAGCGATCAGGCAAAAAAACGGCTGTTCTGCGCATGCGTATGCGGTGCAATGCGCACACGCGTCATACAAACACAACGAACGATGTGGTTTTGCACAGGGTCTAGCGAAGCTTTTCAGTCGCACTGGTGGCTGCAGAGTGATTGACATGAAGTGGGCGTTTCTGGGTGTCAACTGACCGTTTTCAGGGAGTGTTCGGAAAAACGCAGACGTGCCAGGAAAAACGCAGGCGTGGCTGGGCGAACTCAGGGCGAGTTTGTGACGTCAAATCAGGAACTGAACAGTCTGAAGTGATCGCAAGCGCTGAGTAGGTTTTTCAGCTACTCTGGAACTGCATGAAAAAAAATTTGCCGCCACTCTGCGATCCTTTCGTTCGCACTTCTGCTAAGCTAAAATACACTCCCAGTGGGCGGCGGCATAGCGTTTGCACGGCTGCTAAAAACAGCTAGCGAGCGAACAACTCGGAGTGACCACCATACTGTCTCTGTTTACGTTCTCTGTAAGGCGCTGCAGACCCCTTGTGGCGCCATGTGCATAACGGCGAATGATGATATAATACAGCTGGAAATAATGTGTAGTGACCCAGCTGTCCCTAATTTCCAGGAACATTCCCGGATTTGAAATACGTGACCCTGGAAATATTTATGGCACATGATGTCCCTGTTTTTTTTTTTTTTTAATTTATGACCAACTCTACTGTGCAGCTTCTATTATTCTGTATATATGTTACGCTACTGATATTGTATTCTGATTCTCTGGGTGTTAAGGCTAACACTCTATACATCAGCTTCCAACTGTTATGTCGCCCCAATATAGATGTTTGGGTGGCAGTTTCATACAGAGCTTATCCCTCATCCAGCAGTCTCTATAGGAGGAATGGGGCCACTAGGATAGATACAAGGGTATGGTGTCACCCTTCAGCCCGGTTAGGGCGATACCATGGCCAACCATACATGTTCTGCTCTCACTTTGGGCTAGTGGGGGTACAGAGACCCCGTAAGAGTATTCTGAGTATTGTATTTACAAGTGATGACTGTGAGTGATGTAGAGTTGGGCGCCAGTCAGTTTTGCAGATGTACTTTGCGCACGTGCTCCTGACCCCAGCGTATGCAACTACAGGCGATGATGAGTCGTACCCAACTCCGACATGTCTCTGCTTGTGGCTGTAGGGGTGTAGCTGGGCGGTATTGGGCCGGCACACGCAGACAGAGCTTAGTGATGGCGCGTAGATGATTTGCGGCCTATGCAGAGCGAAGGATAAAAGTTTACACCGAGGAAAGGGAGGTGAAGGCAGTCTCTGATACTGGCGACGGGTGTCCAATAATGTGTTCAGATAGATGTGTGGCGCTCCGCATGCTCTGCAATACCTGCATTCAGCTCTCTGCGCTCGATGCGCGTGCAGTTACGTCGAAATTGCGTTTTACTCTGCATCATCTCCTCTGTAAGTCACCCCAAATCCTAGTGTGCCCTCTCGTGTCCTCTTCCTCAGATTATAGCAGATTTAGGGGGTTAATCAGGTCGCATCGCTAATCGATGAGACCGCAATAACTGCGGCTGCAGTGCGCATCGCAGCTCCCGTCCTGCGCCTGCACTACCATCCAATGCGATGTGATCGCATTGATTGTGAATGCCTCTGCCTGTTGACAGGCAGAGGCATTTGCGGGGGGTGGCAATGGAGCGTTGCGGTGAGTGCATCAAAAATGGGGGCGGTTTGGCGGTGTTTTCGGTGCGACTACGTGATGTCAAGAAAATGGCGGCGGGCAGTCTGTTTACGCTGCCTAGCTGCGCCTGCAGGGGGTCGTCCACAGTTTCTGCAATTGCAGTTAAATTGCGGTCGCAGCCGCTGGGCAGGCCATTTAGCATGCTGGGCGGCCTTGTCCTGCGATGGGCGGCCTTGTCCTGCGATGGGCGGCCTTGTCCTGCGATGGGCGGCCTTGTCCTGCGATGGACGGCCTTGTCCTGCGACGGGCGGACTTGTCCTGCGAAGTGCGGCCTTGTCCTGCGAAGTGCAGCCTTGTCCTGCGATGTGCGGCCTTGTCCTGCGAAGTGCGGCCTTGTCCTGCGAAGTGCGGCCTTGTCCTGCGAAGTGCGGCCTTGTCCTGCGACGGGCGGCCTTGTCCTGCGACATGCGGCCTTGTCCTGCGACGGGCGGCCTTGTCCTGCGAGGGGCGGCCTTGTCCTGCGACGTGCGGCCTTGTCCTGCGACGTGCGGCCTTGTCCTGCGACGGGCGGCCTTGTCCTGCGATGGGCGGCCTTGTCCTGCGATGGGCGGCCTTGTCCTGCGACGGACGGCCTTGTCCTGCGACGGGCGGACTTGTCCTGCGAAGTGCGGCCTTGTCCTGCGAAGTGCGGCCTTGTCCTGCGAAGTGCGGCCTTGTCCTGCAAAGTGCGGCCTTGTCCTGCGAAGTGCGGCCTTGTCCTGCGACGGGCGGCCTTGTCCTGCGACGTGCGGCCTTGTCCTGCGACGTGCGGCCTTGTCCTGCGACGTGCGGCCTTGTCCTGCGACGGGCGGCCTTGTCCTGCGACGTGCGGCCTTGTCCTGCGACGGGCGGCCTTGTCCTGCGACGGGCGGCCTTGTCCTGCGACGGGCGGCCTTGTCCTGCGATGGGCGGCCCCCAGCATGTGAAAGAACATATTTTAAGCAGAATTTGCAATCCGCACTGAATAACCCCCTTAGGTCCTTACTCAGGTCGCATTGCAAAAGCGATGTGACTGCAATTTTGGCGATCGGGCTGCAGTGCGCACACGCAGGTACCATCCTGTGTGTGCGCGCGCAGTTAATGCTGTCAGGCCGCATTATCTGTGAACTCCTCTTCCTGATTGGCAGACAGAGGCATTCGCAGGGCAGGTGGGGGGCGGTGGTGGACTGTTGCGGGGGTGATATGTTGAAAACGGGGGCGGGTCAGCGGTTTTCGGGGTAGCTGCTCCAAGCTAAAAGATGGCAGTGGGACTCCTGTCGTCGCAGCCAGGCTGCGCCGGCAGGAGGCTTCCCTAGTTTCTGCGACCGTGCACTATTTGCAATGCGATCGCAATTAGAGCGCAATCGCCGTTGGTGGCCGGTGGGTAGCAAGCTGGACGGCCTTGTCCTGCGATGGGCGGCCTACAGAATGTGAAAGAAGGGATTGCAAATTCTGCTCCGTTCTGAATAACCCCCCACAGTACACTAATGACTTTACTATAATGTACTGGAAGTAACTTATAATTGGTGTGTTCTGATGTCATCACTTATGAGTGGTGTGTTCTGATGTCATCACTTATAATTGGTGTGCTCTGATGTCATCACTTATAATTGGTGTGCTCTGATGTCATCACTTATGAGTGGTGTGTTCTGATGTCATCACTTATAATTGGTGTGCTCTGATGTCATCACTTATGAGTGGTGTGTTCTGATGTCATCACTTATAATTGGTGTGCTCTGATGTCATCACTTATAATTGGTGTGCTCTGATGTCATCACTTATGTGTGGTGTGTTCTGATGTCATCACTTATAATTGGTGTGTTCTGATGTCATCACTTATTGGTGTGCTCTGATGTCATCACTTATAATTGGTGTGTTCTGATGTCATCACTTAAATTGGTGTGTTCTGATGTCATCACTTATTGGTGTGCTCTGATGTCATCACTTATTGGTGTGCTCTGATGTCATCACTTATTGGTGTGCTCTGATGTCATCACTTATAATTGGTGTGCTATGATGTCATCACTTATAATTGGTGTGTTCTGATGTCATCACTTATTGGTGTGCTCTGATGTCATCACTTATAATTGGTGTGTTCTGATGTCATCACTTATTGGTGTGCTCTGATGTCATCACTTAAATTGGTGTGTTCTGATGTCATCACTTATTGGTGTGCTCTGATGTCATCACTTATTGGTGTGCTCTGATGTCATCACTTATTGGTGTGCTCTGATGTCATCACCTATAATTGGTGTGCTCTGATGTCATCGCTTATAATTGGTGTGCTCTGATGTGGTGACTTTGGGGTTCATAGGGAAAGCTGTGCACTTTATAGGGAATATTGTACCGGGATCCGGAGTGTTGGTTGACATGTATTAGGTCGGCAGTCATTAGGTCAAGACCATATGGTTGACAGGCACTAGGTCAACATATGAAAGGTCGACACTGGAAAAGATCAACGGGTTCATATGGTCGACGTGACAATGGTCAACACAAATGTCAACACTTTTTGTTGTTGGGTTTTTTTTACGTTTTCCTTCCTTGGCTATCCATGTCACACACATAACCTTTAGCAACCTTGTGGCCAGCGGAGCGGAGTGAGACACCGCGACCGAAGCATGGCGAGTGAAGTGAGCCCGCGAGGGAACGCGTTTCAACAATTGGTGGTTCTAGATGCCAAAACTAGCCACACTAACCCCAAAAATGAAAAAAAAAAAGGGTGTTGACCATTTGTATGCTGAATAATGTCATGTCGACCTTTTGACCCTGTTGATCTTTCGTAACGGTTGACCTTTTCCAATGTCGACCTTTTGTCCAAGTTGACCTAGTGCCTGTCGGCCATATGGTGTTGACGTAATGTCTGTAGACCTAATGATGTTGATCTTGTATATCACACCCCTTGTCCCTGCTACTGTAACGGATTATGTATATTAGATTACTGGTGACGTTACGTGTATATGGTGACAGAGCACCTCGGTGACCTCTAATACCAATATAACGTACAGCTGGGAGCGCAGCACATTGATCTAGTGTAACGGATTATGTATATTAGATTACTGGTGACGTTACTTGTATATGGTGATAGAGCACCTCGGTGACCTGTAATACCAATATAACGTACAGCTGGGAGCGCAGCATCCCATACGTTATATAATCAATACTGAGCTATACGCGGATATTGATTATCCTCCTCTATAAGTGCTACGCACATTGATCTAGTGTAGACGCTGGGCCATACAGTAATACCTATGTTCTATTCTCAGAGCCTGTCTTTACACGTGTACCGGTTTACAGATGAATCATACTGAAATGTTTGTTTCATCTATTCATTGGGATTTATGTAGCAGAACCTCTCGCGTCACACTCAGACGCCACTATCAGCCTCACAGAAACCATCACCCGATCCTTTATTTTATTTTTATAAAGACTCTGTTTCTGCAGATAATTTTCCACGGGACATTTGTCCGTATTTACTCTGACGACGCTGATGACGTATAGATAAGGGGCAGTGTTTAACCGGGTCTTCTCGGGGCATTTCTAATCAATGGCTGCCCCCAGGGGCGGATTGGGATGGAAAATCAGCCCAGAAAATTTATGGAAGCAGCCCTAATGGGGGTGTGGTCTGATGAGGGGGTGGGGTCTGTTGAGGGGGGGCGGGATCGCTCTTCATAGGTCCTAATTGTACGCAATTGCGGCTTTTATTGTGCTCTTTGCTGCAGTTGTTTCTGAGACGGGTATAGGACTCAAGGTCGACAGTGTCTAGGTCGACACCTATTGGTCGACACTATAAATAGGTCGACATGGCCATTAGGTCGACTTGAACAATGTCAACATGAATAAAGGTCGACATGTGTTTTTCATGGGTTTTTTTGTGTCGTTTGTGTCGTTTTCTTCGTAAAATGTGAAAAACTCATGTTGACCCTTTTCCATGTCGGCCTTGTTCTTGTCGACCTAATGGTCGAGTCGACCTATTGGTCGAGTCGACCTATTTCTAGTGTTGACCTATTCAGTGTCGACCAGTGGGCGGTGACCTAATGGGTGTCGATCCTAAGTGGTGTCGACCCAGAGTCTGGATACCGTCTAAGACCAGGGGTGGGTTGGGAACTAAAAGTGGCCCTGTACTATTTTGTGGAAGTGGCCTGACGTGGGCAGTGCACGAGGTATAACATACCGTGTCGCCATGGCGGCATCACTGGCTGGCAGAGTCGCTGTACTGCAGATATGGAGTAACAGAATGAATGGGGACAGTGCAGTGTACTGAGTGCGGTGGGCCGCCTGTCATGTGTGGGCTGGGGCCACATGACAACACACAAAACAGACCCCACAGACACGTCGCCCTACCAGGAGTCTTCATGGTGAGCCCTATGGCCAATCCGCCCCTGGCTGCGCCACTCGGGGACAATCAATCTGTCTGAAGGCCTGATCTGTGGGTGACCAGATGGCTAAATTCCCTTGTGGCCCGAACAGCACGAGGTGTAATGGGCGGAGATTCTATCCTTGATCCAACATTGCGCACACACATCAAATATGGGAGGGCCCAGCCGCGGGAAACGCCCATTTTCTGACGCCAAGAGGTCTCCCGCCAAGAAGACTCAGCTGGCCTATAGCACTGCAACAGGGATCATGATTTGGGGTGACCCAGCATTCCGCGTCATCAATGTGAGATTTATGGGACACCTACTGTTTGCTGTAGGTAATTAAAGAGACGGATGACCACAAATGAATAAACCCTTTAACTAGGAATGTCCAGTGAGCGTAGTGGTGGGCCTGTGACTGGTGACTGCGTACACATAATGACCACATTAGGTGGAACTCCCAATCCAATTCAGATCTGTGCCCGACGCATTTCGATCAGGAGCACCGGTTGTTCTGGGTCCAGGCACAGAATGATGTCTGCGCAATTCAAGGGTCGAAGGTCCATTTCTAGTAAATATTGGTCAGTGTATGAGCCGCTTTAATAAAGTGCCTGAGCATTTATTATTATTTTATTATGATTATTCTCATTATGTATGATGCAGGGGCTCATTTGCAATGGAATGCGATAGCGTTGCAGTCTTGCTGTATTATTGTCCTATTCACCGATTGTAGAGCGCAGCAGAATTTGCTGGTGCTATATAAGTAAACATTCAGAAATAATAATGACTGCAGGTGGCTAATGATAAATGCGCAGAACGGTGCAGGACATTGCTATTGCAGGACACACTTACTGAGATATGGCAGGACATACTGACCCAAAAACAGCTGGGAAGTCCAATGGAAAATTGATCAGATCATACATGATAGGTCATGACGGTAAATGCAGGCAGACGATGATCAGCGCTATTGATCTCTATGTGCGGCCCATAGCACTAGCAGGCTCAGTCTTGTCTGATGAGACCATGGCCGATTGGACCAGAGGTGAGGGTTGAGGGACATCTGATCTTGGCTTCACCATGTTGGGCATTGATCCTGTCCCTTGATACTTTTGCTAAGCGACAGGATCATGCGGAGGCCTGTGGTACATTTCTAGCCTGCGGGTAACAGAACGCCCACTCATTATGAGACTCACTGGTCTGGTTACTATTTGTCACAGGTAAGAAGTATATCTGCGCATATGCATTGCGGCACGATGACTCATGCGTGCGCAATGGAACTGGAATCTTGAACACAAGTTAAACTTCCACTTTTGAAAAAAAAAATGATAAAAATATTAAAATCATAAAAAAAATTCTATAAAAAATAGTTACATTTAGGCCATTCAGAGTCAAAGGTTTTATTTAAACAAATAAAGGTGCCCTCCTGCCATCACCGTGCTGAGATGGCCCAAGCGATTTAAAGGACTGCGGTGACACGTACTGCTGCGGCCCTTCAGAAATGGGCTTCCTAATACTTTGGTAAAAGAGTGGTAGCCAGCGATGCACTTTTTGATTCCCCTTAATAGGCCCCAGGGGGCTTATATAACAAAGATTAGCGCATCCTAAAGGACAGAATTAAATGTTGCTTTACTGAGCAATGCAGGTCTCTTGCTGTCCTGCTTTCCGGCCGCCAGCTCTCGTAAAGCGTTGTTCTCCGGATCTCGCAGACGTGCGCTAACGCCCTTTTCAGATGGTGTTATCCCGTTACATTCAGTGGAGCCGGAGATGGATTCTGCATTAAGGGGGTCATTCCGAGTTGATCGCTCGCTAGCTGTTTTTAGCAGCCGTGCAAACGCTAAGCCGCCGCCCACTGGGAGTGTATCTTTGCTTAGCAGAAGTGCGAACGAAAAGATCTCAGAGCGACTACGAAAAAAAAGTGTGTAGTTTCAGAGTAGCTCCAGACCTACTCAGCGCTTGCGATCACTTCAGACTGTTTAGTTCCGGATTTGACGTCACAAACACGCCCTGCGTTCGGCCAGCCACGCCCGCATTTTTCCTGGCACGCCTGCATTTTTCAGCACACTCCCTGAAAACGGTCAGTTACCTCCCAGAAACGCCCACTTCCTGTCAATCACTCTGCGGCCAGCAGTGCGACTGAAAAGCTTCGCTAGACCCTGTGTGAAACTACTTCGGCCGTTGTGAAAGTACATCGTGCGTGCGCATTGCGCCACCTACGCATGCGCAGAAGGGCCATTTTTTTGCATCATCGCTGCGCAGCGAACATTTTCAGCTAGCGATCAACTCGGAATGACGGTGACCCCTAAATTTAGAGTGAGTCCGATGCCCACCGCATTGAATAGACACCCTTTCTGCCTGATTCCATCAGCCGACGCAGCGGCGGACCCCTGGAAACGCGGAGGATAGTCCTTGAAATATAATCAATCATGTTCTTATTTTTCTTATTTAAGGCTCCCACCTCTACCCAAGAACAAGGAATTGAGAATTATCCTTTAAATAATAGAATAATCTCCTGCAAACTACTTGTTTCATCTGCTCGCAGAACTTCCATTTTAAACCTGTTGTCAAAATGGGCATCATTCAATCAGACAGTAAGTGACTAGAAAGCGTCGGCAGCTGCTGACACAGATTCTGTGGGTGGCCCAGCGCTGTCCGCTTTCACCTTTCTCTCCTGAGCCTTCCCTTGCTGCATTGAACATTTTCTCGATTGAGCCAGGGACAAAGGAAGTACAGAGAAAGCTCTGACAAACAGCTGTATCATGTGCCCGGCCGCAGCCAAACTGAGCATGCAGAAAGACTACAGAGAGCAATATCAGGAGACGCAGGCTATAATAGCAATAGGAAGCAAGCAGGTATAACGTTGCAATGCTGCTGCTGCAGATTTTCATCCCTTTTCCAGGCCGGGTGGTGGATGCGGAGAGAGACAGTTTATTCCACCCCCTCTCCTCTTATCTCCCCGTGTAACTGGCACCAAGAAAGAGAACGTAAGCTGAGCAGCTATGTGGCTAGTGGAGCCAATATTCATTTACTCTGATCAACCCTGCCCCGTGTACTACATTAGAGTGAATGAATATTTGCGTGCAGTGTGCGGCTGTGTCGACTGCCAGAACGCTCTAGTTTCATACTGACCTAAATTCCATGGCTGGACCGTGTCCTAGTTGGAATGACCTGGGTATGACTTTGCTGAACCAGGATTTATGAAAATGCATCCTAACTAGAGATAAGCAGTTCGGATTACTTGGAATTCGAGCCACTCCGAACTTCCGGGATCCGAGTCACTACGATAGGCGGCTCAGGTGTTCTCGCCAGACTTGGATTCCAGATTGAGGCAAACCGCCATCCTTCCGGCATTGTATTCTCGCAATTTGGATTCGATATAAGGGGCTGCGGCAGTGACTCAGCGCCATTTCAGTTCAATCCAGGCACGCTGCTGTATGCTGCGCTCTGCTCTGCTGATTTAAATGTCCAGAAGAGAGTGACTAATACAAGTGGCTGTTCTTAACATATACAAGGTATGCTGCTGTATGCTGCGCTCTGCTGATTTACGTGGCTGTGTGGTGTCCAGACAGAGTGACAAATATTCCCCAGGTCCCACCCACTGTGTTCACATAAGCAATAAGCAAAGTAAAAAATAAATAAAAAAAGTAAAAAAAATGGCATAACTTCTTTGTACTGTTCTGCGCACTGCAACCCCGTATGCGGCACCCCATTACACTGTACCCCGGTGCGAGTGCGGAAAAGCGGTCTGACTTCACACCGTGTGAGCCGGGTTGCCAGTTAAAAAAATAATTTTATATATATATATATATATATATATATATATATATATAGTTGTATAATTTGTTTGTACTGTTCTGCGCACTCTACCCCACTACGTTGTATCCCAATGGATAATTCCAAATTGCACCACTTTTCATTTCTGCCACTGTTGTATGGCAATGCTTCTTAGTGCTATAAACTGCTGTGTGTTTGTGCTGCTGCTCTGTCGCTAATACCCCTTTCAGACCGCAATAGGTAGGTCGCACCCAGGAGCCATACACGGGTGCTTCCCCGGTGCAACCTGTCTAAGCCCCTTTCACACCGCTGTCCCCAGCTGGCACATTGCTGAGTTGGTGACGTCAGCGCTGTCTGTCCATACAGTGTGAATGGGAAATGGGTCGCATCGACTCGGCTTACCCGTTCACACTGCACAGCGACCCGTGTTGAAGCCGTATTCAACCCTGGTCGCTACAAGGGTTGAAAGGGTCACTCGATCTGGGATATTTCCACTGGGCCTTTTCAGACCGCACAGCAACCCGAGTAATTGCGCGCTTTTGTGCAATAACCCGTGTTACAAGCTGGCGGTCTGAAAGGGGTATTAGTAAACCTGGCCAGCTTGCTGCAGCCTTTGGCCTAAAGCGGACAAACACAATATTGTGAGCTGTGAGGTGGTCAGAATTGACTGGAAATGAATGTTATTGAGGTTAATAATACTGTAGGAACAAAAAAAGTCCCAAATTATGTTATTTTAGTTATTTTTTGTAAATTTTTGTAAAAAAATACAAAAACAAAACCAGTTACTGCTGAAATCCAAAACCGAATCCAAAACCAAATGACGAATTAGAACCAAAAACATCAAATATAGTGCTATGGATTGATGAAAGAGGGGGTCCCCAAACCGGTATCTTGCCTAGGGCCCCACGAAGTCTAAATCCGGCTCTGGTTCTTGGTACACCCCCGAGCATGTTCTTGGTACACCCCCGAGCATGTTTGTGTTACAATCCCCAGCATGTTCGTGGTCCCCAATTTGCAGTTGGAAATTGGATGCTTATGGGGGTAGTACGTCCTTACAGCACATTGAGGGTCATTCCGAGTTGATCGCTGGCTGCCGTTTTTCGCAGCGCAACACACAGGTTACTACTGTGCATACATATGCACCGCAATGCGCAGGCGTGTCGTATGGCTACAAAGCAGATCGTTGCTGAGTGATGGATTTAACGAAGAATCTATTCGCACAGCCGATCGCAAGGAGATTGACAGGAAAAGGGCGTTTGTGGGTGTCAACTGACCATTTTCTGGGAGTGGTGCGGTGAACGCAGGCGTGTCCAAGCGCTCGGAAGGTGGATGTCTTGACCAGTAGCGGATCTTGCCACGGGCAAGCAGGACTTTTGCCCGGGGCGCCGCCTTCCGGAGGGCGCTGGCGCCATCTGGAGGGCGCCGCACCGTGGCAAGATCCGCCACTGCTGCCCGCTGTGTCCCCCGTCCGCCTCCGCTGCCTGCTGCCGTCCCCGTCCGCCTCCTGTGAAGGGAACTAGACGCTATGCGTCTAGTTTCCCTTCGTGGAGAGTAACTTTGCTGAGCGGTGCGCGATGACGTCATCGCGCACCGCACAGCACAGGTCCTCTCCACGAAGGGAACTAGACGCATAGCGTCTAGTTTCCCTTCGTGGAGAGGACCTTTTGCTGTGCGGTGCGCAATGACGTCATCGCGCACCGCTCAGCATTCAAGCGGCGCTAGCAATGTACAGGGGGCGTAACTGACCACGCCCCCTGTATTAGGCCACACCCCTTTTCCTGCCCGGGGCGCAGAGCGCCCTTGAACCGGCCCTGGTCTTGACGTCAATTCCGGGACCTGCAACACTGGATTCATCGCACAGGGTAAGTAACTTTTACCCTGATCTTGTTCTACACAAGACTTTTTTTGCATAGCAGGGCTGCACAAGCGATCGCAGCCCTGCTATGCAAAAAAACAGTCCCCCATAGGCGGCGTCTAGTTGATCGCACGGACAGCAAAAAGTTGCAGCGTGCGATCAACTCGGAATGACCCCCATTATGTGCACAGTAAATGACCAGTTCAATTATTAAATATCTACACAATTACTGTATATGTGTCAACAACATTTGTGGAAGACAAGTTACAACCTGCTAATTGCTGATTTAATTCTCTTTTCTGCTGACCAAGAAGAGGTCAATGAAAAATACAAGGTCTTTAGAGTTCTCTCATTAAGGGACAAATTCCTTAGAGAACGGCAATTGGAATTCTCCCCGGATTAACATTCCTCTTGCTTTTAAATTCATCTTCTGGTTCCTGTTTCCTAAAAGACATGCAATTAGGCAACCTGTCATGCTACAGTTATTGTGGAACTACAAGTCTCAGGAATGTGAAGTTAATCTAGTGTTTTTGTAATGTTAGATGGGATTTTAGCAACATCTTTACCGATTTGTGTATATCAGGAGGTTCTACCAGCTGCAAAAGTAAGGAGCATGGCCCTCATTCCGAGTTGTTCGCTCGCAAGGCGAATGTAGCAGAGTTACACACGCTAAGCCGCCGCCTACTGGGAGTGAATCTTAGCTTCTTAAAATTGCGACCGACGTACGCGCAATATTGCGATTACAAACGAGTTAGCAGTTTCAGAGTAGCTCCAGACTTACTCTGCCTGTGCGATCATTTCAGTGCTTGTCGTTCCTGGTTGACGTCACAAACACACCCAGCGTTCGCCCAGGCACTCCCACCGTTTCCCCGGCCACTCCTGCGTTTTTTCCGGAAACGGTAGCGTTTTCAGCCACACGCCCCTGAAACGCCGTGTATCCGCCCAGTAACACCCATTTCCTGTCAATCACATTACGATCGCCGGAGCGAAGAAAAAGCCGTGAGTAAAAATACTTTCATCATAGTAAAGTTACTTGGCGCAGTCGCAGTGCGAACATTGCGCATGCGTACTAAGCGGATTTTCACTGCGATGCGATGAAAAATACCGAGCGAACAACTCGGAATGAGGGCCCATGTTCCCTGTTTTATTGGGGCAGTTCCCAGGATTGGGAAATGGGTGTACAAACGTGGGGCGGACTCTCATGGAAATATTTCGGCACAAGCAGCGAGTTACTACTTATTAATTATCCCTCAAACGAAAGCTTTTAAAACATTCCAGGACAGATTGTACAATACAACCTACCTACATATACGTCACACAGTGGGGTCTATTTACTAAGCCTTGGAGAGAGATAAAGTGACTAGCGATAAAGGGCCCCATTTATCAACAAATCTTAATACCTGCGGCATATTTAGTTTAGTGTCACTGCGTTACTAATGGATGTGCAGATGGTATTCAGCATTACTTACCTCTCTGCGCGGTCCAGCAATGTACCAAAGTACCGGCCAATCAGCTCCTAACTGTCATTTTTTAAATACAGCCTGTACCATGACAGTTAGGAGCTGTTTGGCTGGTACTTTATTTCTCTCCACTTTATCTCTCTCCAAAGCTTAGTAAATAGACCCCAGGATTTCTCCCAAACACACCTGATTTCAGGAGTTACTAAGGAACCCATAGATTGATGTAGGGGAGACGGCAGCAGGTATTGGGATACTGTTTTCGATCACAGAAAGCAGCCCCCCCCCCGTAGGTTTCTGTGGGGGCTGATGAAATGAATGTCAGCTGCTGATGTGCCCTTTACACTACGCACCTCAATGTGTGACCATGTGTCCGCCAGCCCCGCCATCTTATACCTGATGTTTGGACAGTATGACTGGTATGATGCGCAGTCTAATGGCTGTGAGGGGAAGCAGTGGTCTACCTGCTCTGGCCTGGCGGGGAATTAGACTGACATAGAGAACATTACACGTATAACACCCTCATATATTAATATATTATTATATTCTATTGCTGGCTATGCCCACGATGTGCCACTGCACTGGCACAATAACTCGTCACCATTACGTCCTGATTTCACCCTGAAATCACAGATTTTTGTAATCAGCCCTTGGGCGATTTGGGATATATGCAAGCACTCACATATCTTATTGAACCCTAAGAGTAACTTCTCTTCCACGTATGCCTGTACAGGCAAATAAGCATTAAGCGTTACATGTGTATACAGCCAAAAGACAGAAGTGTTAGATGACGTCGGACAGGAGGCAGATTGATGTGAACCAGGTAGTACGTCCCAAGAAAGGGAGTCCAGCCGCTAGGACTCTTACTGCGTGTTGGGGCTGGTCGCCGGCTTCTGGAGGTAGATAAGGGCTGTTAGCTGCAGTGATAAGACGTCTGTTCACCTACCTGGGTTACCTATCCATATATTATGTGAAGGACAAACTGGTAAAGTGAGCTCTATATCTAGAGCTCTGCACAGCCGACCTGGATCACATAGCTTATCACAATGGTGTGTTTTATATTTGTCCAGGAAAACAAAGTAGCCGATGTATGACGCCTGTTCTGTATCACTTCGCATTGCGCACGTGTATGCGCCAATGCGGAGTCGTGTAATTCTGCTACTGAGCAGGGGGTCCTGATGCAGGAGAGGTACAGCAAGAATGTAGAAGACACATTTACACCTGTGAAAGTCGTAATATTTATGAATAGATACGGACATCCTCAGGGATAGACGAAACGCATTGTACGCCGATAACATACAGACTATGGGGGTGATTCCGAGTTGTTCGCTCGCTAGCTGCTTTTAGCAGCATTGCACACGCTAAGCCGCCGCCCTCTGGGAGTGTATCTTAGCTTCACAGAATTGCGAACGAAAGATTAGCAGAATTGCAAATAGAAATTTCTTAGCAGTTTTTGAGTAGCTCGAGACTTACTCCTACACTGCGATCAGTTCAGTCAGTTTCGTTCCTGGTTTGATGTCACACACACGCCCAGCGTTCGCCTAGCCACTCCCCCGTTTCTCCAGACACTCCCGCGTTTTTCCCTGACACGCCTGCGTTTTTCCGCACACTCCCAGAAAACGGTCAGTTTCTGCCCAGAAACACCCACTTCCTGTCAATCACACTACGATCAGCAGAACGATGAAAAAACTTTGTTATGCCGTGAGTAAAATACCAAACTTTTGTGCTAATATACTTGGCGCAGGCGCGCTGCGTACATTGCGCATGCGCAGTTTGCGACTAATCGCTCCGTAGCGAAAAAAAAAATAACGAGCGAACAACTCGGAATGACCCCCTATGTATCAGTGCTGCCGGTTGGGAATAAAATCCTAATTTGGCCCAGGGTGGAGCGGTACAACCAGGCCCTGAAACAGTCCTATTGGCTGCAATTTTTATTATTATACAGTATTTATATGGAATACATATGTTTTTAATTTTTTTAGCATTTTATAATATTGTATTCAGGTTTGTCCCAGAAATGAGGCCCACCAATAATAAGCCAATTTAAACTTAATAGCTCTTTATCAGGCATGTTGGGAAATGCAGTCAGAAGATTACATTAAATGACCACTATGGGGCTGTGTTTTGGTCACTATACAACTGCATTACCAGTCCACAGTCAGTGGCCCTAGACCCAGGAGGGCTGGACAGGGTCATCTTAAAGTATAGGCACCCTGGGCAACTGCCTGGGACCCCACAATCCTAAGGGCCTTTGGGCAAGGGTGTTTGGTGGTCATGCAATCAAAGTAGCAAGGCAGCGTTCTCTAACGGCCTCCCACCCTGCTGCCAGACAGTGAATGGCTGTCAGCGTGCTGATTGGTGGATGGCTGGATCTATTCACCAATCAGAGTGCAGCATTCTCTACATGCCTCCCACCCTGCAGCCAGACAGTGAATGGCTGTCAGTGTGCTGATTGGTGGATGGCTGGATCTATTCACCAATCAGAGTGCAGCATTCTCTACATGCCTCCCACCCTGCAGCCAGACAGTGAACGGCTGTCAGTATGCTGATTGGTGGATGGCTAGATCTATTCACCAATCAGAGTGCAGCATTCTCTACATGCCTCCCACCCTGCAGCCAGACAGTGAATGACTGTCAGCATGCTGATTGGTGGATGGCTGGGTTTATTCACCAATCAGAGTGCAGCATTCTCTACATGCCTCCCACCCTGCAGCCAGACAGTGAATGGCTGTCAGCATGCTGGTTGGTAGATGGCTGGAGCTATCCTCCAATCAGTGCTGACTTTGTCACTTTACGTGTAGCACATGACACATTGGGGGCTTCCGCTTTACAGCAAAATCATCAATGTGTGTGGGCGGTGTACTTACCTATTCGTCACTGCCGGTATCGCTGTCCGTAGAGGTGTCTGTGATTACCGGCTCGGCGCAGAGAGCAGAATAGTTAATAGGAGGGTTATCAGCATGAAACACAGAATAGAAACGCCGCTATGTCAATATCTCCAGCAAAATAAATTGGAAGCAGAAATGTATCTGACAGTGTAAACCAATGTATCCTGATCGTTCTCCTGCAGTGACCCTTACGCGACATTCTAAATCCGTCAGCCGGCCGGATGTGATTTCCCTGTGCCAGGCTGGGATTACTGGTATCAGGCCGGGGATAATGTCTGTGACTTGTGCCCTCTTAATACGTGTACTAATGATACAGTGGCCGCTAATGCTGGTTAGAGGGAACGGGAGGACGGTGACTCATCCTTTCGCTGTAGTGAGAATGACGCAGAACTGGCCGCAGCATCAGCCCCCATCTGGTTTGGAGACTGTGTTAGGAAACCCACAGCCTTCAGAGGCCACAGTGCAATAGATCACTCATCCAGCTCCTCTATGACAGAAAATGATCAGTTCCGTTTCTCTATTGGGTCGATCCAATTACCCGGGAAGGGTGCGAAGTGTCGCTGCTTCTGCGTTTCAATGCCGGCAACAGAACCCGATCTCGCACCCTTCGTGGGCAGAAATCAGACGCAATTCGTACAAAATCGCTCGGACCTCAATGGGGTGGCGGGCACTTTTGTACAAATTTGGGCTGGTGTAAAGTGCGACCGCTGCTGCGATGACTCACACCCGCGAGATCATCGTGGTTACTTGTATTGACCCCTGTTACTCCCAAGGTCAAACTTGTCATCAGGAAACAAGGACCTTGACTAAAGAAAAAGAGTGATTAACCCTACGAGTTACGCCCGGTGTATATAGGGACACTTCATATATTCATAAATTACATATAGACCCAGATTTATCAAGCCTTGGAGAGTGGTAAATTGCACGGTGATAAAGTACCAGCCAATCAGCTACTCACTGTCATTTTTGAAATACAGCCTGTGACATGGCAGTTAGGTGCTGGTTGGTTGGTGCAATTTATCGCTCTCCAAGGCCTGATAAATCAATAATAATCTGGATCGCGAGACATTGTACCGTGCAGGCCCAAAAGATTATAGAGACAAATCCTTAAATCCTGGAACTGTGGCAGTTGTGCAGGATATAGGGATATAAATCTGAATGTAATTGACATTGTTTAATTCTACACTAAGCAAACTCGACATTACTGTAATGATCTTAGGGGCCTATTTATCACCATCCGCATCGGATGTGAGGTAATAAAATCACCAGAATCCGCACTGCGAAAATTGAGTACATCGCACGGATATCTTAATTATCGCATGCAGGGACAGAGCTTGCGAGCAAGCTCTGTCCCTGCAATACCTGTCCGCAGCATCATGGGGGTATTTTTTGTAAAAAATACCCCGATGTTCTGCTTTGCATGCGCTGCCACCGCCGACATCGCCGCTACCACCCGCCGCCGGGTCGATCCCCCTCCCCCCATCGTGACTACCCCCCCCCCCCCCCCCCCCGCACGGTAAATAATACTCACCAGTCCAGGGAGCTGGCCATCACAGCTCCTGCTGGTCTGCCGTGCGCCGGATCCTGTGCGCCGCTGTGACACCCGGTGCTGTAAAGTGAGCTGCCGTTTTACAGCGTCACTTTACTGCACCGGCGGTCACAACGCAGCACATGGAGGACCCGGAAGCCTGCACCGAAGCACCGATCACCGGCTCCTGGACTAGTAAGTGTGTTTTTTCTTTATTTTTCCCTTTTACCAGTGATCAGACAAACATAGCTGATCACCGGAGCCCGGTCCCGCACAGCTATCTCTGCCAGGGGGCAGAGAAAGCTGGGCAGAAGGCAGCTTATCACAGGGCTCGCTGCAATTTTTTTTCACGTTTTTTTTCCCCACTAAAGTCGGCCCAGATCGCATTTCCCATTATAAGTATGGAGAATGCGATGTGGGTTACTAGAAAAAAAGTGAGTTAAAGGATTTTGAGCAGTTTTTCATGAAAAAAACATTTAAGTGATACTAAAATAATGTGAAAAATATTATCACATTTTTTTAGTTAAAATATTGTTAAAAAAATAGGCCTTTTAGTATCTTCAATTTACTGTGTGCGCTATTTCACTTCTGCGTGCTCGTCGTCAGGTGTTGCCTCCATGAGCGGTTAATGAACGCTGCAGACACACACAGTACTTGTACTATTAATGCTCAGTGTGTGGGAGTGGCTACAAGTGGGCGGGGTCTATGCCGCTGTTGTTTTTATTCCGGCATCTGGGAAACGGTCCAGAAATGATATTTCCTGCACTGGGACATTTAGAGAAATTTGCCTTTCTTACATAAACACAAGCAAAGAAATGCCGGGTTATCAGCAGCTAATGCTCTGGCGCTTCCTGGTGGTTACAATCTCTCTTATGCTGAAAAACCACTTCCAAATTCTGTATCTACTGCTTTCAAAGCAAAAGTTCCTGGAAAGTAAAAAGAAAAAGTTCGGAATTCCTGGTAGGCCGCAGTCATTTCCGCACATTGTGATGACATTCTGGGCCAGAGGCAAGCAACAAACAGAAGTGCTTCTTTGTACCTGGACAAACCATGTTGCAATACAAGGGTTCCATATTAATACATTCATTGTTTCACATACAGAGACACGTTCAAGGCCACTGAGAGGACTCTTGCCTCCCAGTTTGGCAATAGCCACCCCTAAACAATAGATATAGGCTACATGGGGAGGCGGACTGGCCGCATCTGGGCCCACATGTTCCTCAGTACTCTGACAAGGGGGGATGTATCATAGCAACCAGATTGTAGTTATTTCTTACCATGTACATGACAGCAAGAACCTGATTGGTAGCTTTGGGCTGATGGAGGACAGGAACTGGAGGTGTAAATGATGGGGGACAGGTACTGGAGGTGTAAATGATGGGGGACAGGTACTGGAGGTGTAAATGATGGGGGACAGGAACTGGAGGTGTAAATGATGGAGGACAAGAACTGGAGGTGTAAATGATGTGGGACAGGTACTGGAGGTGTAAATGATGGAGGACAGGTACTGGAGGTGTAAATGATGTGGGGCAGGTATTGGAGGTGTAAATGATGTGGGGCAGGCATTGGAGGTGTAAATGATGGGGGACAGGTACTGCAGGTGTAAATGAAGTGGGGCAGGTATTGGAGGTGTAAATGATGTGGGACAGGTACTGGAGGTGTAAATGATGGGGGACAGGTACTGCAGGTGTAAATGATGTGGGGCAGGTATTGGAGGTGTAAATGATGGGGGACAGGTACTGGAGGTGTAAATGATGTAGGACAGGTGGGTGGAGGTATAAATGATGCAGGACAGGTAGGTGGAGGTCTAAATGATGCAGGACAGGTGGGTAGAGGTGTAAATTATGTGGGGACAGGTACTGGAGGTGTAAATGATGGGGGACAGGTACTGGAGGTATAAATGATGAGGGACAGGTACTGGAGGTGTAAATGATGAGGGACAGGTACTGGAGATGTAAATGATGGGGGACAGGTACTGGAGGTGTAAATGATGTGGGACAGGTACTGGAGGTGTATATGATGGGGGACAGGTACTGGAGGTGTAAATGATGAGGGACAGGTACTGGAGGTGTAAATGTTGTGAGACAGGTACTGGAGGTGTAAATGATGGGAGACAGGTACTGGAGGTGTAAATGATGAGGGACAGGTACGTGGAGGTATAAATGATGGGGGACAGGTACTGGAGGTGTACATGATGAGGGACAGGTACGTGGAGGTATAAATGATGGAGGACAGGTACTGGAGGTGTACATGATGGAGGACAGGTACTGGAGGTGTAAATGATGGGGGACAGGTACGTGGAGGTATAAATGATGGGGGACAGGTACTGGAGGTGTACATGATGAGGGACAGGTACGTGGAGGTGTAAATGATGGAGGACAGGTACTGGAGGTGTAAATGATGAGGGACAGGTATGTGGAGGTGTAAATGATGGGGGACAGGTACTGGAGGTATAAATGATGAGGGACAGGTACTGGAGGTGTACATGATGTGGGGTAGGTACTGGAGGTGTAAATGATGGGGGACAGGTACTGGAGGTGTAAATGATGGGGGACAGGTATGTGGAGGTGTAAATGATGGAGGACAGGTACTGGAGGTGTAAATGATGGAGGACAGGTACTGGAGGTGTAAATGATGTGGGGCAGGTATTGGAGGTGTAAATGATGGGGGACATGTACAGAATGTGTAGGTTTAAATGATGTGGGGCAGGTACTGGAGGTGTAAATGATGTGGGGACAGGTACGTGGAGGTATAAATGATGTGGGGCAGGTATTGGAGGTGTAAATGATGGGGGACAGGAACTGGAGGTGTAAATTATGAGGGACAGGTACTGGAGGTGTAAATAATGAGGGATAGGTATTGGAGGTGAAAATTATGTGGGGCAGGTACTGGAGGTGTAAATGATGGGGGACAGGTACTGGAGGTGTAAATGATGAGGGGCAGGTACTGGAGGTGTAAATGATGAGGGACAGGTACTGGAGGTATAAATGATGAGGGACAGGTACGTGGAGGTATAAATGATGCAGGACAGGTACTGAAGGTGTACATGATGAGGGACAGGTACGTGGAGGTATAAATGATGGAGGACAGGTACTGGAGGTGTACATGATGGAGGACAGGTACTGGAGGTGTAAATGATGAGGGACAGGTACGTGAAGGTGTAAATGATGGGGGACAGGTACTGGAGGTGTAAATGATGAGGGACAGGTACTGGAGGTGTACATGATGTGGGGTAGGTACTGGAGGTGTAAATGATGGGGGACAGGTACTGGAGGTGTAAATGATGGGGGACAGGTATGTGGAGGTGTAAATGATGGAGGACAGGTACTGGAGGTGTAAATGATGGAGGACAGGTACTGGAGGTGTAAATGATGTGGGGCAGGTATTGGAGGTGTAAATGATGGGGGACAGGTACTGGAGGTGTAAATGATGAGGGACATGTACAGAATGTGTAGGTTTAAATTATGTGGGGCAGGTACTGGAGGTGTAAATGATGGGGGACAGGTACTGGAGGTGTAAATGATGGGGGACAGGTACTGGAGGTGTAAATCATGGGGGACTGGTACTGGAAGTGTAAATGATGAGCGATAGGTACTGGAGGTATAAATGATAGGGGACAGGTACTGGAGGTGTAAATGGTGTGGGGCAGGTACTGGAGGTGTAAATAATGAGGGATAGGTATTGGAGGTGTAAATGATGTGGGGCAGGTACTGGAGGTTTAAGTGATGTGGGACAGGTATTGGAGGTGTAAATGATGTGGGACAGGTACTGGAGGTATAAATGATGAGGGACAGGTACTGGAGGTGTAAATGATAGGGGACAGGTACTGGAGGTGTAAATGATGGGGGACAGGTACTGGAGGTGTAAATGATGGGGGACAGGTACTGGAGGTGTAAATGATGTGGGACAGGTATTGGAGGTGTAAATGATGAGGGATAGGTATTGGAGGTGTAAATGATGGGGGACAGGTACTGAAGGTGTAAATGATGAGGGACAGGTACTGGAGGTGTAAATGATGAGGGACAGGTACTGGAGGTGTAAATGATGTGGGACAGGTATTGGAGGTGTAAATGATGGAGGACAGGTACTGGAGGTGTAAATGATGGGGGACAGGTACTGGTGGTGTAAATGATGGGGGACAGGTACTGGAGGTGTAAATGATGTGTGACAGGTATTGGAGGTGTAAATGATGAGGGACAGGTACTGCAGGTGTAAATGATGGGAGACAGGTACTGGAGGTGTAAATGATGAGGGACAGATACATGGAGGTATAAATGATGGGGGACAGGTACTGGAGGTGTACATGATGAGGGACAGGTACGTGGAGGTATAAATGATGGTGGACAGGTACTGGAGGTGTACATGATGGAGGACAGGTACTGGAGGTGTTAATGATGGGTGACAGGTACGTGGAGGTATGAATGATGGGGGACAGGTACTGGAGGTGTAAATGATGGGGGACAGGTACGTGGAGGTATAAATGATGGTGGACAGGTACTGGAGGTGTAAATGATGAGGGACAGGTACTGGAGGTATAAATGATGGGGGACAGGTACGTGGAGGTATTAATGATGGGGGACAGGTACTGGAGGTGTACATGATGAGGGACAGGTACGTGGAGGTATAAATAATGGAGGACAGGTACTGGAGGTGTACATGATGGAGGACAGGTACTGGAGGTGTAAATGATGGGGGACAGGTACGTGGAGGTATAAATGATGGGGGACAGGTACTGGAGGTGTACATGATGAGGGACAGGTACGTGTAGGTATAAATGATGGAAGACAGGTACTGGAGGTGTAAATGATGAGGGACAGGTATGTGGAGGTGTAAATGATGGGGGACAGGTACTGGAGGTATAAATGATGAGGGACAGGTACTGGAGGTGTACATGATGTGGGGTAGGTACTGGAGGTGTAAATGATGGGGGACAGGTACTGGAGGTGTAAATGATGGGGGACAGGTATGTGGAGGTGTAAATGATGGAGGACAGGTACTGGAGGTGTAAATGATGGAGGACAGGTACTGGAGGTGTAAATGATGTGGGGCAGGTATTGGAGGTGTAAATGATGTGAGGACAGGTACTGGAGGTGTAAATGATGAGGGACAGGTACGTGGAGGTGTAAATGATGGGGGACAGGTACTGGAGGTGTAAATGATGAGGGACAGGTACTGGAGGTGTACATGATGTGGGGTAGGTACTGGAGGTGTAAATGATGGGGGACAGGTACTGGAGGTGTAAATGATGGGGGACAGGTATGTGGAGGTGTAAATGATGGAGGACAGGTACTGGAGGTGTAAATGATGTGGGGCAGGTTTTGGAGGTGTAAATGATGAGGGACAGGTACTGGAGGTGTAAATGATGTGGGGACAGGTACGTGGAGGTATAAATGATGTGGGGCAGGTATTGGAGGTGTAAATGATGGGGGACAGGAACTGGAGGTGTAAATTATGAGGGACAGGTACTGGAGGTGTAAATAATGAGGGATAGGTATTGGAGGTGAAAATGATGTGGGGCAGGTACTGGAGGTGTAAATGATGGGGGACAGGTACTGGAGGTGTAAATGATGAGGGGCAGGTACTGGAGGTGTAAATGATGAGGGACAGGTACTGGAGGTATAAATGATGAGGGACAGGTACGTGGAGGTATAAATGATGGGGGACAGGTACTGGAGGTGTACATGATGAGGGACAGGTACGTGGAGGTATAAATGATGGAGGACAGGTACCGGAGGTGTACATGATGGAGGACAGGTACTGGAGGTGTAAATGATGAGGGACAGGTACGTGGAGGTGTAAATGATGGGGGACAGGTACTGGAGGTGTAAATGATGAGGGACAGGTACTGGAGGTGTACATGATGTGGGGTAGGTACTGGAGGTGTAAATGATGGGGGACAGGTACTGGAGGTGTAAATGATGGGGGACAAGTATGTGGAGGTGTAAATGATGGAGGACAGGTACTGGAGGTGTAAATGATGTGGGGCAGGTTTTGGAGGTGTAAATGATGAGGGACAGGTACTGGAGGTGTAAATGATGAGGGACAGGTACTGGAGGTGTAAATGATGTGGGACAGGTATTGGAGGTGTAAATGATGGAGGACAGGTACTGGAGGTGTAAATGATGGGGGACAGGTACTGGAGGTGTAAATGATGGGGGACAGGTACTGGAGGTGTAAATGATGTGTGACAGGTATTGGAGGTGTAAATGATGAGGGACAGGTACTGCAGGTGTAAATGATGGGAGACAGGTACTGGAGGTGTAAATGATGAGGGACAGATACGTGGAGGTATAAATGATGGGGGACAGGTACTGGAGGTGTACATGATGAGGGACAGGTACGTGGAGGTATAAATGATGGAGGACAGGTACTGGAGGTGTACATGATGGAGGACAGGTACTGGAGGTGTTAATGATGGGTGACAGGTACGTGGAGGTATGAATGATGGGGGACAGGTACTGGAGGTGTAAATGATGGGGGACAGGTACGTGGAGGTATAAATGATGGGGGACAGGTACTGGAGGTGTAAATGATGAGGGACAGGTACTGGAGGTATAAATGATGGGGGACAGGTACGTGGAGGTATTAATGATGGGGGACAGGTACTGGAGGTGTACATGATGAGGGACAGGTACGTGGAGGTATAAATAATGGAGGACAGGTACTGGAGGTGTACATGATGGAGGACAGGTACTGGAGGTGTAAATGATGGGGGACAGGTACGTGGAGGTATAAATGATGGGGGACAGGTACTGGAGGTGTACATGATGAGGGACAGGTACGTGGAGGAATAAATGATGGAGGACAGGTACTGGAGGTGTAAATGATGAGGGACAGGTATGTGGAGGTGTAAATGATGGGGGACAGGTACTGGAGGTATAAATGATGAGGGACAGGTACTGGAGGTGTACATGATGTGGGGTAGGTACTGGAGGTGTAAATGATGGGGGACAGGTACTGGAGGTGTAAATGATGGGGGACAGGTATGTGGAGGTGTAAATGATGGAGGACAGGTACTGGAGGTGTAAATGATGGAGGACAGGTACTGGAGGTGTAAATGATGTGGGGCAGGTATTGGAGGTGTAAATGATGGAGGACATGTACAGAATGTGTAGGTGTAAATGATGTGGGGACAGGTACGTGGAGGTATAAATGATGTGGGGCAGGTATTGGAGGTGTAAATGATGGGGGACAGGAACTGGAGGTGTAAATTATGATGGACAGGTACTGGAGGTGTAAATAATGAGGGATAGGTATTGGAGGTGAAAATGATGTGGGGCAGGTACTGGAGGTGTAAATGATGGGGGACAGGTACTGGAGGTGTAAATGATGAGGGGCAGGTACTGGAGGTGTAAATGATGAGGGACAGGTACTGGAGGTATAAATGATGAGGGACAGGTACGTGGAGGTATAAATGATGGGGGACAGGTACTGGAGGTGTACATGATGAGGGACAGGTACGTGGAGGTATAAATGATGGAGGACAGGTACTGGAGGTGTACATGATGGAGGACAGGTACTGGAGGTGTAAATGATGAGGGACAGGTACGTGGAGGTGTAAATGATGGGGGACAGGTACTGGAGGTGTAAATGATGAGGGACAGGTACTGGAGGTGTAAATGATGGGGGACAGGTATGTGGAGGTGTAAATGATGGAGGACAGGTACTGGAGGTGTAAATGATGTGGGGCAGGTATTGGAGGTGTAAATGATGGGGGACAGGTACTGGAGGTGTAAATGATGAGGGACATGTACAGAATGTGTAGGTTTAAATGATGTGGGGCAGGTACTGGAGGTGTAAATGATGGGGGACAGGTACTGGAGGTGTATATGATGGGGGACAGGTACTGCAGGTGTAAATCATGGGGGACTGGTACTGGAAGTGTAAATGATGAGCGATAGGTACTGGAGGTGTAAATGATAGGGGACAGGTACTGGAGGTGTAAATGATGGGGGACAGGTACTGGAGGTGTAAATGATGTGGGACAGGTATTGGATGTGTAAATGATGAGGGATAGGCATTGGAGGTGTAAATGATGGGGGACAGGTACTGAAGGTGTAAATGATGAGGGACAGGTACTGGAGGTGTAAATGATGAGGGACAGGTACTGGAGGTGTAAATGATGTGGGACAAGTATTGGAGGTGTAAATGATGGAGGACAGGTACTGGAGGTGTACATGATGGAGGACAGGTACTGGAGGTGTAAAGGATGAGGGATAGGTACGTGGAGGTGTAAATGATGGGGGACAGGTACTGGAGGTGTAAATGATGAGGGACAGGTACTGGAGGTGTACATGATGTGGGGTAGGTACTGGAGGTGGGTATGATGGGGGACAGGTACTGGAGGTGTAAATGATGGGGGACAGGTATGTGGAGGTGTAAATGATGGAGGACAGGTACTGGAGGTGTAAATGATGTGGGGCAGGTATTGGAGGTGTAAATGATGAGGGACAGGTACTGGAGGTGTAAATGATGAGGGACAGGTACTGGAGGTGTAAATGATATGGGACAGGTATTGGAGGTGTAAATGATGGAGGACAGGTACTGGAGGTGTAAATGATGGGGGACAGGTACTGGAGGTGTAAATGATGGGGGACAGGTACTGGAGGTGTAAATGATGTGTGACAGGTATTGGAGGTGTAAATGATGAGGGACAGATACGTGGAGGTATAAATGATGGGGGACAGGTACTGGAGGTGTACATGATGAGGGACAGGTACGTGGAGGTATAAATGATGGAGGACAGGTACTGGAGGTGTACATGATGGAGGACAGGTACTGGAGGTGTTAATGATGGGTGACAGGTACGTGGAGGTATGAATGATGGGGGACAGGTACTGGAGGTGTAAATGATGGGGGACAGGTACGTGGAGGTATAAATGATGGGGGACAGGTACTGGAGGTGTAAATGATGAGGGACAGGTACTGGAGGTATAAATGATGGGGGACAGGTACGTGGAGGTATTAATGATGGGGGACAGGTCCTGGAGGTGTACATGATGAGGGACAGGTACGTGGAGGTATAAATAATGGAGGACAGGTACTGGAGGTGTACATGATGGAGGACAGGTACTGGAGGTGTAAATGATGGGGGGCAGGTACTGGAGGTGTAAATAATGAGGGATAGGTATTGGAGGTGTAAATGATGTGGGGCAGGTACTGGAGGTTTAAATGATGTGGGACAGGTATTGGAGGTGTAAATGATGAGGGACAGGTACTGGAGGTATAAATGATGAGGGACAGGTACTGGAGGTGTAAATGATGGGGGACAGGTACTGGAGGTGTAAATGATGGGGGACAGGTACTGGAGGTGTAAATGATGGGGGACAGGTACTGGAGGTGTAAATGATGTGGGACAGGTATTGGATGTGTAAATGATGAGGGATAGGCATTGGAGGTGTAAATGATGGGGGACAGGTATGTGGAGGTGTAAATGATGGAGGACAGGTATTGGAGGTGTAAATGATGTGGGGCAGGTATTGGAGGTGTAAATGATGGGGGACAGGTACTGGAGGTGTAAATGATGAGGGACATGTACAGAATGTGTAGGTTTAAATGATGTGGGGCAGGTACTGGAGGTGTAAATGATGGGGGACAGGTACTGGAGGTGTAAATGATGGGGGACAGGTACTGCAGGTGTAAATCATGGGGGACTGGTACTGGAAGTGTAAATGATGAGCGATAGGTACTGGAGGTGTAAATGATAGGGGACAGGTACTGGAGGTGTAAATGGTGTGGGGCAGGTACTGGAGGTGTAAATAATGAGGGATAGGTATTGGAGGTGTAAATGATGTGGGGCAGGTTCTGGAGGTTTAAATGATGTGGGACAGGTATTGGAGGTGTAAATGATGAGGGACAGGTACTGGAGGTATAAATGATGAGGGACAGGTACTGGAGGTGTAAATGATGGGGGACAGGTACTGGAGGTGTAAATGATGGGGGACAGGTACTGGAGGTGTAAATGATGGGGGACAGGTACTGGAGGTGTAAATGATGTGGGACAGGTATTGGATGTGTAAATGATGAGGGATAGGCATTGGAGGTGTAAATGATGGGGGACAGGTACTGAAGGTGTAAATGATGAGGGACAGGTACTGGAGGTGTAAATGATGAGGGACAGGTACTGGAGGTGTAAATGATGTGGGACAAGTATTGGAGGTGTAAATGATGGAGGACAGGTACTGAAGGTGTAAATGATGGGGGACAGGTACTGGAGGTGTAAATGATGTGGGACAGGTATTGGAGGTGTAAATGATGAGGGACAGGTACTGCATGTGTAAATGATGTGGGACAGGTACTGAAGGTGTAAATGATGACGGACAGGTACTGGAGGTATAAATGATGAGGGACAGGTACTGCAGGTGTAAATGATGTGGGGCAGGTACTGGCGGTGTAAATGATGAGGGACAGGTACTGGAGGTGTAAATGATGAGGGACAGGTACTGGAGGTCTAAATGATGCAAGACAGGTACTGGAGGTGTAAATGATGCAGGACAGGTAGGTGGAGGTCTAAATGATGCAGGACAGGTGGGTGGAGGTGTAAATGATGTGGGGCAGGTACTGGAGGTGTAAATGATGCAGGACAGGTACTGGAGGTCTAAATGATGCAGGACAGGTACTGGAGGTGTAAATGATGTAGGACAGGTGGGTGGAGGTGTAAATGATGCAGGACAGGTATGTGGAGGTCTAAATGATGCAGGACAGGTGGGTGGAGGTGTAAATGATGTGGGACAGGTACGTGGACAGGTACGGCCACTGAACTCAGAGTTCATTACATCCCGGCCAAATTTTGACATAAATATCTATAAAAAAGAAATCTTTAGTAGTAAACCATATTACATGCATAATTATATTGGGTATATATCTGTGTCCACTATGGGAATGCATGAGAGGGGACACAGGGGGTAATTCTGAGTTGATCGCAGCAGCAAGTTTGTTAGCAATTGGGCAAAACCATGGTGGTCATTCCGAGTTGTTTGCTCGTTGCCGATTTTCGCAATGGAGCGATTAGGTGAAAAACCGGCAAAAATGCGCATGCGCATGGTACGCATCGCGCATGCGCTAAGTACTTTCACACAAAACTATTCAGTTTTACACAAGGTCGAACAACGTTTTTTCAACGCTCGAGTGTTCGTAGTGTGATTGACAGGAAGTGGGTGTTTCTGGGCGGAAACTGAGCGTTTTCCGGGAGTGTGCTAAAAAACGCAAGCGTGCCAGCCGAAAACGCAGGAGTGGCTGGAGAAACGGGGGAGTTGCTGGCCGAACGCAGGGCGTGTTTGTGACGTCAAACCAGGAACCAAACAGTCTGCAGTGATCGCAATCTAGGAGTAGGTCTGGAGCTACTCAGAAACTGCAGGAAATTATTTAGTAGCAGAACTGCTAACCTTTCGTTCGCTATTCTGCTAAGCTAAGATACACTCCCAGAGGGCGGCGGCCTAGCGTATTAGATTTCAGTTTGAACACACCCCACCCAAATCTAACTCTCTCTGCACATATTACATCTGCCCCACCTGCAGTGCACATGGTTTTGCCCAACTGCTAACAAATTTGCTGCTGCGATCAACTCAGAATTAGGCCCACAGAGCCTAGGGCTGTGTTTTTCCCAGAAATTAATCAATCAGATTGGGCTGAATCTGTCTCTGGCAAAGGGGGTCATTCTAACCCGATCGCATGCTGCAGTTTATCGCAGTGGTGCGATCGGGTCAGAACTGCACATGCACCAGCGCCACATTGCGCCGGCGCATGCCAGATGGCCGAAGGCCGTTGGGCCGCTACGATCGCCTCTGCCCCCCCCCCCCGCATGTCAGTGTGAATGATCGGAGCTGTGCTAAATTTAGCACAGCTACGATCTTTTCGGAATGACTCCCAAAGGACAGAGAGAAGCTATAGAGTATGAAGCCATTGGGAGGGGGTAAGAGAGGCCAGTCCGGAGCAATGGGTTAGTATTGAAAAACCTGTGGTTGGGATCCCGACGGTCAGGATCGCGACAGTAGAATCCCAACGCTTAGAATGGCGACAGAGCCCGGTAAGTATTTTAACCCTAAACCACTCCTGCCGCTACCTAAACCTAACCCTTCCCATAGTGCGTAGCCCTAACCCTAATACTCACCCTGGGCATCTGTTGGTATTGTGGGGGGTCATTCCGACCTGAACCTATAGCAGGCTACTTTTAGCACTGCGGCGATCAGGTAGTCGCTGCTTACAGGGGAGGGGGGAATCGCTGTGCAGGGCTGCGCTCGCTCGTGCAGAGAGCTGCAGAAACAAAAGATTGTGCACTTTCTGCACGGCTCAGGACTTACTCACCCGCTGCAATCATCCAGGACGGAGCTGACGTCAGGATCCCTCCCTGGAAACGGCTGGGCACGCCTGCATTCGGATGGACACTCCCTGAAAACGGTCCGTGTGATCGCTTTCTTCGTTAGTTCTGTCCCTTCCTGGCGACGCGCCTGCGCATTGTGATCCATGCAATCAGGTCGGAATAACCCCCTGTGAGCGTCAGGATTCTAGTGTCTGGATTCTGACCATTGGGATTCTGACTACATACTGGAGCAATTACATGTGTCCTCATACAGGTGCCGGGAGTATTATTATTATTATTACTATTATTATTATTATTATTATTTATTATTATTATTATTATTATTATTATTACTATTATTATTATTACTATTTATTATTATTGTTATTACTACTACTATTATTATTATTATTATGTATTATTATTATTATTAATACTATTATTACTATTTATTATTATTGTTATTACTACTATTATTATTATTATTATTATTATGTATTATTATTATTACTATTATTATTATTATGTATTATTATTATTATTACTATTATTATTATTAGTATTATTAGTATTATTACTATTATTATTATTATTATTTATTATTATTATTATTATTATTATTATTATTATTATTACTATTTATTATTATTATTATTTATTATTATTGCTATTACTACTATTATTATTATTATTATTATGTATTATTATTATTATTATTACTATTATTACTATTTATTATTATTGTTATTACTACTATTATTGTTATTATGTATTATTATTATTACTATTATTATTATGTATTATTATTATTATTATTACTATTATTATTATTATTATTATTATTACTATTATTATTTTTTATTATTATTATTATTATTATTATTATTATTTTTTACAGTTCATATATTCTCATGGTCTCTATGAAGGGGTGTGGTTCATCAAATCAACATTGTCTATGTCGACAATGTTTAGGTCGACCACTATAGGTCGACATTCACTAGGTCGACATGGATGGAAGGTCGACAGGGTTTCTAGGTCGACATGTGCTAAGTCGACAGGTCTAAAGGTCGACATGAGGATATTTTTTGTGTGTCGTTTTCTTCGTAGAGTGACCGGGATCCCAAATTAGTGCACCGCGTCCCCTCGCATGGCTCGCTTCGCTCGCCATGCTTCGGGCATGGTGCCTTCGCTTCGCTCGGCACACTTTACCGTTCCAATCGTAGTCCACATGGATCGTTAAGTATGAAAAAATCCCCCCCCCCCAAAAAAATGTGAAAAACTCATGTCGACCTTTAGACCTGTCGATCTAGCACATGTCGACCTAGAAACCCTGTCGACCTTCCATCCATGTCG
Source organism: Pseudophryne corroboree (assembly GCF_028390025.1). Lineage (NCBI taxonomy): Eukaryota > Metazoa > Chordata > Amphibia > Anura > Myobatrachidae > Pseudophryne > Pseudophryne corroboree. Next base: position 20,207,996 of record NC_086454.1, read on the forward strand.
ACCTAGTGACTGTCGACCTATAGTGGTCGACCTGAACATTGTCGACCTAGACACTGTCGATCTTCAGACCGGATCCCTCTATGAAGACCTATGTTCATGTTCTCATTAGTAAGATAACAATTCTGTGTGTTTGGGTGAACGCTGATATAAGAGCCGTATCTTGGTAATAACTTTAAAAGCCAATTTTTATTTTGGTGAAAGTGTTTTAGGGGTGCTGAGAGGAAACGGAATGTTAAGTATTAGAATTCCAGCAGCTGAGAACACAAAACAGTGATATAAAAGGATAATTAAACTCAGAGAGCATCTACAAATACAGACGGATGGGAACTGTTATAGCGGAAGTTTGTAGAGGTCGCATACCGCGTCCAGAAGCTTGTCCCTCCTGTGCGGCCTCTTTACGCAAATGCGCTCTGTTCTCCGCCGTGACTCATTGCTTTGTGAAGCAAAATGGCCAAAGCTGTGAAATAGCAAAGGAGATGCGGTCAATTTACCTTCAATCAAAATCCCGACGGTCAAATCTCGACAACCATTGAGCGACGGTTAAAATCTCGACATTTAAAACACCGACAAGGTAAAAATACCGACATTTAAAATTTCGACAGGTCACAAAGTCGACATGACCCTGTCGACCTTTTGTGCTGTCTACCTTTTTCATGTAGACCTTTTGACCCTGTCGACCTAATGCCTGTCTAACATATGGTGTCTATCTATTGACTGTGTAACTAGACACTATCTATCTATCAACCGGATACCGGGATAAATGGTGTTAGGGATCTGACCATGGAATTTGAGTAGGGCTTAATAACCCCCCAGGAACCACCTGCCATGTTCTAAACCAATTAACAGCAACCAATTAAAAAAAAATCCTAACTTACCCCTCCTGTGGTCCTGCACCGTCTCTTCACATGCTTCCATACAGTGGCTAGCTGTCAGCTCTCTGATTGGTGGATAGGTCCTGCCATCTACCAGTCAGCATGTTGACAGCCATTCACTGTCTGGCTGCTTGCTGGGAGGCAGGTAGAGAATACTGCCTCACCGCTCTGATTGTGTGGCCATCACTTGCCCCTGCTCGGAGCCCCTTAGAATTGTGGGGCCCTGGGCAGCTGCCCAGTGTGCCTGTACGGTAAGATGGCCCTGTCTGAGGAGCATGTACAGTCCAATGGGGAAAGGATGCCGGGACCTTAGTGGAGTGGGTGGACAACCTGACATTGCTGTGCCCCACCAACACCTATATTGTCTTATTCAATATATAAATGATACACAACGTGGGTGAGTGTTACAGACTTCTTTCTGAGCATTCCCTGCCAACGCCAGACCCTTGTATTCTTCCATTCAGTTATAGAGGCACAGACGTCTTAATTTGCTTTATGAGAATTCCACACGGCTTTCAGACCAAGAGTTACTATGGTTTTAAGCCTTCTGAGTATGCAGCGGATTATTATGAATTTTATTTTTTTTATCTTGGATTAATGTTATTGATTTCAGTCATGATTTCATAGTGTCCTGATAGAACACGTCTCTTCTAGAAAGTAATTACATCATTCCACTCAGCCATTGCTCTCAGTGCAAGCCAAATGCATTATGACATTTGTGACTGTAATCAATTATTAATCACGTCCCAGCAATTAATCCTGAGTACAGCGTCATCCCTCCCGCCAGATTCACTCAGAGATCCAGCCGCTCGTCTGGGTGAAACGCGCTGTCCGTCTGCCTTTTTGTCTTTGAACCTTATTGATGGCGTTGATGTGCAGACAGGACACGTCCTGAAATTCTCTCTGGTTGTTTTTTTAAAGTTTTTAAATTTCCATTTGTCTCAGTCTATTGTTATTCTTTTTATTTGATGTAAGCATTGCTTTATCTCACTTGGACGCCTTAGGGGGGGTGCTGGGATGCCCATCGAATGTTTGATGATCTGGATTAGCTGCAATGTGAAGTTTTGTATCAAATTTTAAATATATACATAGCCCAATATTGCCGCGTCCATTGGTTAAAGCTACGATTGTTCCATCGATGTGGATCTACAATGTCTCGGTCGACCACATATGGTTGACATGCATTATGTCGAAACTGGCAAAAATGTTGACTCAGGAACCGGTCAACTCATGAAAAGATCAACACGGAAAATGGTCGACACAAAAAAAGGTTGAAACAACTTTCTTTATTTGTTTTTTTTGTGTCGTTTTCACAATCAGAGCACAGGGAACCCCAATTAGTGTACCGCGTCCCTTTGCATGGCGAGCGAGCTGTGGGCAAGGTTATTATTCCCGATCGTACTCCACGTGGATGGTAAAGTATGAAAAAGGTGTCAAATATAATGCAAAAAAAACATTTAAAAAGCTGTGTCAGCACGTGCCGGCCATATGTGTCAACCGTTGCCATGTCGACCATTTGAGCCTGTCGGCCTTTTGTTCCCATCAACCTTTTCCAGTGTCGACCTTTTGTCAGCCAACCCAATGCATGTCGAACTTTTGCCTTCGGCTGCATGTCCCTGACTGGCGATATCACCCGTCGGACATGCATACACGGCCGACAGGCGTTGTTGCTGACAACGCGCGGGAGCGCACATCATCAGCGACATAGTGCATACTCACTGGACGATATCGTGAATGATGTGTCGTTATTGGCCACATCGTCCACTCTAATGTCTAGTGTGTACCCGTTGGCAGTCTAATACCCCTTTCAGACCGCCAGCTATGAACACGGGTTATTGGCACATGAGCGCGCATAACCCGTGTTCATGTGCGGTCTGAAAGGTGCCAGGGGAAAAATACCATGTTGAGCGACTCGGTATTTCAACCCTGGTAGCGAGCAGGGTTAAACTCGTGTTCAACCCGGCTTGCTGTGCGATGTGAACGGGAGCCGGGTCGATATGACCCGTTTACCGTTCACTCTCTATGTACGTGCTGCACTTGTAGATCATGTGATCTCCAAGCGCCGCCCCCCGCTGCGTCACTGCTGATGCCACCAACCTGGCAATATGCCGGGTTGCAGACAGTGGTGGCGGGGCACCTGAGGCGGGTCGCACACTGGGAGCTCCCGTGTCAAGTTCCCGGGTGCCACCCGCCTCAAGCGCTGTGAAAGGGGTATTAGTAACATGCACCAAGGGTTCTAGAAATATAGAGAATCCCCCCCCCCTTCCCCAGCACACTAGGGAATCTGTTTTAAGGGGGTATGTATCAAGCAGCAATATCTGGGACATGCGCCCAGTGATCAGTAGGAGGTAAAGTGTTTGCTCTGGGTTCACACTTTGCAGCTCTACTGCACAAGCGTAGGGCAAAAAATTGCGACGGGCATCAGGAACATAAACTGTCCCACTTTTTTGCGGGACAGTCCCGCTTTCTAGGCACCATCCCACCCACAGGGGTTCGGGGAGCGCTCATCACCATGCCACTTCCTGACAGACCATGCCTCTGTTTTTGGACGCAGACAGGGGGGTCCCGCTTCCATACCCCCATATGTTGGAAGGTGTGGGATAATCTGTAACCCAACGGTGAGGGATCCTCTATCTCCTGGGGGTATATTTACTAAAATGGGAGTTCTATTTAAGATGGGATGTTGCCCGTAGCAACCAATCAGATTCCAGGGCCAGTATTTACTAAGAATCCGAGTTTGTCCGATTTGTGGGTTTTTTTCTAAGTCCCAACCCGGGAATTTACTAAGCACAAATTTCGGCAGTGTTTGGACTATTCGTAATGGTTTGAATGACAACATTCACAAATACGAATGAATAGACCATCGGTCAAACGCGGCTGTTATTACATAGAATACGGGAATTCACTATTCATTCGTATTTGGGTGTTAGTCTCTGAGTGCTCAAATGCGGTCGTATTTTTTTGCGATTCGTAAAAAAAAGCGGCAAAAAAATAGACCTGCTTTTTTCAGTCGTGTTTACATGTGTTGCAAATAAAAAATCACTCACACCTGAATTAGGATGCCTATAAAAGGATGTTAGGCCCATTTCAATACACCTACACTCAGAAATGGCAGCAGGACTGTGGGCCAGTGATCTTTTGTGTGCTGTGGGATTCCTCAGACTCAGACATCAGCCTGTAAGTACCCAGGGCCAAGAAACTGAACATGGTCAGCAGGTTGTACAGGTTCCGCGGAGGCTGCGCAGGCCTCGTTTTTTTAGGGGGCGTTTAAACTTGAACGCATTGTCCGATGATAAGGTCATACAGATGTTCCATCTAAATCGTAACAACATTTTCCGTCTGTATGACCTTGTCAAACTGGGCCTAGACCCTGAGACAGCACGCTCTCGCTCTGTCTCAGGCCTGCACAAACTCCTGGCTGTGTTGCACTTTCTGGCTACTGGCAGCTTTCAGGCTGTGTCTGGGGATGTCATAGGAATCTCACAGCCCTCATTTTCCAGAATCTTAACGCAGGTGATGTATACCTAACTACCTCTTCTGTTTTGTGTTTGTTTTAATTTATTGGTGGCCAGTTCTGTCCTAAAATCTCATGTTTATTGTTCTTTAAAATATACACACAGGTGTTGGCTGTTTTGCAGCCCCACATCGAGGCCTCAATCTGCTTCCCTACCCAGGAGTCTCAGTGGCATGCCGTCAGGGTAGCTTTCTATGAGCTGGCTGGCATGCCCAATGTGCTTGGAGCCATAGATTGCACACACATTCAGCTGAGACCACCTAGGGGCAGGCAGCACATATATACAAACCGCCATTTTGAACACTCCACAAATGTGCAGGTGGTTTGTGATGCAAATCTCAAAATAATGAGTGTTGTTGCTGGTTACCCTGGGGGCTGCCATGACTCCTTCATCCTCAGTCAGTCATCCCTCTTTGATAAGTTTGAGGATGGACAAATGCCAGATGGATGGCTGCTGGGTATGTAATTTGATATGTGTAGGCCTGCGTATACTTTGTCCAAATACAGGGGCAGATGTATTAACCTGTAGAAGGCATAAGGAAGTGAGAAACCAGTGATCTGTGCAAGGTGATAAAGGCACCAGCCAATCAGCTCCAATATGTAAATGAACATTTAGGAACAGATTGTCTGCTGCCTTTATTACCTTGCACATATCACTGGTTTATCACTTCCTTATGCCTTCTACAGGTTAATACATCTGCCCCACAGTGTGTTACTTATGTGTTGCTGTATCTCAACATGAATCACGTTACTATATCTGTCTTTTAGGTGATGGAGGATATGGCTGTTTCTCTTGGCTTCTAACTCCATTGTCCCGACCTGATACCCCTGCTGAACACAATTACAATCATGCACATAAGTCCACGCGGAATGTGATAGAAAGATGTTTTGGTGTGCTGAAATCTAGGTTTCGGTGTCTGGATAAGTCTGGTGGCCTTTTGTTGTATAGTCCCTCCAAGGTGACTCAAATTGTGTTCTGCTGCTGCTTTCTTCATAATATGTGTTTGCAACAACATCTGCCACATGTTGAGGAGGAGGAGGAGGAGGAAGAAAGCAGCCAGCAAGCAGAGGAATTAGAGACATCTGGTGATACTTGGAGTACTGATGTAGGGATGCAGGTTAGGCAAGAGATCATCAATCGCTATTTCTAAGGTAAGCTTGGTTTGCTTATTTCATTTGTTGTGTAATCATAAATAGATGTTTTGCCTTTTTTCCCCAAAACCATTACTCAGAATGTGTCTGTCTCCTTGACACATACAAACATACCCTCGCTATATGAAAAACAAATGTCGCATGTGTATTGTGTGTATTTTTATTCTCAAAACAACAGATTATGAGTGGCATGCATTAAGTCTGGATAAGTGATCGTAAACTTGCAGTGCTAATTTCTTACAAGCCAACATCATCCATTTAGTATTTCACTTTATCATTGTGTGTAACGTCCTAATGCACAGGTTCACAAACTCGGCCCTCAGGACCACACACAGTGCATGTTTTTCACATAACCCAGTAGAAGCACAGGTGTATGAATTACTCACAGACATATGTTAAAAGGTTCACAGGTGGAGCTAATTATGTCACTTGTGATTCTGTGAGGAGACCTGCAAAACATGCACTGTGTGGGTTCCTGAGGGCCGAGTTTGAGAACCTGTGTTCCCAAAAAACACTCCTCAACATATAATATGTTAGCCTTGAGGAATACATGTGTCCCTATGTGTGATGCACCATCATATTTAAGACACACAAACTTACTGTAATCAGTATTAATTTATTTCCTAATGTTTGATGCTGTAAACTTGATGATGTGTAAGTAAATACACAGTTTGCCACACATATACATTATTATACACATTTTTTGATTTTTGTTGTAAAAGTACATATTTGTTTGTTTCAGCATCATGTGTAAAAACATTCTTACTAATTTTTAACACACACAAACATGTCCCAACAATACTGACATTCATTTTGACAATGTTTTTAAAACAAAACAAAGCCAACATATTACAAGCTTTTTACGCAACTCAATTGTGTTCTTCTTGTAATGTTGTATAGATAAGAAAGCTAAAATATGTATCAATAACATTGTAATTTGGATTATCTGCAGGAAAAGAGAATGATTGGAATCTAGAAAGAGTAATGATTAGAAAAAAATCAAGTGGTCAATTTACTTCCTGCTAAAGACATTCTGCCTGGCTGGCAATTATTGTATCTGCATGAAAAGAGAATGATTAGAATCTAGAAAGAGTAATGATTAGAAAAAAATCAAGTGGTCAGTTTACTTCCTGCTAAAGACATTCTGCCTGGCTGGCAATTATTGTATCTGCAGGAAAAGAGAATGATTGGAATCTAGAAAGAGTAATGTTTTGAAAAAAATCAAGTGGTCAGTTTACTTCCTGCTAACATGTATGTGTGGCTCCATCAACATTTCCCTCCTCAAATACAAAAAAAAAATGGTAAAGAATAAATGTGCGTACAAGTTTTATGTTTTTGTTTGTGCCACTTGTAATTAATGATGTAGAAAAAAGTGTCAAGGAGCTAAGTGTTATATTTTTTTAACAAAAAATACACTTGCTAACTATTTTGAGTTACTTATCACAAATGTCTAACTTGTATTTTTTTCACTTTTTTTCCGGTGGCTGCTTGTCCTGCCCTTTGCCTTTAGCACTGTCATGTTGTCGTGCTCTGGTGGAGCGTCTTGGTGGGGATGAGACTGGCGTGATATTTGGAGTAGTCGTACCAGAACTGCTGCTTGTTTGCTGTTGGTGCATGCATCTGAGTGTTTCATTCAGGTTAGTGAGGGTGGCATTGAGTTCACGTGTAGCAGCATTTTGATTGTCTACTATTCGGAATAAACTTTCATTAATCTTTTGATTGTTTTGAAATATGCTCATATAACTTTGCTATTGTCTGTGCTGTTCTTCCATTATGCGCTGTAAGTTGCCCATGACCTGTGTAATGTCTGTACGCATGAGTTCCATGGTATTGCCTATTCTGGTTGTTTGTTCATTTTGTCTACTCAGATTTCTTGATATTCTTCTGAGGTGAGATGGTAGGCTTGCAAACATTTGTGTCTGCTTACGCAGGCAATCTTCATTAGTGGCCTGCTGTCTAGCCCAAATAGTCCAAAACACCTGATCAGGGCCTTGTGTTCCTGGTGTTGTTGGGCTGTGTTGTGGTGGTGGTGTGCTTTGCTGTGGTGGTGTACTCACAGGTGCTGGGGGGCTCATTCCTTGCATTAATGGCTGCATTTCTAAGATGTTTGTCTCCTCCATGTCACTGTGTTGCTGTTGTTGCGGAGGGATGCTGTTCCCAGGACTAAAAGCTGAAATGTTAAACAAATCTCCGTTAGCTATCCATATGTTTGAGAAATGTAAACAAATCACTACACATGGAACAACATGTCATTCACTGTTGCTTTCAACTATTCTGGCTAGCAACATCATCACTCATAGCTTAAATACATACATATGCCTGTTTGTGGCAAATGTGTCTGGTTACTTAATTGTGAAAGCAAACACTTTAGTTTTATTGTAGCTCACACATACTCCACCATAAAAACACATTGGAATACATAATGTGTTACCTTATAGCTTTGTTCAAACAAACATAGTAATGTTTTTATTTGTATTTTGCAATGTTACCTCAAGCACACATGTGAAATTTGGAAAAACAACCTTACTTTTTGCAAAATAAACAACATGCTTTTTTGTTGCAACATCTTACACACAATGTCATACTGCATGGCTCAAGTGGACATACATATCTTTACTTGATGTGGACAAGGCCATTTAGCTTGGATTCCATTTCAGCTTTTACTTACTGCGGTAAGTATATCAGTTTTTGATGTGTTTTGACTTAATGCGGTTATGAAAGATTTTGATTACGTTCTGACATTTTTCCCTTTTTTTTTAGTTTGATACTCACAATCAAGATGAGGGGAGTGTGGATGACGTCTTGGAGGTGTGTCCAAAATTTGGAGTGGGGGTACAGAACATACGGACGATAATCTTCGTGGCGGGGTAGCCTGCTGTGTTTGTGCCGGGACATACGACCTTGCTTTCTTTTCGGCCACAGGTTTTTTGTGGTGATGTCTTACAGAAGAGCCACTTCTGCTGCTCCATACTTCTTTTGATGGACCTTTTAATGAAAGTGCAATTTTGTTATGGCCATTCCTTTACAAGCATACCCTATACTACAATGGACACTTTACCGGCTTCCGCAGCGTCATCATCATCAGATGTGATAGGAGTTACTGGCCGACGAGTAGTACTGCTTTTTTCTAACACTGTATAAAATAAATAAAAAAAAAACAAATCATGCTATTGTGTATACATCCACCCATTATGCTTATAAACATTTATTCTTTTAGAAATGTTTGGTTTTTATTTAAAACAAACATAAGGACCAGAAATAAAAAAAATAAAAAAATAAAAAATAAAAACATTGACCAAAACACATATGCACTATGGTAACATCAACACAGGAAAACATGTACAGGACACTGACATAGGCCACAAGTAAAAAAAACAAAAAACACACACATCTTCATTTTGTATTGAAAGGATAAATATTACAGATGCAATATATAAATTGCTCTGTGATGTGGCACTCCAAAGACACATTACCACTATATGAGCAAAAACAAAATGCAGCAATTTATATAAAAATTACACTGCAGTGTGGTGTCACGGTACAAATACAAGCAAAAAAAACAAACAAAAAAATATTGTTTTTTAAATTAAATAATTAACATTATCTAAAAATGACATTACACATGTAAGTGGCTTCCAAACCACTTCCCAGTACTCCAGCCTCTAACATGACAACCACTGTTTTTTAAACATTGCACATGGATCACTTAAATATAAAACATAGTCACAATTTTAAATGAAAAAACGGCCAAAAGGAAAACATTATTGCAGGACAATTCAGAGACACACCAAGTCCAAACTACACATGCAAAATATCTGACAGAAAAACACATGACATACAATAAAGTAAGCTGTTACATTGGCTTTTGTATAAAACATTAACCAAAACAATGTATTTGCTGACACACACTTGAAGATGGGAGTAATATGCAACGTCACATGACACACATTTAAAAAAAAAAAATAGAATGTAAATGCAAATACACATGCTCACAATTCTTCCTGGGCCTATCTGAATCCCGGACATGGGTTGCAGAGACAACTTCTGGAGGGATTACACTCCGCATGGGCTCCTCATACTCCAGATAACTTGCAATATAGGGCTGCCCACCACCGGTTTTCCGAGCCGACTTGGCCTCCTTGGCCATTTTGGACTTGACACGTCGCTTTATGTCATAGTACCGTTTGCGGCACGTGTCCTCCGTCCGCTTGACCACCCCCTCACTGTTGACAGCAGCAACAACTTTCGCCCACAACACCGTCTTCCTCCGTGTTGGCACCTTGGCGGACTCAGGGCCAAATAGCTGCCTCTGATACTTCATCAGCTCACGCACCAATGCCACATTTTCAGCAAAACTAAACTTTACATTCCGCCCAGTCTTAGTAGTGGTGCGTGGCTGCGGAGCACTCTGACTGTCACTATCACTTGAGGCTGCTGCAGCAACCTCACCCACCTCCTCCACCTCACTAACCTCACTAACACTCACCTCCTCCACCTGACCAACCTCCTCCCCCTCACTCACACCCTCCACCTCACCCACCTCTGAGTCACACATAATTGTGTGTCTAAACAGTTAACACAGGAAAAAAAAAGACAAACAACACACTCCTCCACTACCACTACACAACACACACACACACACACACACACACACACACACACACACACACACACACACACACACTGACAAGGGACTATAAAGAAAAATAACTGGGACTAAAAATGAGACAAAACCACAAAATACAAGACAACAAGAATGACAATACGACTTTCAAACACAATACCACACTCAGAAATCGCTACTAACACTCCTCACCAAACCACAAATTCACCTACCTCCACAGCACAACCTCCCTCCTCCTCACCACTAACTAAACCCACGAGGTGCGGACGGTTTGGGGCGTATTTATATGGTTGCGCACAGACACTCCTACCATCTGAAACACAACCAATCACGAACGGGGATGAAAATCGAAACTGAAAGTGAAAATGCGGCCGCTGGAAAAAAAAACCCTGCCGCGTTTAACTTAGGAAAAAAACCAGCAAATACAACAAAAACACGAACGCAAACGACAATGACGGCCGTAAATGTGCCCAAAAAAACCGACTGGCATCGGAAAACACGACAACCATAAAGTCGACTGCTTCGTAACTTTGCGTATATGGATTCAAAAAGTTGCATGAAAATGCACCCGATACAAAACGAGTTTAAACACTACACAAACCGACTCAAACACGAATATTAGTAAATATTGCCCCAGGTATTATCTTCTAGAAGGTGCTAAATAAATGAGAAGTAAAATCTGATTGGTTGCTATGGGCAACATCCCATTTTAAATAGAACTCCCATCTTAGTAAATTTACCCCTTGCTGTCTTTGTTGGTACAGATTCTAGTGATACTTCATTCTGTTTTATGGGAAGAATTAGCTTGATAAATATGCCTTATAGTTACATACATATACAGATATATGATAAGCCACTCGCCGGCCACTGACGGCAGGCCACTCCTAACTGAGTCTAAATAAAACATTTCTTTTATGGACTGGCCGTGGTGGGGTGACCCGCTCTTCCAGGAGTCTGGGGTCACTCCTCAATATGTGGGCATCTCTCAAACATCCTGGGACTGTAGATAACTATGGGGGTAATTCCAAGTTGATCGCAGCAGGAAATTTTTTAGCAGTTGGGCAAAACCATGTGCACTGCAGGGGAGGCAGATATAACATGTGCAGAGAGAGTAAGATTTGGGTGTGGTGTGTTCAATCTGCAATCTAAATTGCAGTGTAAAAATAAAGCAGCCAGTATTTACCCTGCACAGAAACAAAATAACCCACCAAAATCTAACTCTCTCTGCAAATGTTATATCTGCCCCCCCTGCACTGCACATGGTTTTGCCCAACTGCTAAAAAATTTCCTGCTGCGATCAACTTGGAATTACCCCCTATGCTTGCCAATAAGCCACGCCCCTTGTGGTCCCAGTCCAGTCAGAACCAGGACTGGTGTGAGGTACACAATGAGGTGTAGAGGAGGTGGATTAGGTGGGGCTGAAGACACCTGTAGGACGGAGTGCGGTAAATCTGTTTGTACGAGTCGCAAAATGTACATTTGGAATATGTTTCCGAGTAATATTTGACGTGTAACGTTTCGGTCTGCGGTGTGTAGAGACGGCGATACATTCTGATATACTGAGAAATTATTACATGACTGTCTTCTGCTTTATCTACTGTATCTACAGGTCAAGTGTGAGGGGCCGAAGCTGGTTCCATTTTTCAAGGCCACCTGTGTTTATTTTGTACTGTGGTTACCAACCTCCAGCCCGTCCTGGTTCAGCGCCCTGATAAAGTGTCTGCCTATCTTCTGCCTGTGGGTATTCCTGCTGGCCCACGGTGTCAGTTTCCTAGTCAGTCACAGCAGTGCCAAGAGGATCTTTGCAGGATTAATATTCTCAGCCGTCGGAGATGCCTTTCTCATCTGGCAGGAACAGGGATACTTTGTTCACGGTGAGTGGAGCAGAGTGGACGCCCTTTGTGAGCGGCATAAGCTAAGCCACAATGTGCCGGAACTACAGTAGTGCGCCACTATCTGCAATACTGGGCTACAAAGAGTGAAATGTACTGTATGCAGGGGAATTGAACTTGCAGCCCTCTACCTGATGTGGAACTACACTTCCCAGCATGCACTGCCACAGTTTTGCTCCCAACATTTGGACACTCCCAAAACGGTCCCCGTGCGCCGACGAAAAAGGGGGCATGACATCGGGTGGATAGGGGCGTGGCTTCAGGTGGGAGCACGTGGCTTAGCGACACGTTCCCAGTGATCTTCATTTAGGGGTCGTGCCCAGGGATCCCCAATCAGCCGGGCTGCCCCCAGGCTCGCCTCAATGTGGATCACCCACTCGCGGGACACTGCGGCGCGTGGGTGGGACAGCGGGACAGTCTCTGAAAAACAGGACTGTCCCGCTGGAATAAGGACGGTTGGGAGGTATGCTATTAGGGCATGCTAAAACTGTGGCAAGGCATGCTGGGGTGTGTAGTTCCACAGCAGCTTGAGGGCCCGCATGTTGAATACCCTTGATGTAAATGTTCCCATACCTTTGACAAAAGTTATATTCTCTGACTTTGTACTTAGGGGCAGACTCAGACCTGATCGCGGCTGTGCGTTTTCGCGTATGCACCTCATTGCGCACACCCGTCGGCAAACAACAACGGCATCGCCAGTCAGCGACGGGATGGTGCGAAAAATACGATCGCACGGTATTTGCAAGGTGATTGTCAGGAGTTGGCCGTTTGTGGGTGGTAACTGACCGTTTTCTGGGAGTGTCAGGGAATACGCAGGCGTGCCCAAACGTTTTCAGGGAGGGTGTCTGACGTCGGCTCTGGCCCCGATCAGCCTGTTCTCATCGCACTGTAAGTCCTGGGCTGCGTAGAGACTGCACACACTGGAAAAAGCATTAGATGGATTTGCAGCTGTCCGCTGACTGAGAGACATTTGTAGCACGGTGTACACATGCGATCGCACACTTGCATGGCGAATGTACACTCCCCCTTGGGCGGCGACGATCTGATAGCAGGACAACAAAATTAGCAGCCCAGCAATCAGATCTGAATGACCCCCTTAGTTTGTTGTGTAGAAAATCACAAACTATTATTCTCTGTTATCAGCCACTTCACAATCTTCCGTTCATTAGACACAAGAGAAAAATATGAGCTTCCTGTGATTGCAGCTTTATCTTAAACATTTCATTCTCATCACCTCATGGAAATGTTTTTGTAATTTTTCCATGTTTTCCCTTTCAATTTGCTCTCTCCCGTTGCTAATAGATATGCAGTCAGTGCAAAATGGACGTTTTATCTCAACTGCTCCGGAGTGCTAAGGGTTAACTCAGAGTACAGGAACGTTGCCTAAAGCGTCATCCCATCTCCTCTTACAGCTATGCACCTTTGTCGCTCCTGCGCAAATAATAATAATAAGAATAATAACAATAATGTTTGATGTAAAATTTTGTTGTGATCGCCTCAAACTTTTTCCCCCCTCTCCATGTGAATTAAAATAGCAATAACATTTACACATATTACCGCCCACATGCCAGTAACTCGCAGCTTCTCTGAGTCACACAGGTTTCATTCTTTAATGATGAATATGTTCTGCGCAAACAGTTGGGTTGATTAAGCTGCAGAAATGCAAAAAACAAATAAAGAACCAGAAAGGTGTTTATGGAGCAGGAAAATGATCCTCCATGGTATGCCCCTCCAGGCTAAAAAGTCTCCATCCCTAAATTGCACAGCCCTGCCCCTGAATTGCAAAGCCCCACCCTTGAATTGCACAGCTCCACCCCTGAATTGCACAGCCCGGCCCCTGAATTGCACAGCCCCATCCCTGAATTGCACAGCCCTGCCCCTGAAATGCACAACCCCACCCCTGAATTGCACAGCTCCACCCCTGAAATGCACAGCCCCATCCCTGAATTGCACAGCTCCACCCCTGAATTGCACAGCTCCACCCCTGAATTGCACAGACCCACCCATGAATTGCACAGCCCCACCCCTGAATTGCACAGACCCACCGCTGAATTGCACAGCTCCACTCCTGAATTGCACAGCCCTGCCCCTGAAGTACACAGAGCCACCCCTGAATTGCACTGCCCTATCCCTGAATTGCACTGCCTCATCCCTGAATTGCACAGCCCCGCCCCTGAATTGTACAGCCCCACCCATTTGCCCACAAGATCAGAATTCAACTTAAGAAGAGTTAAACTTCATGTATTCCCTAAAGTTATATTCTCTATAGTTCCACCAGCAAATTCACCAGATGTTTCCTCTGCACTCACAACTTTCTGACCATAACTTTTCTTTCAGGGCTGGTTCCCGTATGTCAGTATTTTCCCAAGCCCTTTCCGGTGGCGATATTATAATGTCACATAAATATCTATTCTGCTCTGTATGCATCTAGATGCTTGCCCATTCCCCGCTCCCGGGAGATGCCACTGCAGGCTAGACGTGCTCCTTGGCGTGCGGAGAGGTGGAGAAATGTGAGGGAGACGCACTGCGCAAAAGTGCAAATGTCACATGAAAAGCCTGCCTTCCTGACACTGTATTAACCCCTATTTCATTTAATTATATCAGTTTATCCTCAGTATGGCCCAAATGAATCACGAGAGAGCGGACTTAGGGATGTCGCTGTTACATGTGGCACGTTGGTGTGTTCAGAGCTCTGTATTAGATAGGTCAGATGCACAATGAGCGGCATTCTGCAGATCTCTGAGGGTCCTGGGACACGGGTCCTCCTTGGAGTGCGCAGGCTGCGTTACACCGCGCTGGGAGAGCTGCAATGAACATCAGTCCCATAGTCTGTAAACCACAAAGGCCTCATTCACTATCCCCAGACAGCAAATCCCTTTCCCACATTCCTATTTTTCCCTTGTTGCCACTCGGGGGAGTCAGGGGACGTTGGGGGCTCAGCAGCTGTAATTACTGGCAGCCTGTTTCCGTGCTCTGTATTGTAAACGGAGAGTTCCTAGCCCCCCGCCTCCGTTACCCTTGAATGAGATCCTGTGTACATCCCAGGGTTCTAGAGTTCATTGTCTCACTTTGCTTCTATGCGCAGGGTGACCACAATACTGGGATGGTGAAATAAAGGGCCCTGTATACACTGCAGCCAGTGTTCAGGCTGGGAACTAACTTCTTACTAAAAATTACACTTAGGGACTATTTGTTTTGTGCATTTAAACATTATTTCTAATGAGATAAATGAAAGATGGAATCGGTTGTGTTTGCCGTGGCGTTCTGCAGCACAGACCCACAGCGCTCTGCAGGCTATGCCAGGTAGGGAGACTGGCGGCCCCTCTTAGAGACAATTCTGTGCACAGCCAAGCGGCGTGAGATGCGCAGCACCGCTGAGGCTCTCAGGGAAGAGTAACGTACCGCATTTCTCTTTACGTTCCGCATCTTATTTGCATTGCAGACACAGCGAAAACACTAGAGACGCCGGGGTGCGACTTAGGGCCTAATTCAGACCTGATCACTAGGCTGCATTTTCGTACAGCCTGCGGTCAGGTCTAAACTGCGCATGCATGTACACCACAATGCGCAGGCGCAGCGCATTGCACGGGTACAAAGCGGATCGCCGCTCATTGATGGGTTTGTGCGAAGAATCCATTCGCACGGCTGTTCGCAAGGAGATTGACAGGAAGAGGGCGTTTGTGGGTGTCAACTGACCGTTTTCTGGGAGTGTCTGGAAAAACGCAGGCGTGTCCAAGCATTTGCAGGGAGGGTTCCTGACGTCAATTCCGGTCCCGGACAGGCTGAAGTGATCGCAGCGGCTGAGTAAGTCCTGGGCTGCGCAGAGACTGCACAGAATCAGTTTGTACAGCTCGGCTACACATGCGATCGCACACTTGCGCAGCGAAAATACCCTCCCCCTGTAGGCAGCGACTATCTGATCGCAGCAGTGCAAAAATCACCTGCTAGTAATCAGGTCTGAATTAGGCCCCAAATCCGCGCAGGAAATAGCGTTAAATATGTGAAAGTCGCAGATGAAGCAGAACGGAATTTGGTGTGAGAAAAAGCGGCAGATGCCACATCGCAGCACTTTGTGTACAGATTCAGACTCAGCCGCACACAGATATACAAGTGTCGCATATCAAATTGATCAGAGTAATCTAGAAATCTAGATTTATATCTCCCCATTGCTTATTCATACGATAAAGATTCTCAATATGGGACCAACAGTGTACGAGGACACGTCTGTACCTGCGTTTCTATAATACATGCTGAGTAATTGCTCATTTAATTGCTCATTTGAGATTAAACAAATGAAGAAACACTGTATGTGAACCAGAGGATAATAAGAGCCAATTCCAGAGAGGTGAAGATACTTCTGCAGCGCAAATCCTGTGTTGTGACAGAAGTTTCCTTTTCTGATGTAATGGATTGAATGAAGCGCTGACTGGACAGCCTGCATTCTCAGTGATGTCACTGGCTCCGAGTGACTGGATAGGCTGCATTCTCAGTGATGTCACTGGCTCCTAGTGACTGGATAGGCTGCATTCTCAGTTATGTCACTGGCTCCTAGTGACTGGATAGGCTGCATTCTCAGTGATGTCACTGGCTCCGAGTGACTGGATAGGCTGCATTCTCAGTGATGTCACTGGCTCCTAGTGACTGGATAGGCTGCATTCTCAGTGATGTCACTGGCTCCTAGTGACTGGATAGGCTGCATTCTCAGTGATGTCACTGGCTCCTAGTGACTGGATAGGCTGCATTCTCAGTGATGTCACTGGCTCCTGGTGACTGGATAGGCTGCACTCTGTGATGTCACTGGCTCCTAGTGAGTGTATAGGCTGCATTCTCAGTGATGTCACTGGCTCCTGGTGACTAGATAGGCTGCACTCTCAGTGATGTCACTGGCTCCTGGTGACTGGATAGGCTGCACTCTCAGTGATGTCACTGGCTCCTAGTGACAGGATAGGCTGCACTTTCAGTGATGTCACTGGCTCCTAGTGACTGGATAGGCTGCGCTCTCAGTGATGTCACTGGCTCCTAGCGACTGGATAGGCTGCGCTCTCAGTGATGTCACTGGCTCCTAGTGACTGGATAGGCTGCATTCTCAGTGATGTCACTGGCTCCTAGTGACTGGATAGGCTGCATTCTCAGTGATGTCACTGGCTCCTAGTGACTGGATAGGCTGCATTCTCAGTGATGTCACTGGCTCCTGGTGACTGGATAGGCTGCACTCTGTGATGTCACTGGCTCCTAGTGAGTGGATAGGCTGCATTCTCAGTGATGTCACTGGCTCCTGGTGACTGGATAGGCTGCACTCTCAGTGATGTCACTGGCTCCTAGTGACAGGATAGGCTGCACTTTCAGTGATGTCACTGGCTCCTAGTGACTGGATAGGCTGCGCTCTCAGTGATGTCACTGGCTCCTAGCGACTGGATAGGCTGCGCTCTCAGTGATGTCACTGGCTCCTAGTGACTGGATAGGCTGCATTCTCAGTGATGTCACTGGCTCCTGGTGACTAGATAGGCTGCACTCTCAGTGATGTCACTGGCTCCTAGTGACTGGATAGGCTGCATTCTCAGTGATGTCACTGGCTCCTAGTGACTGGATAGGCTGCATTCTCAGTGATGTCACTGGCTCCTAGTGACTGGATAGGCTGCATTCTCAGTGATGTCACTAGATCCTGGTTGGTGGATAGGCTGCATTCTCAGTGATGTCACTAGATCCTGGTTAGTGGATAGGCTGCACTGTCAGTGATGTCACTGGCTCCTAGTGACTGGATAGGCTGTACTCTCAGTGATGCCACTGGCTCCTAGTGACTGGATAGGCTGCACTCTCAGTGATGTCACTGGCTCCTGGTGATTGGATAGGCTGCACTCTCAGTGATGTCACTGGCTCCTAGTGACTGGATAGTCTGCACTCTCAGTGATGTCACTGGCTCCTAGTGACTGGATAGGCTGCAATACATAAATATTAATGAAGCTCACAAAGGGCCAACACAACTTCATGTACATGATAGCTGCTCTTTAAATGCAATAGACATTTTTAATGACCCTGTAAATGAATCTCTGGAGTCCTTATGTATTATAATTTCTGCATACATTCCGGTATCTCCGTATATGTCACCGCTGCTTGTGTTCTGTCTTCCCACAGGTTTGCTGATGTTTGCGATCACCCACATCCTCTACTCTGCTGCCTTCGGGATGAAACCCCTGGACCTCCGGACCGGCGCTGTGATTGGCCTCATATCCAGCTTCCTATACACGTTTCTGTATTCTTACCTCTCCGGCCCTTTTACTTACTTGGTAGCTGTGTACACAGGCCTCATCGCTTTCATGGGATGGCGGGCCGTGGCCGGAGTGCAGCTGTGCAATGACCTATGGACATGGACCAAGCTGTCGGCATGTATCGGCGCTGTGCTCTTCATCGTGTCCGACCTCACTATCGCCGTCAACAAGTTCTGCTTCCCCGTCCCCTGCTCCAGATCCATCATTATGGCGACTTACTATGCAGCCCAGATGCTGATTGCCTTGTCAGCCGTGGAGTGTAGAGATGATGACGATTATAGGAAGAAAAAGTAGGAGAACCCTGGACTAGTTTGGAGAATTGGGCACATCCCCCCCTCCCCCCCAGAGATCTGTCGTCTCCAGTGCATTGATTGTGATTTTGCTTCTTGGAAGCAGTGGCACCTGCTTTAACTCTGGTTTGTTGGTCGTATGTGGTTAACTGACCGATGCCGGTAACGCCAACCAGGAAAGGTCCTGCTCATTACATTGCTTGAGGCTGGGTCTGTGTGATGCTTCTCCGCACTATGTTCTGTATGTGATGCACATCCTATAACATGTATGTACTCTAGAGGGCTGTATACAGCAGTAGGAGCTGTGTGACGGGTACCAGTCACTATACACGGTGCCATTCCTGTAGTGAGGTCTCACCCACTGCCCACTGTCTATTTATAGAACGCACCCCGCCATCTGCAGGAAATGGCGCTCGCTGCTTCCCCAATATAGATTTCACTGGCTGGCTGTCTTGTAGGCCTTGGCGTCTGTCTGTCTGCGGCTTGGGACGGCCTGGGAGTATTAATGACAGAGGTCACCTCTATACTGCGCTTACACATATAACTCTGGTGCTTTTTGGTGCAGTCTGGAAACTGCGCTCGGGAGTTTGTTCCTATTATGCAGGGACTGGTTCCATGTGCTGTGATGGTTTGAAGATCGGGGTCAGTAAGCTACTCGTGAGATCACTACAGGGTACCTGAATAGAGATGGTTGGCTTTGATGCCATCGGTGGCTGCTGGTCTGTGTGGGACTACAAAGCACAGCATACCCTGCCAGCACTACGTGCGTTGCGGAACCACAGTCTCAACCAGCGTCCTCACTCCATGCGCATGCCATACATTCTGGCAATGGTAATATCCAGATCATTATACTCATCGACAGTATCTCTCATAACACATGGGGGGGCGCTGCTGCTTCTCCCGCCTGCGGCCCATTTTATTTCACACAATTGCCATTCCTTTATTTCAGAACGCAAATGACGCTTCTCCTGATTCCGTCACGTAAAAAAGAAAAATATAATGAAATCATTGTCATTGTAAATATATTCCTTTGAAGTTGGTGGACTTCAATTCCTACGTAACTATACTATATTATACAGTACAGTGAGGATACAGCTTCACAATGGACATTTCCCCTAATTGGGTGACCTCTTATATACTTTCCTTTTTTTTTTTTTTTTAGACTTTAGTGTTTATTACTTAGATATTATTTCATGGTTTGAACTATTATCTTTAGACCTCTGAAATGTGCAAAAATGGCCATAAACTTCCATCAAATAGTATTCAGCACCTAGGATCTGACATACATATATATATATATATATATATATATATATATATACATATATATATTAAGTATGATTCTGCTTTAATCAGTATTTGGAATTGGAATCCATTTGATGATAAATCTGTGTTTCGCAGGATAATGTGAAAGGTTTGTACCTTGCATGGTCCGTAAGCCAAAATTGTACGTAATTAATGAGGTCGTTACTTCTAGAAAACCTGCAACGTATTACTCGGACTTCCTGCAATGTATTCTTACATCTGGTGCTGCATTTGGCTTCTGCTGCAAACATATAGAAATTCCAATAGGTTTAAGTATTGATTTTAAGAAGCAGCAGAGACATGGTCAGTTGTACAGACACATGTAAAGGTCTTTCTTCTCTGCAGTGGAGAAAGCCATTTTGGGGGCTAGCCCACATGCCTCCAAACTGCCCTGATTTAGGCAGCAAGAGAGCCCCTGTTCCAGAAGGTGGGAGGTGGGTCACGCTAAGTCGATTCCCAGAGCCAATCCCATCGCTGGTACCTTCCGCAAAGTCGGCGACTGTGAGGTGTGTGTGACATTGAAGGGTATTTTTTTGGGGGGTGAGTTAGGGGTGGTCTTTAGAAGAGGAATGTGGCATGCCCCAAAACTGACGTGGCCATGCTTCCATGTTGCACATTGCACATGCTGATTGTCACCATTACTGGGTATTAGGACGAATGGTATTACTGGGAATGCAGCCTATCAATTCACAGCTGGTTCCTAGTGACCTGATAGGCTGATTCAGCTCACAAAATGGCTGCTGCAGTTTTGTGCAGGTGAGTGACAGTCTTCATGGCGCAAGTAACCCACAATAAACCAGTCAGTCTTTATTCTCATTTCATTAGTCTTAGCCGCACAAGATCAAACCTGACGTCTGATTGGTCTTTGTGGGTGTGACAGGCCTCACGTTATTGAGTAATACGTGTCTCCTTTTATGAGTGTCTTAATGAATCACTAGCTTGGACTCTTAAAAAGTTACTTGAGATCTTATTGTGACATTATAACTGCAGTACTGATTGTTATATATTGCTTTTTACCACTCTTGTGTTTCTTTGTCATTGATATATATATATATATATTTGTTCATTTGTATGACACAGTTATTTATACATGTGTCATCGCTATTCGTGGCATCACAAGGCTTGCTTAGTCATGTGATCCTCCGCACCATGCCATATTCCAGAAATGTATCTCTTAACTACTGAAAAGGATTAGAGGTCAGTAATAATGACGCTGACAATGTGGCTGTAAATACCATTATATCATGGCATGATTGCTGCTTAGGCCTAGATGCCCCTGGCAGCACATGCAGCACCATGTAACTAGGGCAGGCCCTACTCAGGTGTAGTATAACGGTCGTCACAGGCAATCTTCATTTATGTCAATAAAGTTGGGGAGATTTTGATTTCCTTATGCAGAGCGGTAACTAGGGCGTAATTATAACATCTATGTAAACGAGTGACTTTGTTTTTCGTGATACATTACGAAAGCTTAAAAAGAAGTTTCCATTTGGTTTTTATAATGATGTTTTGTCACATTTATTCCTGTCTGCTCTCTGGCTCTGTTTGCTATCTCCGTTGCATATATCGGGGATGGGGGAAGGAGGGGGCTCAATTATAAGTGGAAGCTGCCGGATCGGGTCCCGCTGGCTTCCACATGTGATTTACAGGAGGTAGGTCGTGCTTGCAGCCTATAGACGCAATAAGTGTCAGATAAAGCGCACCACTGCTGAATCAGCTCCTGACGGCCATGTTACAGGCTGTGTTTGAAAAATGACATTTGGGAGCTGATTGGTTGGTACTTTATCTCCGTCCACTTTATCTCTCTCCGCAGCTTAATACATCTGCCGGTGTTTAGGCCCCCCCAACCAGCTAGGATTGCCTAGTGGTAGCTCCGGCCTGTCTCGCTTGTAAGTCACCGATATAACAGCGCCCTCTCGCTTTCTCCTTTCTGAGGCTCATTTATGCCTGTGCAAGACAGGGAAAGCCACGGTAAATGCTCTCTGGTGACAAATTGCTACTTTTCTTGATTTTCTCGAACCCGCATAAAAATGGCGGCCTCAAACCAATGGGCAAATCGGGATGGGCCAGTGTAGCAACCAAGTGGGCAAAATTAGATTTCATTCTGTGGAACGGGAACATGTAACTGAGCCAGTGGGGATGGAGAAGGCGCAGATTTTCCAGGTGTCCCGGCCATAACGTGGGGACGTTACAACGTTACAGGAGGCTGCTCTGCTACTGTAAGGCTGTATTTACAGAAGCAGGAGAGTGGCGAAGGGAGCGCAGTAGGGAATGGCCATCAGAAATGGATGGCACGCAATCCTCAATGATTCCGATTGGATGGAAATGATTATACCATTAGATTCCAGGGTTGTGGTGGGTACAGATTGCCCAGGCCCGGACTGTCTGAGGGGCTTATCTAAACCTGGGAGGAGTAGCATAACCCCCTGTCACACGCACATTACTATCAATATGTAGTATTGTGAGAGGGGGGAATAGCCACGCCTCCAGGATCGGCCACACCCCAACATCAGCATTAGCAAATGAATCAGCTACAGAGACAAGAAGCAAAACAACAAATAGAAATGAAATGTCAAATGGTTTATTCCAAATTACGTCACAGATTAGAGATATTCCTTTTTTTATTACATCTGTTGCCCTGGAAATCAGCATTGGGGAAATTGGTCCTCCCATTGTGCCAGACACAGTGTGATTTATTACAAATGTTTTATTACCGCTTGGAATGAGAAAAAAAAAGAAGTAATTTAAAAGGATGTTTTAAGGCTATGAAAGAACATTACAATGCATTATGGAAAGTCATTTTAAATAATTAAACTTTAATAGACCGTTGTGTTTTCCGAATCATCAGCTTCGTTCAGCTCGGCCTCTGAAAACTGTGAAACGCTGGAATTATGGTGGCAACTAACTTTGCTGACACGTTCACCTCACCTCCGGCGGTTCCGCTGCGCAGTTATTGCCGCATTATTCTGTATGTGTCGCAGTATTAAACTTTTCTATTCTTCTTTATTGGGTTTTACATTTCCAACTTATATAAATGACTGTGTGTAATATTAAGAATTCTTGAGTTTCAAGTATGTTTTATATTCTCGTATTATCTATCCCTGAACAGCGCAGACATTTATGGATTAAAATATGACGCAAGTCAATCATTGAAGGTGATGGTGGGTTAATAAACAACTCAGTATTTATTGTAGGGTTTCTAAGACATATTAGATAGATGGACGGACGGACAGACAGATAGAAAACTGGGCATTTGAAAACCCAGTCCCACAAATGCACCATCAGAGGACGCCCTGTTCCTCACTGCCGCCCTGTGCGCTGCCAATAAATAAGGGCACACACAATGCAATACATAAATGAACGTTATTTTCCTAAAAAAATCATTGGTGGGTTTATTGTATGTGAGGGAAGCTGGGCCTTTGAGATGGATATTAGGGTTGAATTGCATTTCTCAATTACTTTATTTTTGCTCATTTTAACCTTGGCAGCTGCTGGCGCCGCTCGCTCTCTGCGACTCCGGTTTCAGGGTTAAGCACTTTTTCCACAGAAGAGTTTAGATAAGTTTAAAGCAGGACAGGCTCAATAGCTCTATGGTGTTGGGTGTCAGGTCAGAGACATTACTTTCATCCAATGCTACCGTGTCATTGAGACGCACTAATATAAGCTATAAAAAGAGAATATAAATCCCTCTTACTTAAGAAACCGTTGCTGTAAACGTGTAAGTAAAAGTGATAGGTGCCCCACTGTGAGCGTAAACAGGCGGCTGCCCCATGCGTACTCAGTTATTACGTTACAGTCACCTGTTCCACCAGCGGATTATTGCAGCAAGTGCAGAACACGTGGTGCAACGCTGTGATCAGTCACCATCCCTCCTCCTAAACAGTGGCGACACGCCTCCGTTTCCTACCCCAAACCCCCGAAACAGAATCAGAATGTCAATCACCGGCAGTCTGATGCCGGGCTGCGTATTACGTCGCAGGACTCGTTCACAAATGCGCAGAACAGCTCCTGCGCGTGCGCAAAATACCGATAGCCTGTATTTTGTGCATAATATCACGCCTCTAACCACATCTGAATAACCCCCAATCTGCTCCCAAAATCACAGATGTTACATACATGCTGTAGCCGTGTCAAAATTTCCACCGCGGCAGTTCTGCCACTCAAGAGTTAATAGTAAAAGCCAGAGTCGCATTTTGAAGATGAAAGCTAATGAAATGCAAACAAAGTTGCAAATTAAATTATATTACTGTAGATTATATGACCGTAAATGACGACCAAGTTCAATTAAGTCACATCTGTTGTTTTCAACCTTAAAAATGAAACGGGAATCTTTTTCTGCCTGCAGTAGTCCGAATGGAAATGTCTGTTCAGTCTATTTAATAGATGGCCGCAGCGTCGTATAATATAGCTGTCAGAGGCGATCGCACAAGTGAGATGCCTTCTCATCTCACTGCGGCTGCTGCGCATGCGCACACCTCACTGGGCTACAGCGTTTGACCGCTGCCGCTGCAGCGTCCAGGTCTGAATTAGGCCTTAGGATAGCCGGGCTGTTCCGCCTCTTCGCTCACCAGTTCCATCACTTTGCAAGGAGTAAATCAGAGTGAATATAGACTTGTGTCCAGTATTATTGGTACACTTGTGAAGTACGGAAATACATGTAATGCGCAATAATAGATACGTATGTCTTACTCTACATGGACCTATCTGCCGGTTATGACAAGACAAGAGGGACCTCTTCCTAAGGATCCACAAACATTTACAGTAGCAGAGCACAGGGTTTGCTTTCCCGGATTTTGGAAGTAAAGTGTGAATATGACAATTTTGTACAGTTTGTATCTTTACAGCTATATGCCTGGACAGGTTATGGCAGTAGTGCTCTAACTAAGGTCAGAAAAGACACGCAAGCTTCCCATAGACAACTACAGCACCAGCACTACAGCTATAGTAAGCAGAAGAGCACTGCTTCTATCTATAAATATATGCATTGCAAACTATTATAGGGTGTGCATTTTGGGGTTAGTGGGGCGACAGGAGGAGTCCATCGCAATTGTTTTAGTGGTTTGAAGAGAGGGTCATAGTTGAATAGTAACAAGCTCTGGAATTAACATGTGATAAGTTTATTAGAAGACCCTGAACAATTCCGTGACCACTTACAGACACAGCGCACCATTCAACAGGGAACTGTAATAGCTGTATAATATAATGTATAATAGTGTTATGTTTTTTCTCTTAATGTTTCATAATAAATATTGCAGAGATGTCATCACTAAATAACATTTACGCAGCTCTATCTTACAGGAGGTGCATTCCTCTGATATGCCTATCTCAGGGTCACTGGTGGTGTTACTATATTTTACTATACACAGTTTTAGCTGGAGCGTATTCTGTACTGTCTGGCATTCTAATTGATCAATAGCTCAAATCTGCTGCAAGGACCAGTATCAGGAAAATTCATGTGTGATCTGTGGTTTTATTATGTGAAATCCGCTGAATGTGACTACACAGTAATTCACTAAGCTGTTGGCTAACTTAACACAGGACCATAATTGCAGCAGACTATGATGGTCATTCCGAGTTGCGAAGCTTTTCAGCCGCACTGCTGGCCGCAGAGTGATTGACAGGAAGTGGGCGTCTCTGGGTGGCAACTGACCATTTTCAGGGAGTGTTCGAAAAAAAAACGCAGGCGTGCCAGGAAAAACGCAGGGCGTGTTTGTGACGTCAAAACAGGAACTGTATGGTCTGAAGTGATCGCAAGCGCTGAGTAGGTTTTGAGCTACTCTAAAACTGCACAAAAAAATTATGCCGCCGCTCTGCGATCCTTTCGTTCGCACTTCTGCTAAGCTAAAATACACTCCCAGTGGGCGGCGGCATAGCATTTGCACGGCTGCTAAAAACTGCTAGCGAGCGATCAACTGGGAATGACCACTTATGGGAGTAATTCAGAGTTGATCGCAGCAGCAAATTTGTTAGCAGTTGGGCAAAACCGTGTGCACTGTGCACAAATCTAACTCTCTCTGTAAATGTTATATATTGCCACACCTGCAGTGCACATGGGGGGTAATTCAGACATGATCACTAGTCCGAACCTGCCACGTCGCTCAAGTACAAAAGCATCACACGGCGGCGATGCTTTTGTACTTGAAGAGTAGCTCCCCACCAGCAAAGCTCCAGCGCGCTGGCAGGGAGCTACCCGTCGCTGTGACGGTTGCAGCTGCTGCATTTGACGCCACACAGCCGCCGTGGCCCGGCCCCCCAACAGTCCAGGCACGCCTGCGCTGCCCAGACCGCGCCCCCAAAACGGCAGCCAAACTCCGCCGGCCTGCCCCCTCCCACCCAGCGACCGCCTCTGCCTGATTGCAGTGCTGAGACAGCCGTCGGCTGTCTGGCATGCGCTGGCACACTGCGGCGTCGGCGCATGCACAGTTCAGACCTGATCTCGAAAACGCACAGCAGCGTTCAGGTCTGAATTAGGCCCACGGTTTTGCCCAACTGCTAACAAATTTGCTGCTGCGATCAACTCTGAATTACCCTTTATCTTAGGTAGAAGGACGAAACCGGACACACGCCATCAGGCCTAACAACATAATTAACTGACGGTGCACACGTTTACTTACAGTTAGTAAATAGCTTTAAACATTGACAAAATGTAACATTACATACAGTCGGGATCAGTTACAAATGGAATCATTTCGAATTACTTTCTTAAGAAGAGCATGTAAAATGCTCCAGGCCTTTAACATTGTAAACTGAAGCATAAATAGACAGTATTGACCTTATGTAACAGCCTATGAGATGCCAGCAAAATCCATGCGAGTAAGCCCATCTTTTTAAAGTGGCAATAATGTAAATGACAAAACCAAGCTGCTTTAGCCTTTTAAATTGCTGGCGCTTTAAAAATATGGGCATAAGGCCTTACTGTATATAGGTTTCCTACACGCACTGGCGACAGCCTTCAGGTTTCTTAGAACCAATGTCTACAATGAGGCACGAGGCACCGTATGACTCATACTTCTGTGATGTACAGTAACTGGTTGCTAGTGATTGATGGGCTGCTTTCTCGGGAACGTCCAGCCCACAGACATGTCTGCCTCCGCTGTGCGCAGGAACGCGTATTATTCAGCGCTGGCATTTACATATTCATGGGGAATTCACCACAACCTTTCATTTTCTTATTAAATGCTGTATATAAATGACTTCTGAGCCTGTCAGATTTTCTTATATTGGGGTTAGAAGTGGGATTAATGGTACTGTTTGAAAATAGGGATCATCTGGTGATTTTTTTGTACTGCACAAAGATCAGGGATATCCTGGGCAATACAGTTTATATGGAAACAAAAGGCAAAATGCAATGCAACTTTATGTGTTATTCATTTCTGATTATATCTGCAGTGTGTTGTTTTATCTGCCAGACGTGTATTCATGAATGTGATACTAATGCAAAATACTGAATAAAGATTCCTGCTTTCTGATTGGCTAGTACCTTGCACATCAAGCGACTGAATGGATCCTTGGGGTAACTATGCTTTATGGTCATATTATGGGTATATAACATTGTGGCCTGGCCTGGTGTGGCCAAAACTGACGTTACTCAGAATGCGTTAACAGAAGTGTTACATGTCAGGTAGTAGAGTGTAGAAATTTCTATATTGCTATGGACAACGTCACTCCTTGATACATCTCCCCCTCTGAGTGAAGCACGGCTTCCTGTAAACTCCCTGCGGTATTATGAATGGGTTCTTTGAGAACCTCTCAGATTGGGATATCTCTAGTGTACAGCCATACATATAAGGGCTACTACTGCGCACCCTACCTCCCAACAGTGGCGCACATAGGGGGGAGTTTCTGAGTACCCAAAAATATTCCCTGATGAACCAAATGTTTGCTCCGGCTCCGATCAGCCTAATTCTATAGCTCTGTAGGAGTAGGTCCTGGGCTACGCACAAACTGCACAGACTGGAAAAATCATTCGGTGGTGAGTGAGTTGCGAACGGATTTGCAGCTGACCGGCGTTTGCAGAGATTTTTGCAAGGTGTACGCAGACTTGAACGGGGAGGGTTTTCACTTTGTCTAGACTATCTGATCGCAAACCTCTGCAAATTCACAGAGGAGCGATCAGGTCTGAACTAGGCCTTTAGTCTTCCACATCTAAAAAGGCTATGTTTGGATAAAATGTCCAACCTGAAATAATGTGACGTGGAAAAGGGTAATAATTAATATACAGTAAACAAAGAGGACATGTGTCAGTCTTAAAAAGACCCAGAGGTGATGTTCATACATACCAAATATATGGAAAAAGAATTAGCCACAAGCTCAAAAAGGATATGATGTGATATGATATGCCGGCAGTCAAAAGGCCGACGCAGTATCCTGATGGAGACAATCCCGACAAGGGCTTGGTAAGTATACTTACCCTCCCCCAATACCCCCTAACCCTAACCTTCCCTACCCGCAACCTAAACCTACCCCCCCCCCCCCCCCCCCTTGCAACCTAAACCTAACCCTCCCTTCCCCACAGCCTAAACCAAACCCTCCTCGGGGATGCCTAAACCAAGTGGCGCAACCAGGGGGGGTTTCCGAGCACCCAGAACCCCCCTCCATGAGTATGAGTAATATTAATGTCTGTCTAGCGTCCTCTGCAGCCTGCTGTCTTCCTGGTGGCACTTGTAAGTGCTTAATAAAAGTTTACTTTATTTTAATTATAGTACATACAGTATATATCCATGTGCATGCATATATATACACATGTATATACATATACATACATATAAACACACACACACATGATATATATACATGTGTATATATACGTGTACTGTATGTATATATATATATATATATGTATGCATAAACACACACACACATAATATATATACATGTGTATATATACGTGTACTGTATATATATATATATATATATATATGTATGCATGTTTAATATGCTATGTATATGTGTGTATATATATATATATATATATATATATATAGGTGTATATACGGGTGTAGTATGGTATGCCGGCGGCCAGGCTCCCAGCGACCAGCATACCGGCGCCGGGAGCCCGACTGCCGGCATACCGACAGCATGGTGAGCGCAAATGAGCCCCTTGCGGGCACGGTGGCGCGCTATGCACGCCACGCTATTTATTCTCCCTCCAGGGGGGTCGTGGACCCCCACGAGGGAGAAAATATGTCGGTATGCCGGCTGTCGGGATTCCGGGACCGGTATACTGTGCGCCAGGATCCCGATAGTAGGTATACTGAAGACCACCCGTATATACGGTATATATATATGTGTAGATATGTGTGTATGTAATGTATATATATATATATATACTAGGTGATTCATCGCGCCCTACGGGCGCTCTTCACACCGTCGTTAGGGGCTACGCCCCGTTAACCTCTGCACGGCTTTGAACATACGCAGGGCGGTAGATAACAGAATCAGAAACGCAGGGCAGTATAGAGGGCATACAGAAATGGTGTCCGGTTGAGATAAGATAGAGGGGCGTAGTGGGGGAGAAAGGGAATGTACAGACACGCTGTGCGATCGGTAAAGGATAGGGAGAGTCAGGGTGGTAGGGAGAGGATAAAGAGAGGCAAGGGGTTAGAGAGAAAATACCGTTGCAAGAGGCTACGACCCATTATCCCCTGCACGGGCTTCAGCTGTGCTATAATTGTTATTACATGGAGTATTACCTGATTTTTTTTTTATGGCAGTGGGTAAATATTGTAAGGGGGGAGGACGTGCGATTGTCAAGGGGGCGTAGGCCTTTGTGAGGGCGTGCAGAGTGGCCGCAGGGCACAATGAATAACATAGTGTAGTATATACTGCTAGTGTCTGCATTATGAAGTACCAGATGAGTAACAGCAATGCACTGTAGATAAGATACCAAGGTGCTGTGGCCACAGGTAGCAGAGCCGCTTATACACACAATGGCCACAGGTAGCAGAGCCGCTTATACACACAATACCCACAGGTAGCAGAGCCGCTTATACACACAATACCCACAGGTAGCAGAGGCGCTTATACACAGTGGCTACAGGTAGCAGAGCCACTTATACACACTATGGCCACAGGTAGCAGAGCCGCTTATACACACAATACCCACATGTAGCAGAACCGCTTATACACACAATACCCACAGGTAGCAGAGACGCTTATACACACATTACCCACAGGTAGCAGAACCGCTTATACACACAATACCCACAGGGGGCAGAGGTGCTTATACACACAGTGCCCACAGGTAGCAGAGCCGTTTATACACACAATACCCCCAGGTAGCAGAGGCGCTTATACACACAGTGCCCACAGGTAGCAGAGGCGCTTATACACACAATACCCACAGGTAGCAGAGCCACTTATACACACAGTGCCCACAAGTAGCAGAGCCGCTTATACACATAATGGCCACAGGTAGCAGAGCCGCTTATACACACAATGGCCACAGGTAGCAGAGCCGCTTATACACTCAATACCCACAGGTAGCAGAGCCGCTTATACACACAGTGGCCACAGGTAGCAGAGCCACTTATACACACAATACCCACAGGTAGCAGAGCCGCTTATACACACAATGGCCACAGGAAGCAGAGCAGCTTATACACTCAATACCCACAGGTAGCAGAGCCGTTTATACACACAGTGGCCACAGGTAGCAGAGCCGCTTGTACACACAATACCCACAGGGGGCAGAGGCGCTAATACACACAGTGGCCACAGGTAGCAGAGCCGCTTATACACACAATACCCAGAGGTAGCAGAACCGCTTATACACACAATACCCACAGGTAGCAGAGCCGCTTATACACACATTACCCACAGGTAGCAGAACCGCTTATACACACAATACCCACAGGGGGCAGAGCCGCTTATACACACAGTGCCCACAGCTAGCAGAGCCGCTTATACACACAATACCCCCAGGTAGCAGAGGCGCTTATACACAGTGCCCACAGGTAGCAGAGGTGCTTATACACACAATGGGCACAGGTAGCAGAGCCACGTGTACACACAATACCCACAGGTAGCAGAGCGGCGTATACACACAATACCCACAGGTAGCAAAGCCGCTTATACACACAGTGCCCACAGGTAGCAGAGCCGCTTATACACACAGTGTGCACAGGTAGCAGCGCCACTTATACACAATGGGCTGGTGCGGGGTTAACGCAGTTGGGGAGGGCCGGCTGTGGTGGTGTTGCGGGTGGTGGAGGGGCAGGTGCGTGGGTGTTGGGGGGGGAGGGGCGGGTGCAGGGGTGCTGTGGGTGGGGGAGGGGGCTATTTGGCGGGGTGGTGCGGTTTGGTGGGTGTGAGGGTGCCACGGTTGCGGGGGCGGGTGGTGCTGCAGGAAGGGGAGGGATGGGGGTGGGGGAGCAGGGGTCCTGTGCGTAGGGGAGGGGCGGGGTGCCATGGGTGGAGGGTTGGGAGCAGGGGTGATATGGGTGTGGGAGGGGTTGTGGAAGAAGCTGGTGTGGGAGTGCCGTGGGTGGGGGAGTGGGGGGCTGCGGGTGGGAGTGTGGTGCCATGGGTGTCGGGACAGGTGCGGGGGGCAGGGACGGGTGCAGTAGTGCTGCGGTTGGGGTGTGGGAGGCGGCTGCGGGGGTTTCCGAGGGTTGGCGCTGGTGGGGGAGGGGGTGCGGGAGCAGGGGTGTTGCGGATTGGGGAGGGGCGGGTGCAGGAGGGGCAAATGCGGTGGTGGTGGTGCGGGTGGGGTGGAGGGGTGTAGCGGGGGAGAGGTGGGTATGGGGGTGGAGTGGGGGAGGGGCGGGGTGCCGCGGGTGGGGGAGGGGGCAGTTAGCCGGGGTGGTGCGGTTGGGGGTGGGTGGGGGTGAGGGTGCTATGGTTGCTGTGCGTAGTGGAGGGTCGGGGTGCCATGGGTGGGGAGTTGGGAGCAGGGGTGATGTGGGTTCGGGAGGGTTGGGGGGGCCGTGGGAGAAGCTGGTGTGGGAGTGCCGTGGGTAGGGGAGGGGGGGGGGTTCTGGGCGTGGGGGCGTTGTGCCATGGCTGGGGGACAGGTGTGGGGGGGCAGTGGCGGGTGCAGTGGTGGTGCGGATGGGGGGAGGAAGGCGGCTGCGGGGGTTCCGAGGGTTGGGGGTGTGGCGTGGGTGGGGGAGGGGGTGCAGGAGCAGGGGTGTTGCGGATGGGGGAGGGGTGGGTGCAGGAGGGGCAGATGCGTTGGTGGTGCGGGTGGAGTGGAGGATGCAGGGGTGTAGCGGGGGGAGAGGTGGGTATGGGGGTGGAGTGGGGGGGTGCCAAGGGTGGGGGAGGGGGTGGTTTGCCGGTGTGGTGCATTTGGGGGGGTGGTGGGTTTGAGTGTGCCACGGCTGCAGGGGCGGGTGCTACAGGTAGGGGAGGGGTGGGGGTGCCGGGAGCAGGAGTGCTGTGCGTAGGAGAGTAGCAGGGGTGCCATGGGTGGGGGGTTGGGAGCAGGGGTGATGTGGGTGTGGGAGAAGCTGGTGTGGGAGTGCCGTGGATGGGGGAGGGGGGGTGCTGGGGGTGGGGGCGTGGTGCCATGGGTGGGGGTACAAGTGCGGAGGGGGGCAGGGGCTGGAGCAGTGGTGGTGCAGTTGGGTGGTGGGAGGCAGCTGCTGGGATTCCGAGGGTTGGGGGGGGGGGGGGTGCAGGAGGGGCAGATGCGGTGGTGGTGCGGATTGGGTGAAGGGTGCAGCGGGGGGGAGAGGTGGGTATGGGGAGGGGCAGGGTTGCAGCGGGTGGGGCGGTGCGGGGGGTGCTGCAGGTGTGGGAGCTACGGGTGGGGGCGGGAGTGCCGCGGGTGGGATCGGATGTGGGGGATGCGTTGGGTGCCGCAGGGGGGGGGGGGGGGGGGGGGGCAGTGGGTGTTGGTGCTGTGGGTGGGGGAGGGGGCAGAGTGCCACGGGTGATGCGGGTGTTGGTGCTGCGGGTGGGGGAGGGGGTGGAGTGCCACTGGTGGTGGGTGGATGCGGTGGGTGCCGCGGGTAGGAGGCGCGGGTGTTGGTGCTGCGGGTGGGGGAGAGGGTGGGTATGGGGGAGGGGCAGGGTTGCAGCGGGTGTGGGAGCTACGGGTGGGGGCGGGAGTGCCGCGGGTGGGAGCGGATGTGGGGGATGCGTTGGGTGCCGCAGGGGGGGGGGCAGCGGGTGTTAGTGCTGTGGGTGGGGGAGGGGGGCAGAGTGCCACGGGTGCTGCGGGTGTTGGTGCTGCGGGTGGGGGAGGGGGTGGAGTGCCACGGGTGGTGGGTGGATGTGGTGGGTGCCGCGGGTAGGTGGCGCGGGTGTTGGTGCTGCGGGTGGGGGAGAGGGTGGGAGTGCCGAGGGTGGGGGGCGAATGCGGTTGGTTGCCACGGGTGTTGGTGCTCTGAGCGGGGGAGGGGGCGGAAGTGCCGCGGGTGGTGGGTGGATGTGGCGGGTGTTTGTGCTACGGGTGGGGGAGGGGGCAGGAGCAGTGGCGCCACAACGTGGGTGCGGGCCGCACCCGGGTGTTACCCTCTGAGGGGTGACACCAAAGTGCCGGCTCCTGTCACAGCGCAGAAGCCAGCACTGCAGATTCAGCAGTGTCCGGGTGAAGGCCGTATCCCCCGACCCACAATGTGCCGAAAACGGGGGTCGGGACGCGAAGCCACGCCCCTTCCGTGAAGCCACGCCCCCTTTTCACCCGACCGCACCGGGTGTTATAACAGTAAGTGACGCCTCTGAGCGGGAGTGCCGCGGATGTTGGTTCTGCGGGAGGGGGAGAGGGCGGGAGGAGTGCCGCGGGTGGGGGGCAGATGCGGGTGGTTGCCGCGGGTGGGAGGGGGGAGCGAGTGCGGCTGTCAGTGTCAGCATGTCCCCCTGAACTCTGCAGCAGCCGCTAGTCTGTGAGGCGGGTAGTGTGAGTACCGCTCACAGACAGCGGCTGCTCTGTCACCAGAGAGTGTACGGGGAGAAGGGAGGGAGGGGATTGGGCGGAGATAGGGAGGGGACTGGGCGGAGATGGGGAGGGGACTGGGCGGAGATGGGGAGGGGACTGTTCCTGGCCAGATCTGTGCCTGTGACTCCGCCCAGCGTTTCGGCCAGGCACAGAATCACAGAGTTGGGCAAATATATAGGAGATATATATATATATATATATATATATATATATACAGACACACTAGTTTTACGGACCAGCATATACTGGGTCACCTCAGTCCCCACCCCCGTGATTGGCTCCACCCAGTTCTGGAACCCCCCCCATGCAAATCCTGCGTTTGCCACTGCCTAAACCTATCCCTCCCCCTCCCTGCAGCCTAAACCTAACACTCCCTTTCGCGTTAACCTAACCTCCCCCCTCCCTCCCCACAGCCTAACCCTCCCTTCCCGGCAGCCTAACCTCCCCTCCCCCCAGACTAACCCTCCCTTCCCCGCAGCCTAACCCTAACCTCCCCTCCCCCAGACTAACCCTCCATTCCCCGCAGCCTAACCTCCCATCCCCCAGTCTAACCCTCCCTTACACACAGCCTAACCCTAACCCTCCTCGGTGCTGCCTAAACCTAGTCCTAGGCCTCTCCCTTAGCCTAAACCTAAGAATCCCCAGCATACTTACGTTCGGGACATCGGTGGTTGGGATTTCATCCAAATTCGGAGTTCCTGTGTCGGCATTATGGCTGCGTATTGGGATTCCAGCGCCGGGTTTCTGACTGCCGGCATCCCTACCCCTGGCCAGTGGTGCAAGTATAAAAAATGTCTTCAGCTACTGTGTGCGTGCGACGAAGGGGCGCGCATCAAAAATGGGTGTGGCCAAATGCCATATGGGGCGTGGTCAATGAAAATGTGGGCGTGAGGGGCAGATACACATATGACCCCCACAGTGCCAGATACACGTTGCTCCACAGTGCCAGATACACGAATGCCCCACAGTGCCAGATACACGAATGCCCCACAGTGCCAGATACACGAATGCCCCACAGTGCCAGATACACGAATGCCCCACAGTGCCAGATACACGTTGCCCCACAGTGCCAGATACACGTTGCCCCACAGTGCCAGATACACGAATGCCCCACAGTGCCAGATACACGTTGCCCCACAGTGCCAGATACACGTTGCCCCACAGTGCCAGATACACGAATGC
The DNA here is from genome assembly GCF_028390025.1 of Pseudophryne corroboree. Classification (NCBI taxonomy): domain Eukaryota; kingdom Metazoa; phylum Chordata; class Amphibia; order Anura; family Myobatrachidae; genus Pseudophryne; species Pseudophryne corroboree. The sequence continues at coordinate 20,242,978 of NC_086454.1, forward strand.
CCCACAGTGCCAGATACACGTTGTCCCACAGTGCCAGATACACGAATGCCCCACAGTGCCAGATACACATTGCCCCACAGTGCCAGATACACGTTGCCCCACAGTGCCAGATACACGTTGCCCCACAGTGCCAGATACACGAATGCCCCAGTGCCAGATACACGAATGCCCCACAGTGCCAGATACACGTTGCTCCACAGTGCCAGATACACGTTGCTCCAAAGTGCCAGATACACGAATGCCCCACAGTGCCAGATACACGTTGCCCCACAGTGCCAGATACACGTTGCCCCATACTGCCAGATACATGTTGCCCCACAGTGCTAGATACACGAATGCCCCACAGTGCCAGATACACGTTGCCCCACAGTGCCAGATACACGTTGCCCCACAGTGCCAGATACACGAATGCCCCACAGTGCCAGATACACGAATGCCCCACAGTGCCAGATACACGTTGCCCCACAGTGCCAGATACACGTTGCCCCACAGTGCCAGATACACGAATGCCCCACAGTGCCAGATACACGTTGCCCCACAGTGCCAGATACACGTTGCCCCACAGTGCCAGATACACGAATGCCCCACAGTGCCAGATACACGTTGCCCCACAGTGCCAGATACACGTTGCCCCACAGTGCCAGATACACGAATGCCCCACAGTGCCAGATACACATTGCCCCACAGTGCCAGATACACGTTGCCCCACAGTGCCAGATACACGTTGCCCCACAGTGCCAGATACACGAATGCCCCACAGTGCCAGATACACGAATGCCCCACAGTGCCAGATACACGTTGCTCCACAGTGCCAGATACACGTTGCCCCAAAGTGCCAGATACACGAATGCCCCACAGTGCCAGATACACGTTGCCCCACAGTGCCAGATACACGTTGCCCCATACTGCCAGATACACGTTGCCCCACAGTGCCAGATACACGAATGCCCCACAGTGCCAGATACACGAATGCCCCACAGTGCCAGATACACGTACCCCACAGTGCCAGATATACGTTGCCCCACAGTGCCAGATACACGTTGCCCCACAGTGCCAGATACACGAATGCCCCACAGTGCCAGATACACGAATGCCCCACAGTGCCAGATACAAGAATGCCCCACAGTGCCAGATACACGTTGCCCCACAGTGCCAGATACACGTTGCCCCACAGTGCCAGATACACGAATGCCCCACAGTGCCAGATACATGAATGCCCCACAGTGCCAGATACACGTTGCCCCACAGTGCCAGATACACGAATGCCCCACAGTGCCAGATACACAAATGCCCCACAATGCCAGATACACGTTGCCCCACAGTGCCAGATACACGTTGCCCCACAGTGCCAGATACACGTTGCCCCACAGTGCCAGATACACGTCCCACAGTGCCAGATACACAAATGCCACACAGTGCCAGATACATGTTGCCCCACAGTGCCAGATACACGTTGCCCCACAGTGCCAGATACACGTTGCCCCACAGTGCCAGATACACGAATGCCCCACAGTGCCAGATACACAAATGCCCCACAATGCCAGATACACGTTGCCCCACAGTGCCAGATACACGTTGCCCCACAGTGCCAGATACACGTTGCCCCACAGTGCCAGATACACGTCCCACAGTGCCAGATACACAAATGCCACACAGTGCCAGATACATGTTGCCCCACAGTGCCAGATACACGTTGCCCCACAGTGCCAGATACACGTTGCCCCACAGTGCCAGATACACGAATGCCCCACAGTGCCAGATACACGAATGCCCCACAGTGCCAGATACACGAATGCCCCACAGTGCCAGATACACGTTGCCCCACAGTGCCAGATACACATTGCCCCACAGTGCCAGATACACGAATGCCCCACAGTGCCAGATACACGTTGCCCCACAGTGCCAGATACACGAATGCCCCACAGTGCCAGATACACGTTGCCCCACAGTGCCAGATACACGTTGTCCCACAGTGCCAGATACACGTTGTCCCACAGTGCCAGATACACGAATGCCCCACAGTGCCAGATACACATTGCCCCACAGTGCCAGATACACGAATGCCCCACAGTGCCAGATACACGTTGCCCCACAGTGCCAGATACACGTTGCCCCACAGTGCCAGATACACGTTGCCCCTCAGTGACGGATACACGTTGCCCCACAGTGCCAGATACACGTTGCCCCACAGTGCCAGATACACGTTGCCCCACAGTGCCAGATACACAAATGCCCCACAGTGCCAGATACACGAATACCCCACAGTGCCAGATACACGTACCCCACAGTGCCAGATACACGTTGCCCCACAGTGCCAGATACACGTTGCCCCACAGTGCCAGATACACGAATGCCCCACAGTGCCAGATACAAGAATGCCCCACAGTGCCAGATACACATTGCCCCACAGTGCCAGATACACGTTGCCCCACAGTGCCAGATACACGAATGCCCCACAGTGCCAGATACACGAATGCCCCACAGTGCCAGATACACGTTGCCCCACAGTGCCAGATACACGTTGCCCCACAGTGCCAGATACACGTTGCCCCACAGTGCCAGATACACAAATGCCCCACAGTGCCAGATACACGAGTACCCCACAGTGCCAGATACACGTACCCCACAGTGCCAGATACACGTTGCTCCACAGTGCCAGATACACGTTGCCCCACAGTGCCAGATACACGAATGCCCCACAGTGCCAGATACACGAATGCCCCACAGTGCCAGATACACGAATGCCCCACAGTGCCAGATACACGAGTACCCCACAGTGCCAGATACACGTACCCCACAGTGCCAGATACACGTTGCCCCACAGTGCCAGATACACGTTGCCCCACAGTGCCAGATACACGAATGCCCCACAGTGCCAGATACACGAATGCCCCACAGTGCCAGATACACATTGCCCCACAGTGCCAGATACACGAATGCCCCACAGTGCCAGATACACAAATGCCCCACAATGCCAGATACACGTTGCCCCACAGTGCCAGATACATGTTGCCCCACAATGCCAGATACACGTTGCCCCACAGTGCCAGATACACGTCCCACAGTGCCAGATACACAAATGCCACACAGTGCCAGATACATGTTGCCCCACAGTGCCAGATACACGTTGCCCCACAGTGCCAGATACACGAATGCCCCACAGTGCCAGATACACGAATGCCCCACAGTGCCAGATACACGAATGCCCCACAGTGCCAGATACACGTTGCCCCACAGTGCCAGATACACGAATGCCCCACAGTGCCAGATACACGTTGCCCCACAGTGCCAGATACACGAATGCCCCACAGTGCCAGATACACGTTGCCCCACAGTGCCAGATACACGTTGTCCCACAGTGCCAGATACACGAATGCCCCACAGTGCCAGATACACATTGCCCCACAGTGCCAGATACACGAATGCCCCACAGTGCCAGATACACGTTGCCCCACAGTGCCAGATACACGTTGCCCCAAAGTGCCAGATACACGAATGCCCCACAGTGCCAGATACACGTTGCCCCTCAGTGACGGATACACGTTGCCCCACAGTGCCAGATACACGTTGCCCCACAGTGCCAGATACACAAATGCCCCACAGTGCCAGATACACGAATACCCCACAGTGCCAGATACACGTACCCCACAGTGCCAGATACACGTTGCCCCACAGTGCCAGATACACGTTGCCCCACAGTGCCAGATACACGAATGCCCCACAGTGCCAGATACAAGAATGCCCCACAGTGCCAGATACACATTGCCCCACAGTGCCAGATACACGTTGCCCCACAGTGCCAGATACACGAATGCCCCACAGTGCCAGATACACGAATGCCCCACGGTGCCAGATACACGTTGCCCCACAGTGCCAGATACACGTTGCCCCAGTGCCAGATACACGTTGCCCCACAGTGCCAGATACACAAATGCCCCACAGTGCCAGATACACGAGTACCCCACAGTGCCAGATACACGTACCCCACAGTGCCAAATACACGTTGCCCCACAGTGCCAGATACACGTTGCCCCACAGTGCCAGATACACGAATGCCCCACAGTGCCAGATACAAGAATGCCCCACAGTGCCAGATACACATTGCCCCACAGTGCCAGATACACGTTGCCCCACAGTGCCAGATACACGAATGCCCCACAGTGCCAAATACACGAATGCCCCACAGTACCAGATACACGTTGCCCCACAGTGCCAGATACACGTTGCCCCACAGTGCCAGATACACGAATGCCCCACAGTGCCAGATACACGAATGCCTCACAGTGCCAGATACACGTTGCCCCACAGTGCCAGATACACGTTGCCCCCACAGTGCCAGATACACGTTGCCCCCACAGTGCCAGATATACGTTGCCCCCCACAGTGCCAGATATACGTTGCCCCCTACAGTGCCAGATATACATTGCCCCCCTCAGTGCCAGGTATACATTGCCCCCCACAGTGCCAGATATACATTGCCCCCCACAGTGCAAGGTATTCATGAAGCAGCAGCCCCCCCCCCTTCCCCTGCTCACCGCTGCTGTCTTGTCTCCCGTGTGTGAGGGGAGGAGAGCGCAGCCTGCGCCTCTCCTTCCCCTCAGTCTCCGGCGGGTGAGTTCAATTCAGCGCCGATCCGTAAGCCAATCAAAGCTCCGCTAGCTCTGATTGGCTCACGGGCGGCGCTGATTTGAACGAAGACATTGAGGGGCAGGAGAGGCGCAGGCTGCGCTCTCCTCCCCTCACATCAGCGGTAGCGAGCGGCGGCCCGTCGGTGTGGGTACGGCGTACCCACGGCGAAATTCTTAAGGGTAAGCCGTACCCACCCGTACCCGCATACTTGCACCGCTGCCCCTGGCATCGTAACCGCATCCCGTTCAAAAACTCTGGTGAGCAGTCTAGAAATGAGGACCACTGCAAAACACTATGCAACCTAAAACATTAAAATACACTTATCTGGTCTTATACTGTAGGTGACTACTAAGATGAATTTTAATTTATGTATATTGGAAAGTAAAATGTATTCCTCTAACATACTATAGTAAATTGGTCTTTTAATACAATTATCTTAAAGTGCAAATACATTTTTTTTTTAAATCCAATACTTTTTTTTAATTGTTTTTCAGTTTCGCAAAAAAACAAATAAAAAGAAAAACAAAAAAAAACAGAACAGTAGTCGTAACTTTTCCCAACTCAAGGGAATACGCAGATTTCCAACTCTAACTAGTATCAAATATAGCATTAGCGATATGCAGGCTTAAATTCCAAAAACATGCATCTATAAATTCGGAGAAGTGTTACAGATCGTCAAATATTAATCAGATACTGTCACAACTGAGGGCCTGAGCTGACGGAAGGCAGCCTCAGTTGTAGGGGCTGAGGTGTACCGGAACCTGGGAGGTTGTATCAGACCCCTGGACATGTAAATAACATGAAGAGAAACCGCCCGAAGGCGTGACCACGACAACTTGAGTAATAGTCAATGATATTTATTTATGACAAACTCCATGCATCACAGTAGCAGTAAAAGAAACATAAAAATCAGCAGAGAAATAATAATACAGTTCCTGGGTACTACAGGGTGGCAGGGGCCACAGAGCTCTGGTGGTATGAGACAGTTCTTATTATCTGCAAGTTGGAAAGTCCTTACCAGGCTCAACTGTAGCAATGGGGAAAGCCCAGGGTCGTACCAGCTGGTGTTCCAGGGAAAGCTGGACTGCTGTAGATAAAATGCTGCTGTGGGTACTGGTTAGAACCAGACAGGTGTTGGCACGGAGTGGATACTGGCTGGAACCAGTTAAATAATAAATAAAGCTTGAGAGCGATGCAATATAGATGAAATGTAGAATTTGAGAGCGGAGAAATAATAATACCGGTGGAGAGTGGTAAACTGCAGAAAGGACACCGGCCCTTTAAGAGAAGCTGTACACTGCTGGAAGCTGAGCTGGAAGCAGGTGATGTTGTAGCTGGAAACAGGTGAGTCCAGAATGGATCGGAGAGTCAGGCTACACCGCAGATGGAATGCTGGTGCGGGTCTCTATAGCAGAAGTCTGGAGACAGGAGCTGGAACCTGGAAGACATTCACAGAAGAGAGACAAACTGGAACTAGGTTTGACAACCAAAGCACTGACGCCTTCCTTGCTCAGGCACAACCTATTTATACCTGCAGCAAGGAAGGCATTGGCTAGGCAATTATGCAAATTAATAATACTGACAACGGATTGGTAGGAAAGATCAGCTGACAGAATCCAAGATGGCTGCGCCCATGCAGACACTTGGAGGGAAGTTTGGATTGTAATCCATGTGGTCTGGAAAACAGTAATGGCGGCGCCGGCCACCGGAGACAGGAGACGCCAGGCTGACAGATGCACATCCGACCACGCGGACACAGCGGAGGCCGCGGCTGACGTAATCGCCACTCTGAATGCAGAAGCTCAGGGACGGCGGCGGAGGCCGCGGGAGACGCCATGCCAGATGTATAAGGCGTTACTGTGACTGCGTCCAGAGAGACAGGCGAGGATGCGGGAATGTGCACATCAGGATGACAGATGGGATCCGGTCCTGGAGCGCTGAGCCAGCCTTAGGAGGCATCTGATAGGTAAGAAATGGCGTCCAGATACCCGGATCGTGACAGCACCCCCCCTTTAGGAGTGGCCCCAGGACACTTCTTTGGCTTTTGAGGAAACTTGGAATGGAATCTCCGGACCAAGGCAGGAGCATGGACATCAGAAGCATTGGTCCATGAACGTTCCTCAGGGCCATAACCCTTCCAGTCAATAAGATACTGAAGTTGACCGTAACGGTGACGTGAGTCCAGGATCTTGGCCACTTCATACTCAACGCCTCGTTGAGTTTGGACTTTCGGAGTTGGAGGAAGTGAGGAATGAAACCGATTCAAGATTAACGGTTTCAACAGGGAAACATGGAATGTTCTGGGTATTTTTAAGAAAGGAGGTAACTGGAGTCTGTAAGCAACAGGATTGATGACTTGATCAATTTTAAAAGGACCGATGAAGCGAGGTGCAAACTTCATACTGGGAACTCTCAACCTCAAATTCTTCGTGGATAACCATACCCGATCACCCACCTTGAGAGCAGGAACTGCTCGACGCTTCTTATCCGCAAACTTCTTGTACCTGAACGATGCCTTGAGCAGAGCTGATCGTACGCTCTTCCAGATATTGGCAAACTGATGCAAGGTGATATCCACTGCGGGAACAGAAGTTGCTGGAAGCGGTTGGAACTCAGGGACTTTAGGGTGGAATCCAAAGTTGGTGAAGAATGGTGTTGAAGAAGATGAAGAATGATACTGGTTGTTATGACAGAACTCGGCCCAGGGAAGTAATTGAACCCAGTCATCTTGAGAGGAGGACACATAGATGCGGAGGAAGGACTCCAAGTCCTGATTCACCCTCTCAGTTTGACCATTGGTCTGAGGATGGTAAGCCGTGGAAAACTTTAGCTTGACTTGGAGGACTTGACATAAACTTCGCCAGAATTTGGCTGTGAATTGAACTCCTCGATCTGAGATAATTTCTCCTGGAAGACCGTGGAGTCGGAAGATCTCTTGTATAAATACTTGAGCCAACTTGGAAGCTGACGGAAGACCGGTGAGAGGAATGAAGTGTGCCATCTTGGTGAACCGGTCAACTACCACCCAGATGGTATTGAACTTGTTGCACATGGGCAAATCTGTAATAAAATCCATCGACAAATGGGTCCATGGTCGACGGGGAACAGATAGTGGAACCAGTTGCCCCGCAGGCGACTGGCGGGATACTTTATGTTGGGCACACTTTGGGCAAGATGCAATAAACTCCAAAACGTCCTTTTTCAGAGTTGTCCACCAATAGGACCTAGAGATAAACTCCAGGGTTTTTTGGATACCTGTATGTCCGGCAAAGCGGGAAGCATGGGCCCAATGCATGAGCTTCTTCCTTAGTGTCGGCTTCACAAAACTTTTCCCTGATGGGGGCGTAGAGTCCATCCCTACCGTGGAGAATGCCAACGGATTTATAATAGGATGCTTGTCTGAAGACTCTGACTCATTTTCTTGCTCCCATGAGCGGGAAAGGGCATCGGCCTTGCGATTCTGAGAGCCCGGACAGAACTGGAGTTTAAAGTCGAATCTGGAAAAGAAAAGTGCCCATCTGGCCTGACGAGGGTTGAGACATTGTGCGCCTTTTAGATATAGAAGGTTCTTGTGGTCTGTAAGTATAGTAATTGAATGGGAAGTTCCCTCCAACAGATATCTCCACTCCTCTAGAGCGAGCTTGATGGCTAGCAACTCCTGGTCGCCAATGGCATAGTTGCGCTCTGCTGGGGAGAACTTCCGGGAGAAGAAACTGCAAGGATGTAAATGGCCATCTTTAGCCCTCTGGGATAACACCGCTCCTACTCCAACGGAGGAGGCATCCACCTCTAAGATGAAAGGAGAGTCGATGTCAGGCTGTTTCAGGACAGGCGCAGAGATGAACCTCTGTTTCAAAAGATGAAAAGCTTGCATGGCTTCTTCAGACCACTTGGACGGGTTAGCACCCTTCTTGGTGAAAGCAGTAATAGGCGCCACAATGGTGGAAAAGTCTCGTATAAACTTTCGGTAATAATTGGCGAACCCTAAGAACCTCTGGACCCCTTTGAGGGTTAAGGGTACCGGCCAATTCTGGATTGCTTGTAGTTTCTCAGGATCCATCTCTAGTCCGGAACCGGACACAATGTACCCTAGAAACGGAATGGACTTGACTTCAAAGACGCATTTCTCTAATTTGCAGTAGAGATGATTGACACGGAGACGGGACAGAACCTCCTTTACCCAAAAACGATGTTCCTCTAAATTGTTGGCAAAAATGAGGATATCATCTAGATAGACCACGACATGACGGTATAGAATGTCTCTGAAGATCTCATTGACGAAATGCTGGAAGACAGCTGGAGCATTGCTCAATCCGAAGGGCATGACGAGGTACTCATAATGTCCGTCACGGGTGTTAAATGCGGTCTTCCACTCGTCACCCTCACGGATCCGGATGAGATTGTATGCACCTCTCAAGTCCAGCTTTGTAAAGATGGTAGCTCCGCTAACTCTGTCAAAGAGCTCAGTAATCAGGGGTAAAGGATAGCGGTTCTTGATGGTAATGTCGTTCAAACCTCTGTAGTCGATGCACGGCCGCAGACCACCATCTTTCTTTTTTACAAAGAAGAAGCCTGCGCCGGCTGGAGAAGAAGAAGGTCGAATGAACCCCTTTGCTAGGTTCTCTTTAATGTATTCCTCCATAGAATGCGTCTCAGGCAGAGACAACGGATAAGTTCGGCCTCGAGGTGGAACCTTCCCTGGAACGAGATCAATCGGGCAGTCCCATTCTCTATGAGGAGGAAGGATATCAGCAGAAGCTTTACTGAACACATCCGTGAAATCTTGATATGGTGGAACATCAGACGACCTGGGGGAGGAAGAACAGACAGGCTACACTTTAAACAAACATGTCTCAGCACAGGAGGGACCCCATGCCAGGATTTGCGTAGTCGTCCAATCAATTGTAGGATTGTGAAGACGGAGCCATGGAAGGCCCAGGACCACAGGATGTGTGGCTCTTGGAATCACTAAAAGTGAAATAAGTTCGGAATGAAGAACTCCCACTCTCAGACGAACTGGTAGAGTCCTTAGAGCAATAACTGTATCAAACATTTTACTGCCATCCACGGCAGTTAAGGAAAAGGAGGAAGGAAGTCTCTCGGTGGGTAGGGACCACCGTTTAACATAGGCTTCGGTAATAAAGTTCCCAGCTGCTCCGGAATCAAGGAGGGCAGTGACGTTCCGATAACGTTGAGCAACTTGAAGCAAGACTGGGAGATTACAATCTTGAGGAGATGGAGAGGAGATCATTACTCCTAGCCGGCCCTCTCCTTGGCGAGCTAGGATTTGGAGTTTCCCGGACGTTTGGGACAGGCATTAATAGTGTGAGACGGAGCTGCACAATACAGACAGAGAGACTCAGAGAGACGTCTTCGGCGCTCAGCAGGAGTTAAACGGGAACGGCCAATTTGCATGGGTTCATCTTTAGTTGGTGACAGTTGGTGAGGAGGAGGAGCAGAAGATTTTGGAGCAGATGATCTTCCACGCTCAGTTGCTCTCTCTCTGAAACGTAAGTCAACTTTCGTACAAAGTGAGATTAGCTCATCTAACTTGGAGGGTAAGTCTCTGGTAGCTAACTCATCTTTAATACGCTCGGATAAACCATGCCAGAATGCAGCATACAGGGCCTCGTCGTTCCATGCCAGTTCAGATGCCAGGATCTGGAACTGTATAAGATATTGTCCTACAGTACGTGATCCCTGGCGTAAACGGAGAATCTCAGACGAAGCTGAAGTTACCCGGCCTGGCTCGTCGAAGATGCGCCTGAATGTTGACACGAATGCAGTGTAAGAAGATAGCAGGGTGTCGGACCTCTCCCATAACGGTGATGCCCAGTCAAGGGCTGAGCCACTGAGAAGAGAGATGATGTAGGCAATTTTTGTACGGTCACTGGGAAAATTGCCTGGTTGTAGCTCAAACTGAATCTCACACTGGTTGAGAAATCCCCTGCAGAATCTTGGAGATCCGTCAAATTTTGCTGGCGTTGGAAGATGAAGACGTGGAGCAGAAACGGGTAAGGTGGGTGGGGTTATAGTTGGAGTCACTGTGGTTGACGCCCCAGATGCGCCTGATCCACGGAGAGTTGTCTGAATCCCATCCAGCCGAGTAGAGAGATCCTGGAGACAGCGGATGATGTGGCCCTGTGCAGCCTCCTGATGTTCAAGTCGGGCTGCCAGTTCTTGCATCGGCCTGGCCGCTTGATCCTGGTCTCCGGCTGGATTCATTAGGTCAGTGCTTACTGTCACAACTGAGGGCCTGAGCTGACGGAAGGCAGCCTCAGTTGTAGGGGCTGAGGTGTACCGGAACCTGGGAGGTTGTATCAGACCCCTGGACATGTAAGTAACATGAAGAGAAACCGCCCGAAGGCGTGACCACGACAACTTGAGTAAAAGTCAATGATATTTATTTATGACAAACTCCATGCATCACAGTAGCAGTAAAAGAAACATAAAAATCAGCAGAGAAATAATAATACAGTTCCTGGGTACTACAGGGTGGCAGGGGCCACAGAGCTCTGGTGGTATGAGACAGTTCTTATTATCTGCAAGTTGGAAAGTCCTTACCAGGCTCAACTGTAGCAATGGGGAAAGCCCAGGGTCGTACCAGCTGGTGTTCCAGGGAAAGCTGGACTGCTGTAGATAAAATGCTGCTGTGGGTACTGGTTAGAACCAGACAGGTGTTGGCACGGAGTGGATACTGGCTGGAACCAGTTAAATAATAAATAAAGCTTGAGAGCGATGCAATATAGATGAAATGTAGAATTTGAGAGCGGAGAAATAATAATACCGGTGGAGAGTGGTAAACTGCAGAAAGGACACCGGCCCTTTAAGAGAAGCTGTACACTGCTGGAAGCTGAGCTGGAAGCAGGTGATGTTGTAGCTGGAAACAGGTGAGTCCAGAATGGATCGGAGAGTCAGGCTACACCGCAGATGGAATGCTGGTGCGGGTCTGTATAGCAGAAGTCTGGAGACAGGAGCTGGAACCTGGAAGACATTCACAGAAGAGAGACAAACTGGAACTAGGTTTGACAACCAAAGCACTGACGCCTTCCTTGCTCAGGCACAACCTATTTATACCTGCAGCAAGGAAGGCATTGGCTAGGCAATTATGCAAATTAATAATACTGACAACGGATTGGTAGGAAAGATCAGCTGACAGAATCCAAGATGGCTGCGCCCATGCAGACACTTGGAGGGAAGTTTGGATTGTAATCCATGTGGTCTGGAAAACAGTAATGGCGGCGCCGGCCACCGAAGACAGGAGACGCCAGGCTGACAGATGCACATCCGACCACGCGGACACAGCGGAGGCCGCGGCTGACGTAATCGCCACTCTGAATGCAGAAGCTCAGGGACGGCGGCGGAGGCCGCGGGAGATGCCATGCCAGATGTATAAGGCGTTACTGTGACTGCGTCCAGAGAGACAGGCGAGGATGCGGGAATGTGCACATCAGGATGACAGATGGGATCCGGTCCTGGAGCGCTGAGCCAGCCTTAGGAGGCATCTGATAGGTAAGAAATGGCGTCCAGATACCCGGATCGTGACAGATACATTACATAAAATCGCTTATGACAAAAAAAAAGAACAAGGTTAAGCATCACAACACACAACATAAAACGCGGGCGGGGGAGTGGCTGGCGCAGGCGCCCATAAAGGCGACACATAGGAAGGAGAGACAGCTCTCCCGATGCAGATCTATTTCCGACAGTTTCACTCAGGCCACCTGGCAGATGTCCTAATCTTCTATACACCTAGAAATCGGACGCGCAGTGGCAGACGCTCAAGCACTGCGGTACAGTGATTGCGGGGACTCGAGCCATCTACCCCACAGGTCTTGATATTTTTTCCTTGCTTTCCTGGCTAAGTAAATATACATATTTCTCGTGGGCGGCCGTATCATTAACAAGTGAGACCCAGGACTGGAATGTGGGAGCATCTTTAGCTAACCAGAGTCTGGCTATACACACCTTAGCCAAGCCACAAAGATTAATTACATATCGTTTGGCAGGAGGATCCAGGGCATCCTCCACCATAGCTGATAACACACATGTCACCGGGGAACATATAGAAGCTGGGATTCCAGTCGACACCAGGGCGTTGATAACACCAGACCAGAATATAGCCATTTTAGGGCAAAGCCAGAGAATGTGCCAGAAATCTGCATCTAAATTGTCACATTTAGGACATCTGGTGGAGTGAGTACCCCCCCATACAGCACAATCGCACTGGTGTCATATATACTCTGTGTATAATAAATAGTTGGATTTGTTGATATCTAGTGGTGGTGGTGGATAATCGTGGGGAGCCTAGAGCACCCTCCCATATCTCATCAGAAATTGAACCCAGGTCAGATTCCCACTTAGTCCTAAGAAAGGATAGAGGGTCAGAGTAGTGAGGCCGAAGTATAGTTGTATAAATATTGGATACCAAATGTCCATTCCCCAAGTTTTGTAAAAGGGACTTAACTGGAGAGTCGATAATCATTGGAGGGGTATCGGGAAACTGTGCGTTAATCTCATGTCTCAATTGCAGGCAACGGTAGAATTGAGAAGAGGGTATATTGTAGTCCTATTGGAGCTGCAGGAAGTTTCAATATATCATCATTATACAAGTGTCCCAGGGATGTCACACCTCATCTCCCCCCAAACTGCCCCAGGTTGCAGCGAGGCCAATTCTGGGAAACCAAGGACATTGGGGGTGATTCCGAGTTGATCGCTCATTGTCGATTTTCGTAACGGAGCGATTAATGCGAAAATGCGCATGCGCATGGTACGCAGGGCGCATGCGCTAAGTATTTTAGCTCAAAACTTAGTAGATTTACTCACGGCAGAACGAAGAATTTTCATCGTTGAAGTGATCGGAGTGTGATTGACAGGAAGTGGGCTTTTCTATGCGGAAACTGACCGTTTTCAGGGGGTGTGCGGAAAAACGCAGGTGTGCCAGGATAAAACGCGGGAGTGTCTGGAGAAACGGGGGAGTGGCTGTCCAAACGCGGGGCGTGTTTGTGACGTCAAACCAGGAACGAAATGGCCTGAGCTGATCGCAGTGTAGGAGTAAGTCTCGAGCTACTCAGAAACTGCTAAGAATTTTCTATTCGCAATTCTGCTAATCTTTCGTTCGCAATTCTGCTAAGCGAAGATACACTCCCAGAGGGCGGCGGCCTAGCGTGTGCAATGCTGCTAAAGGCAGCTAGCGAGCGAACAACTCAGAATCACCCCCATTGTCCAAAGGAGTATCTGGGTCTATACCTTGGCCTAATAAGAGAATATGTACCTGTTTCCATACAAGAATGGCCTGTTTTATTATAGGGACCTTGGACAATTTAGAGTACCCACAGAAAAGCATCTGTAAGGGAGTGCCACCAGGGTACTTCTGTAGTAGCATTTGTGAATGTATAGTGAGGGTATCGGAGTCAGTCACCAACTCCCACATGTGTGCCAACTGCGCAGCGTAGTGATAGAATTTAAAGATAGGGAGAGCCAAGCCACCCAGCAATCTTGGTCTGGACAAGATGTCAAGCTTCAACCGTGCTCTCCTGCTAGCCCAGAACAAGGAAGATAGCAGACTATCAATCTGTCTGAATAATTTTAAGACAATATATATAGGGGATTGCTGGAGGACGTAAAGAAGATTAGGCAAATACACCATTTTCACCAAGTTGACCCTACCAGTAACCGTCAGAGGCAAAGTCCCCCAGACCTTGACCTTTGTGCGAAGATACACAATCTACGGCATAATATTAAGAGAAACGTAGGTGCAGGGATCATTCGACACCCATATGCCCAGGTATTTGAAGGAATCTACCCATTTAAGCGGGGTATGGATCAATGGGGCTACCGGAATTGGGCCCCTAAGTGGAGTAATGGTGGACTTATACCAGATAATTTTGAGCCCAGAGAAGCGTCCGTAGGTAGTTATTAAATCAAGGAGTTTAGGCATAGAGGAAACATAATCATCAACAAATAATAAAAGGTCATCAGCGTATAATGCTATTCTTTCCGCTCTTGCGCCCACCCTAATACCAACAATATCTTGAGAAGCTCTAATTAAACATGCCACAGGCTCAATAGCAATGGCGAACAGGGTTGTGGACAGAGGGCTGCCTTGTCTCGTTCCCCTAGACAGGGGAAAGGAGTGGGACACACACCCGTTCACGGAGACTCTGGCCATAGGCAGGGAATACAGTAATTTAACATAGCTGATAAAGTTGGGGCCCAGGCCAAATCTACTCATAGTTTCCCATAGGAAGGCCCACTCCACCGAGTCAAAGGCCTTTGCGGCATCTAAAGAGGCTACAACGGAAGAGCAGGCCTCCCCCCGAGAAACCTGGAAATGAGTGAATAGACGTCTTAAATTAACAGCAGTGGACTTACCAGGCATAAAGCCCGTTTGGTCAGGGTGAATAATTTGAGTTATAGCCTAATTAAGCCTGGAGGCCAGAACTTTGGCCAGGACTTTAATATCCGTGGGCAGCAGGGAGATAGGACGGTAAGATTCAACCCTCTTGCGGTCTTTATCTGGTTTAGGAATCACTATGATTAATGCCTCCGCCATAGACGGGGAAAGCACGTTTTGGGCAAAGATTGTGTTAAATAAGGTAAGCAATTGTGGGGCAAAAAATTTAGCGTGTTTCTTATACAATTCCGATGGAATGCCATCAAGGCCTGAGGCCTTACCATCAGGGGAAGCAGAGATCCTCCAATGATAAAGGAGCATCAAGAAGCGCTCTGGCTTCACTGGAAATACAGGGCAGTTGAATTCCATTTAAATAATCACACAGTTCTAGCGGGGAACAGGTCAATTTGGAACTATACAGTGCCTGATAGTATGAAACAAATTCAGCTACGATCTGGGGGGTACGGTCCAGCACCGTCCCGGCCGAATTCAAAACCTCCGCTTCTGTATGAGAGGATCGATCTTCTCTTGCAAGATTAGCCAAATAGGAGCTTGGTCTGTCCCCAGTAGCATAGTGGACATGCGAGGAGAAGAGAAGGCTGTGTTGGGTTTTCCCCCACAGATATTCCTCACATTTATCCCTAGCATGGAGCCAATCCAGCTTGGAGGTATCCAAGCCATCCTGTAAATATGCCAACTCTGAAGCATCAACCCGAGCCTCCAACTCAGCTTCATGTTTTCTAAAGGAGGATTTAAGACTTCCCACCCTCTTGATCAAAGTCCCTCTCAGAAAAGCCTTAAAGGTTTCCCAGAGCAGAGAAACATCGGTGGTGTCTTTATGCAAAGCAAAAAATTCTAGCCAGCTAGCCTCCAGTTCTGATCCCTCACCTATATGCGTCAGCCAGAAAGAGTTAAATCGCCACACTGCTTGTCCTCGCTGACAGTCTAAGTCAATATGTAGCGATATAGGGGAGTGATCCGAAATACCCCATGTCTCATATTTAACATTATGAACTTTAGGCAAAAGCTCCCGGGAAATGAGGGCCATCTCTATCCTAGAGAAGGAGGAGTGAGAGTGTGAAAAACACGAATATTGCCTCAAATCGGGGTACCGCAATCTCCAGGGATCAACCAAACCCAGCTCAGAGACAGTGTCTGCAAACGGAGACCGCTTTGGCTGTGGGTTGCAGGATGCCGCAGAAAGCCTATCCATCTCATAATTTAAAACATTATTAAAGTCACCCATACAGATAGCGGCTACCCCAGGGGATGCAGCCATAAAAGCAGACGCCTTTTTAAGCACGTCGTGCGAATATGGAGGGGGCACATATATAGCCAGCAACAATAGGGGGACGGAATGAATTTTACCTTTTAGAAACACATATCTACCCCATTGATCTGTTTGCACATTATCAAGCGAGAAGGGAACAGATTTCTTAATTAGGATTGACACTCCCCGGGACGCTGCGGTATGCATGGAATGGAAAGCCCAGCCCACCCACGGCCTTTTAAGAGACATAATTTTAGTACCCACTAAGTGAGTTTCCATCAAGCAGGTTATATCCGATGCATAATGCTTGATCTGTCGAAGTACTAGGGAGCGCTTGATTTTATCCTTGATCCCCCGCACATTCCACGACAGAAATGTAACCAAAGCCATAGCAAAGCATCATTTTAATAAGGCAGACTACCCGCGACCAGCCGACTCCAACACATATAAAGGAAAATAAGCCCGTTAGCATTTGTGACACAAGCATATCATGAACAAGCACTTTGCACATCAGGAAATGGAAACAATACAATAACAATATTCTAAAATAACTCCCACCCCCACCCCGTATACCACTTAAAACTTGCAGCATACCTGGTTCCCTAACAAACAAAACTCCCTAAACACTAACAGTAATTAACCAAGGCAGAAAATACCTTTACATATTGTTCTAATAAAAACCAAAACCAAAATGCACTATCCAAAAATCCAAAAAAGGGGCCAAGAATTTAATGACCTTAAGGCAGGAGAAACTCCCAGCTAAGTTCAAATCCCCCCCTAGGCCACTGCAACAACCCCAACTGAATAGGATTTCTGGGACTATGCAGCAGAACCAGTAGCGGATCTTCCGGAGGGCGCCGCACAATGGCAAGATCCACTACTGCTGTGCCCTCCGCTACCCGCTGTGTCCCCCGGCTGTGTCCCCCTGTGAAGGGAACTAGACGCGTAGCGTCTAGTTTCCCTTCATGGAGAGGACCTTTGCTGTGCGGTGCGCGATGACGTCATCGCGCACCGCACAGCAAAGGTCCTCTCCACGAAGGGAACTAGACGCTACGCATCTAGTTTCCCTTTGTGGAGAGGACCTTTGCTGTGCGGTGCGCGATGATGTCATCGCGCACCGCTCAGCATTTCAGCGGCGCTACTACTGTACAGGGGGCGTAACTGACCACGCCCCCTGTACGAAGCCATGCCCACATGCACTGCCCGGGGCGCAAAAAGGGCTCGAACCGGCCCTGAGCAGAACAAACACCCATAATATAGAACATAACAGCAGTACAGGAGTATCAATTAGTACTCTCCCCGTCTACACATGGCCACATGACTAGAGATGAGCGGGTTCGGTTCCTCGGAATCCGAACCCGCCCGAACTTCAGTTTTTTTTACACGGGGCCGAGCGACTCGGATCTTCCCGCCTTGCTCGGTTAACCCGAACGCGCCCGAACGTCATCATCCCGCTGTCGGATTCTCGCGAGGCTCGGATTCTATCGCGAGACTCGGATTCTATATAAGGAGCCGCGCGTCGCCGCCATTTTCACACGTGCATTGAGATTGATAGGGAGAGGACGTGGCTGGCGTCCTCTCCGTTTAGACTAGAGTACTAGAGAGAGACACAAATTTTGGGGAGCATATTATTAGGAGGAGTACTACTTGCTGCTGATAGTGTGACCAGTGACCACCAGTTTAATTAATCCGTTCTCTGCCTGATAAAAAACGATACACAGTGTGACACAGTCACATACCATATCTGTGCTCAGCCCAGTGTGCTGCATCACATGTAATACTGTATATCATTATCTGACTGTGCTGAGTGCTCACTGCTCACACAGCTTAATTGTGGGGGAGACTGGGGAGCAGTTATAGCAGGAGTACATATTTTAAGTACAGTGCACACTTTTGCTGCCAGAGTGCCACTGCCAGTGTGACTGACCAGTGACCACTGACCACCAGTATTGTGATTGTCTGCTGACCACCAGTATAATTGTGATTGTCTGCCTGAAAAAGTTAAACACTCGTCGTGTGGTGTTTTTATAAACGCATTCTGCAGACAGTGTCCAGCAGGTCCGTCATTACATAATATATACCTGTCCGGCTGCAGTGCTAGTGTGATATATATATATATTTTAATTTTATCTCATTATCATCCAGTCTATATTAGCAGCAGACACAGTACGGTAGTCCACGGCTGTAGCTACCTCTGTGTCGGCAGTCGCTCGTCCATCCATAATTGTATACCACCTACCCGTGTTTTTTTTTTCTTTCTATCTTCTTGATACTAGTAGCTTACTTTAGGAGTCTGCAGTGCTGACAGACAGTGTCCAGCAGGTCCGTCATTACATAATATATACCTGTCCGGCTGCAGTACTAGTGTGATATATATATATATATATATTTTAATTTTATCTCATTATCATCCAGTCTATATTAGCAGCAGACACAGTACGGTAGTCCACGGCTGTAGCTACCTCTGTGTCGGCAGTCGCTCGTCCATCCATAATTGTATACCACCTACCCGTGTTTTTTTTTTCTTTCTATCTTCTTGATACTAGTAGCTTACTTTAGGAGTCTGCAGTGCTGACAGACAGTGTCCAGCAGGTCCGTCATTACATAATATATACCTGTCCGGCTGCAGTACTAGTGTGATATATATATATATATTTTAATTTTATCTCATTATCATCCAGTCTATATTAGCAGCAGACACAGTACGGTAGTCCACGGCTGTAGCTACCTCTGTGTCGGCAGTCGCTCGTCCATCCATAATTGTATACCACCTACCCGTGGTTTTTTTTTTTTCTATCTTCTTGATACTAGTAGCTTACTTTAGGAGTCTGCAGTGCTGACAGACAGTGTCCAGCAGGTCCGTCATTACATAATGTATACCTGTCCGGCTGCAGTACTAGTGTGATATATATATATATTTTAATTTTATCTCATTATCATCCAGTCTATATTAGCAGCAGACACAGTACGGTAGTCCACGGCTGTAGCTACCTCTGTGTCGGCAGTCGCTCGTCCATCCATAATTGTATACCACCTACCCGTGTTTTTTTTTTCTCTATCTTCTTGATACTAGTAGCTTACTTTAGGAGTCTGCAGTGCTGACAGACAGTGTCCAGCAGGTCCGTCATTACATAATATATACCTGTCCGGCTGCAGTACTAGTGTGATATATATATATATATATATATTTTAATTTTATCTCATTATCATCCAGTCTATATTAGCAGCAGACACAGTACGGTAGTCCACGGCTGTAGCTACCTCCCTGTCGGCAGTCGCTCGTCCATCCATAATTGTATACCACCTACCCGTGGTTTTTTTTTTTCTATCTTCTTGATACTAGTAGCTTACTTTAGGAGTCTGCAGTGCTGACAGACAGTGTCCAGCAGGTCCGTCATTACATAATATATACCTGTCCGGCTGCAGTACTAGTGTGATATATATATATATTTTAATTTTATCTCATTATCATCCAGTCTATATTAGCAGCAGACACAGTACGGTAGTCCACAGCTGTAGCTACCTCTGTGTCGGCAGTCGCTCGTCCATCCATAATTGTATACCACCTACCCGTGGTTTTTTTTTTTTTCTATCTTCTTGATACTAGTAGCTTACTTTAGGAGTCTGCAGTGCTGACAGACAGTGTCCAGCAGGTCCGTCATTACATAATATATACCTGTCCGGCTGCAGTACTAGTGTGATATATATATATATTTTAATTTTATCTCATTATCATCCAGTCTATATTAGCAGCAGACACAGTACGGTAGTCCACGGCTGTAGCTATCTCTGTGTCGGCAGTCGCCGGGGAGTGTTTTTTGGAAGGGCCATCCTGCGTGACACTGCAGTGACACTCCTAGATGGGCCAGGTGTTTGTGTCGGCCACTAGGGTCGCTTATCTTACTCACACAGCTACCTCATTGCGCCTCTTTTTTTCTTTGCGTCATGTGCTGTTTGGGGAGTGTTTTTTGGAAGGGCCATCCTGCGTGACACTGCAGTGCCACTCCTAGATGGGCCAGGTGTTTGTGTCGGCCACTAGGGTCGCTTAGCTTACTCACACAGCTACCTCATTGCGCCTCTTTTTTTCTTTGCGTCATGTGCTGTTTGGGGAGTGTTTTTTGGAAGGGCCATCCTGCGTGACACTGCAGTGCCACTCCTAGATGGGCCAGGTGTTTGTGTCGGCCACTAGGGTCGCTTAGCTTACTCACACAGCTACCTCATTGCGCCTCTTTTTTTCTTTGCGTCATGTGCTGTTTGGGGAGTGTTTTTTGGAAGGGCCATCCTGCGTGACACTGCAGTGCCACTCCTAGATGGGCCAGGTGTTTGTGTCGGCCACTAGGGTCGCTTAGCTTAGTCATCCAGCGACCTCGGTGCAAATTTTAGGACTAAAAATAATATTGTGAGGTGTGAGGTGTTCAGAATAGACTGAAAATGAGTGGAAATTATGGTTTTTGAGGTTAATAATACTTTGGGATCAAAATGACCCCCAAATTCTATGATTTAAGCTGTTTTTTAGTGTTTTTTAAAAAAAACACCCGAATCCAAAACACACCCGAATCCGACAAAAAAAATTCGGTGAGGTTTTGCCAAAACGCGGTCGAACCCAAAACACGGCCGCGGAACCGAACCCAAAACCAAAACACAAAACCCGAAAAATTTCAAGTGCACATCTCTACACATGACCCCAACGATATCCTGTATTAAGCCGCAGAGAGCCTTTGTAGACCTGGCAAAGCAACTCAACACAAAACACCAACATAGAAACCCCCCCCCCCCTCCAGAGGCCACCTTCATATATGACACAACAGGTAGTCAAGAAGCAGTATACTTGCTAGTAGAGAAACTGAGTGCAGGAGTTCAATCAGCGGGTAACGCCCGCCGTGCCGGAAAGTGTCTGTCTAGCCAGACTGATGCTTCGCGGGGAGTCATGAAGAAGGGTTCAATCAGCGGCCAACGCCCGCCGTGCCAGAAAGTGTCTGTCTAGCCAGACTGATGCTTCGCGGGGAGTCATGAAGAAGGGTTCAATCAGCGGCCAAAGCCCGCCGTGCCGGAAAGTGTCTGTCTAGCCAGACTGATGCTTCGCGGGGAGTCATGAAGAAGGCTTCAATCAGCGGCCAACGCCCGCCGTGCCGGAAAGTGTCTGTCTAGCCAAACTGAGGCTTCACGGGGAGTCATGAAGAAGGGTTCAATCAGCGGCCAACGCCCGCCGTGCCGGAAAGTGTCTGTCTAGCCAGACTGATGCTTCGCGGGGAGTCATGAAAAAGGGTTCAATCAGCGGCCAACGCCTGCCGTGCCGGAAAGTGTCTGTCTAGCCAAGCTGAGGCTTCACAGGGAGTCATGAAGAATTTAGTTTCTCCGTCTGAAACCACCCGCAGTTTAGATGGGAAATGCATGGCATAAGGGATATTCAGTTCCCGGAGCTTCCTCTTCACTGGGAGAAATTGAGCTCTCTCATTCTGAATGTCAATAGCAAAGTCCGGAAAAACCAAAATCCGGGATCCGTTCCATTTGAGGGGACCCTTAGTGCGGGCTAATTTCAGAATAACATCCCGATCACGGTAGTGGAGGAGCTTGGCAATGAATGTGCGAGGCGGCGCCCCTGGAGATAATGGACGTATCGGGACTCTATGAGCGCGCTCCACTGCAAAATGTGAGGAGGACTCCTCCGCTCCAAATGCATCTATCAGCCAGTTTTCAAGAAATTTTTCAGGAGAGGCACCCTCCTCTTTTTCAGGTAGGCCGACGAAGCGTATATTGTTCCGTCTCAGTCTTCCCTCCATATCCGTCATCTTTTTATGTACCTCCGACATCTGGGATTCCAGAGCTGTAGTACGTCCACTAAGTGGCGAAACCGTGTCCTCCGGTGTGGAGATGCGCGTTTCAACTTCACCGACCCTCTCCCGCACCCGCTGAAGGTCCTGGTGTATAATAGATAAGTCCGCCTGGACCTGACCGATCCTGTCGGCCAAGCGGGCTTCACTGGCAGTGACCGCGTCCAGCACTTTCTGCAAAGCAGCATCCGTAGCCTCCACAGATGAGGAGCTATTAGAAGGTGGTGGCGGCGAGGCCGATTGTTCCTCCCCCCCTCGTTGGGTCCGTGCCGGAGGGTTTCTGGCATATTTCTCTAACTTCACTGCGGCTGCAGCATTTTCATGCTGTCTGACCATCATAGCCATGCTGATGGCGGGGATCAGAGAACTATAGTATATCAAAACCGTCCAGTTGCGTGACACGATCCGCAGGAGACCAACAGATAAACGAAGATCACTAGTGCACGTAGAATGGCGGAGAGATAACAGTCAAGATGCCCACCAAGCACAGAGAGGATACAATAAAAAGGCGCCTCCCACTGCGTTCCAGAATAAATGGATTAACAGGTTATCCCCAATAGGGGAGTCATACACAGCACTTAGTGGATGGGATATGTCCAGACGCAGCCCGCCAACCTGAGCCACAGGGGATTACAGAGTGTGGAGCTGTAAGACTGTAACAAGTAGGCCATCCAAGGGTTAATACCATCCAGCAGGTCTCATAAGAGGCAAAACAGTCCAGCAGGTGCAGGAGCAAGTTAATATATGTACAGCCCCCCCAAGCTGCGCCCCGTTCCCCCAGTAATATGAGAAGCCCCAGTAGGTTGGTAGGGAGCCGGAGCCGAGAGGCAGGAGCCGCAGCAGGGAGGAATGAGATTGGTGGCACACGTGGCAGCGCAGCAGCAGGGACTCCCGAGGTCAGTCTCCGGGCACAGGCAGAGCCGGGCAGCGCGTGTAATGGAGCCTCCCGCACCTCGGCTCTACACGGCGGCTCCGGCAGGATCAGGTACGGGCAGGGTGCAGTGCGGCGGCCGGTCACAGTCCCCAGCGCGGAGAAGCAGGAGAGCGGCGTCCCACGTGATCCGGCAAGCTCAGGAGCCCCGCACACACTTTCAGGCCGGCAACAGGAGGAGAGAGTCGGACGGGTCCCAAAGTGGCACAGAGGTCCCTTCACACATAAAAGCAGGTACTGGGGTTATTTGCAGCCCCAGGGGGAGACACGGGATCTATTAGCTGGATAATTGAGCTGGAGGGCTACACAACTTGTGTGCTACTCCATGTCCACCGTGGCCACGCCCCCCGCAAATACCTTTTAACAAGAAATATGTGCCATATTATATATAATAACATATATTACCGCTACACAAACTCATTATACAACTGCTATTTATATAAATGTTATCAATTTGGATTAACGCATATACAAATCTATAATCTATACACAGTTATAATATAACTAGAGTGCTCAATACAGCAAAGTGACCGAAATGTAAGGTCTCAAAGCAAAATCTATAAAAAATGTTCTCTATAGCTGGAGTCAATGTCATGGTTCCAATAGTACTTACTTTAATCCCGTGACACTGCTGCTGTCCTTAATAGTGCATCACGCTGCAGCATGTGTCTAACAATGGTACCAGGTGCGCAATTTATACCTAATGGGCAGGTGACATCACTTCCTCCCCCACTACCGATTGGTCAATAACATATCATCTCGTGGCGTCTTTATGGAGCCACGGCTTTGCTGTTGGAGCTGCAGATCTTGTTTTTTTTTAAACGTGTTTGTTTAGAATTTTTAATACACTTAGAAAAAGAGACATAAGTACGTGTAGGGGCAGAAGCCATTATCTATAGCAGACAGACAAAACGAAAACAAAAAATAACAACACGGAAATATGAAAACATGAAATGCAAATACAGACATACAAAAACAGAGTATAATGGGGTAAAGGAGGTGAACAAATATTTAATGGGTTTAAATTATGACGTATAACAGAGCAGAAAACCAAACTGTCCATGGGTTATATTGTAACTATAGACAGGAAAGGGAGAGGAAGACAGAAGGGGAAAGGAAGGGGGAAAGGAAAGGAAGACAGAAGGGCAAAGGAAGGGGGCAGGGGGAAGGAAAGCTAAGGAAAGGGAAGGAAAAGAAAGGAAAGGAAGACAGAAGGATAAAAGAAGGGAAGGGGGAAAGGAAAGGAGGAAGAGGAAGACAGAAGGGTAAAGGAAGGGGGAGGGTGAAAGGAAAGGAGAGGAAGACAGAAGGGTAAAGGAAGGGGAGGGGGAAAGTAAAGGAAAGGAAAGGAGAGGAAGACAGAAGGGCAAAGGAAGGGGGTGAGGGAAAGGAAAGGAAGATAGAAGGGTAAAGGAAGAGGGAGGGGGAAAGGAAAGGAAGACAGAAGGGTAAAGTAAGTGGGAGGGGGAAAGGAAATGAAGACAGAAGGGTAAAGGAAGGGGGAGGGGGAAAGGAAAGGCAGACAGAAGGGTAAAGGAAGGGGGAGGAGGAAAGGAAAGGCAGACAGAAGGGTAAAGGAAGGGGGAGGGGGAATGGAAAGGCAGGCAGAAGGATAAACGATGGGGGTGGGGGAAAGGAAAGGCAGACAGAAGGGGAAAGGAAGGGGGAGGGTAAAGAAAAGACAGACAGAAGGGTAAAGGAAGGGGGAGGGGGAAAGAAGGACAGAAGGATAAACGAAGATGGAGGGGGAAAGGAAAGGCAGACAGAAGGATATAGGAAGGGTGTGAAAGGAAAGGAAGACAGAAGGGTATAGGAAGCGGGAGGGGGAAAGGAAAGGAAGACAGAAGGGTAAAGGAAGGTGGAGTGGCAAAGGAAAGAAACACAGAAGGGTAAAGGGAGGGGAGAGGGAAAGGAATGGAAGACAGAAGGGTAAAGAAAGGGGGAGGGGGAAAGGAAAGGAAGACAGACGGGTAAAGGAACGAGGAGGGGGAAAGGAAAGGCAGACAGAAGGGTAAAGGAAGGGGGAGGTTGAAAGGAAAGGCAGACAGAAGGGTAAAGGAAGGGGGAGGGGGAAAGGAAAGGAAGACAGAAGGGTAAAGGAAGAGGGAAGGGAAAAGGAAAGGAAGACAGAAGGGTAAAGGAAGGGGGAGGGGGAAAGGAAAGGAAGACAGAAGGGTAAAGGAAAGGGGAGGGAGAAAGGAAAGGAATACAGAAGGGTAAAGGAAGGGGGAGGGGGAAAGGAAAGGCAGAAAGAAGGGTAAAGGAAGGGGGAGGGTAAAGAAAAGACAGACAGAAGGGTACAGGAAGGAGGAGGGTGAAAGATAGACAGACAGAAGGATATAGGAAGGGGGGGGGTGAAAGGAAAGGAAGACAGAATGGTAAAGGAAGGTGGAGGGGGAAAGGAAAGGAAGACAGAAGGGTAAAGGAAGGGGGAGGGGCAAAGGAAAGGAAGACAGAAGGGTAAAGGAAGGGGGAGGGGGAAAGGAAAGGAAGACAGAAGGGTAAAGAAAGGGGGAGGGGGAAAGGAAAGGAAGACAGACGGGTAAAGGAACGAGGAGGGGGGCAGGAAAGGCAGACAGAAGGGTAAAGAAAGGGGGGCGAGGAAAGGAAAGGCAGACAGAAGGGTAAAGGAAGGGGGAGGAGGAAAGGAAAGGCAGACAGAAGGGTAAAGGAAGGGGGAGAGGGAAAGGAAAGGTAGACAGAAGGGTAAAGGAAGGGGGAGGGGGAAAGGAAAGACAGACAGAAGGGTAAAGGAAGGGGGAAAGGAAAGGAAGGGGGAAAGGAAAGGAAGGGAGCGGGGGAAATAAAAGGAAAGGAAAGTGGAGAGGGAAAGGAAAGAGAAGGGGAGGGGGAAAGGAAAGGAAAGGAAAAGAGAGAAGAGGGGAGGGGGAAAGGAAAGGAGAGGAGAGGGGAGGGCGAAAGGAAAGTAGAGGGGACGAGGAAAGGAGAGGGGAGGGGAGGGAGAAAGGAAAGGAGAGGGGAGGAGGAAAGGAAAGGGGAGGGAGAAAGGAGAGGGGAGGGGAAAGGAGAGGGGAGGAGGAAAGGAAAGGGGAGGGAGAAAGGAAAGGAGAGGAGAGGGGAGGGGAGAGGGAAAGGAAAGGAGAGGGGAGGAGGAAAGGGGAGGGGGAAATGAAAGGAAAGGAGCGGGGAGGGGAGGGAAGGGGGAAAGGAATGGAAATGAGAGGGGAGGGGGAAAGGAAAGGGAAGGGAAGAGAAGAGAAGGGAAAGGGAAGTTACAGCGTATAACTATAAAAAAAGGTGAAGAACTTGTAAGGTAAAGCACACCAAGGAGATTTGGATATTTGTACTTAAAAAACTTTGGAAAGGCGATGAGCCACCCTTTTCTAGCACTGGACTATCTATGGGCAAGGCCACCAAATATGTAGATAAGAGCCCACGTAGCCGCCACCCCTTCAATCAGAAATAGTTTTTTTATCCTCAGGCCTCCGGCCTTGTTGAGGCAGCAGACAGGCCACAGGTTCCGCTCATATAGCCCTATGTTCCCCTCAAGAATGGGGTGGAAGAAGCCTGCTGGCAGAAAGAGGAGACCCACCAAATCATCTGCTGCTGAAATGGTAACGAGTCAGCAACAGGGCTCCAGTTAGACTGTAAAATGTCCTGAGGCTGCTGAAATGAAACAAAGTGCAGTGGCAAGCTCAGGATTAATGCCGGGGAATATTTACTAAGGGGCGGCATTTAAACATTTCACTTTTCATTAACTAATTAAAAAGACTAATTAAATAGGTTTTCCTTGAGCGCATTATCAATTAGCTGCATGGTAAGCTCTGCAGATAATTGAATTCCCCCCATCATGTCGATATGACTCTTGTTACTACAAAGGTATAGGATGTCCACTAATGTCCTTAGTGACTGAGAACCCCTCTCTCTGGCCATGTAATAAAGGAATTACAGTGTTTCTAAATGCAGTAATCTTATCTTAAAATTAAGTTTCAATTTAATTGGCTGCAGGCTGCTGACTCCGACTATTATCCTTAGAGAACATTTAGATCTCTCACCCATTACACAATTTAATCCGTCACGGTTATAGCTGTGTAACAGAAATCTGCGACAAATCTTACCAGGCAGCGAATATAGGCCCTCATTCCGAGTTGTTCGCTCGTTAATTTTCTTCGCATCGCAGCGATTTTCCGCAAACTGCACATGCGCAATGTACGCACCGCGGCTGCGCCAAGTAAATTTGCAAAGAAGTTTGGAATTTTACTCACGACTTAGCGAAGATATTTTTTCGTTCTGCTGATCGGAGTGTGATTGACAGGAAGTGGGTGTTTCTGGGCGGAAACGGGCCGTTTTATGGGAGTGTGTGAAAAAACGCTGGCGTTTTCGGAAAAAACGGGAGTGGCTGGAGAAACGGGGGAGTGCCTGGGCGAACGCTGGGTGTGTTTGTGACGTCAAACCAGGAACGAAAAGGACTGAACTGATCGCAGTGGCAGAGTAAGTATCGAGCTATTCGGAAACTGCAAATAAATTTCTGATCGCTATTCTATTCGCAATTCTGCGAATCTTTCGTTCGCTATTCTGCAAAGCTAAGATTCACTCCCAGTAGGCGGCGGCTTAGCGTGTGCAAAGCTGCTAAAAGCAGCTAGCGAGCGAACAACTCGGAATGAGGGCCATACTGTAGCATCTCTTTTGTACACTATAGCATGGTACTCTACTGCCCTCTTCTGGTAAAAGCCAATCACTGCAGAAAGTTTGTCAGTGGAAAATGTGGACCGAAGTCACATTATTTGTAAAATAAATAAATTGATTGAAAAACATTATCCAAAATTATTTTTCAGCAATGACTTTACTTTTTTTTTATAAAAAAAACTTGAGCTATAGACTGATATTCTATACTAGGTGGTTCATCGCACCCTACAGGCGCTCTTCACACCGTCACAAGGGGCTACGCCCCGTTAACCCCTGCATGCCTTTCTGGGGTTCAATATTTGTATTATATATGGAGTATTACCTGCATTCCTTTGTTAGTGGGTGAATATTGTATACACAAAAGTGCTGCGCTTGATGTATGCTTAATAACAATTAATAAAAAGAAAAAAATATTTTTTTATATATATAGGTGTCTGCTTAGATCAAATTAAAACACATATGGAACTTGCTGGTAAATTATAAACAAATTTAATTACACATACAATAATAAACAAAAAACCATTTAAAAGAAGCTCAAGCACACTGAAAGACGTTTCTAAAATGTCACTTAGTTGAAGTGATTCGTAACAATGTATCCGCAATGCTGCCACATAGACCTTAATTGTGGTCTCTTAGTATCAATGAACTGAATTGCAACAGTTAAAGCCTGCACTCCTTTTGGCTCAAGCCCACTGACCCACTGATTACTGCTAGCCACTTTTCCCTACAGCGGCGAATTTGAATTTGACAAACAGCCTCAGAGAACCTGCACCGGTACACTTGGTCAGTCTTCCACTGCAGCGTCCTAACCCGCCCGCCAGGACAGAATCATCTGCACCACACTAGTGCCGGCGGCGGACGCTTGGAATTACCGGAACACCAGGTCAGCACTCCAGAGCAGCGTCTGTACCCGCCCGCCAGGACAGAAGCATCTGCACCGCGATAGTGCCGGCGGCGGACGCTTGGAAGGTACTCCGTTTTCTCCTGAATCTCCCCGCAGGTCGGGTAAATATGATCAGCATCATTTCCTCTGCACTGGGACGCCAGTAGCACTGAGGACAGGAGTTAAAGTTTTTCTCGTGCAGGCTTTAACTGTTGCAATTCAGTTCATTGATACTAAGAGACCACAATTAAGGTCTATGTGGCAGCATTGCGGATACATTGTTACGAATCACTTCAACTAAGTGACATTTTAGAAACGTCTTTCAGTGTGCTTGAGCTTCTTTTAAATGGTTTTTTGTTTATTATTGTATGTGTAATTAAATTTGTTTATAATTTACCAGCAAGTTCCATATGTGTTTTAATTTGATCTAAGCAGACACCTATATATATAAAAAATATTTTTTTCTTTTTATTAATTGTTATTAAGCATACATCAAGCGCAGCACTTTTGTGTATATATTTTCTAGTTGGTTGAGGGAATTAGCAGTCCCCCAGTGCTTGCAGCTGCTGTATAGCCATCTTAAATTCAATTTTTATTTGCGCCAGGAGTTAGAGTGGTTAAACACTCTTAATCTTTCTATCTTAGTG
Source organism: Pseudophryne corroboree (assembly GCF_028390025.1). Classification (NCBI taxonomy): domain Eukaryota; kingdom Metazoa; phylum Chordata; class Amphibia; order Anura; family Myobatrachidae; genus Pseudophryne; species Pseudophryne corroboree. The sequence goes on from NC_086454.1 coordinate 20,272,212, forward strand.
GGTGAATATTGCCCAATGAAAGGGCGTGCGATGGTGAAGGAGGCGCAGCCCCTTGCGACGGCGTGAACAGCACCTGCAGAGCACGATGTACATAATGTAGTGGGTGCGGGGGGCACTGCGGATGGGGAGGGTGTCTGTTGATGCTGCGGGTGGAGGGGGGGGCGGAAGCGGGGGGGAGGAAAGATGGGGAAGGGTCGGGAGGTGCTGAGGGTGGGGGAGGGGCAGAGAAGTGGGGGCTGCAGATGGGGGAGGGGTTCGGAGGCACTGCAGGTGGGGGAGGGGCAGGGGTGCCACGGGTGGGGGAGGGGCAGGTGCAGGGATGTTGTGGATGGGTGAAGGGTTACGGAGGTGCTGTGGGATGGGAAGGGGCGGGGGTGCCGGGGGTGGGGTAGGGGGTCCGGAGGCACCGTGGGTGGGGGAGGGGCAGGTGGTGCGGCAGATGGGGAAGGAGGTCCGGAGGCGCTGCAGGTGGTGGAGGGGCAGGTGCAGGGGTGCCGTGGGTGGGGGAGGGGAGGGGACCGCGGATGGAGGAGGGTGTCTGCGGGTGGAGGGGGGGCAGGTGTGGGGGGAGACATATATGGGGGGTGGATGGTGGAGGGGGTCTGGAGGTGCTGTGGGTGGTGGAGGGGCGGCGGAGTGGGAGCCGCCGGTGGTGTAGGGGGTCTGGAGACACAGCGTGTGGGGGAGGGGTGGACTGCCGCATGTGGTGGTGGGGAAGGTGCGGAGGTGTGGTGCATTGGGGAGGGGTCTGGAGGCGCTGCGGGTACTATACCTGGCAAAAAGGTAGTTGGAGGGTATGCAGTAACAGGGCCAGGACATGGTGACAGGGTCAGAACAGAGGTGAAGGGGCCAGGACAGGGGTGACGGGGCCAGGACAGGGGTGACGGGGCAAGGACAGGGGTGATGGGGCAAGGACAGGGGTGACGGGGCCAGGACAGGGGCGATGGGGCCAGGACAGAAATGACAGGGACAGGATAGGGGTGACAGGGCTAGGGTAGGGGCGGCAGGACCAGGACAGGGGTGACAGGGCCAGGATAGGGTTGACATGGCAAGCATAGGGGTGACAGGGACATGACAGAACACAGGGCACGGGAGAGATTGGTATTAGGGACAAAACAGTGGTGACAGACAGATGTGTCTTACCGGAGTCACTGCTGCTGGCTGCTGCTGTTCTACTCCAACCTGTTGGGATCTGCTGCTGGTAGAGACTTGGCATGGCTGACTCTCTCAGGCTGGAGTCCTGCTTCCTCTGCCTGTCCGCATCCCTCCCCCCTCCTCAGTCACACACCGGGCACTGTGGTAAGGGGAGACTGGGAGTGACTGGTTAGCTCCCAGGAGATGCTGCGGCTGGAGGGAGGAGGGGGTCGGAGCCTGTAAGCAGCGCAGATTTCTGCAGCGCTGCCCGCCGGCTAAAGTGTGAGGAGCTGGGTGCACCTCACTGCAGGCGGCTGCATTGCAGCTAGCGGTGGGGTTGCCGGGGCTGGAGATAACAGAGGCAGTACGGAACCTGCACAGCGGCAGGTGCCCCACAAAACTGCAGCTAAGAAGCGTGGAGTGTGCCAGAAAGTGACGCTCCTCCGCGCCAGAGAGGCCCTGCTGAGTATGCTGATGTGGGGGGTCAAGCACACAGTGAGCCGGTGCCCGTCTGTCTGTACGGCATACCCCCTCACACACCTCCATACCTCCCAACTGTCCCGATTTTCGCGGGACAGTCCAATTTTTTTGGGTCTGTCCCGCTGTCCCACCCGCGGGCCGGCCGCAGTGTCACACGGTGAGGGGGCAGTTGGGAAGCTCCTGTACTCGCTGTTCTGCTTAGCAGAGCAGCGGTGAATAGATGCTGTGCTCATGCGCACAGCGTCTAGTGGAGACAGAGGGAGAGGGAGCATCAGCGGGTACGGATTAAGGGGGGGTCCGGCAGCAGAGCAGTATTAAGGGGGGGCCCAGGGGGTACGTACTGCGGGCCCCACAGTTTTAGGGGCCCCCCCGGCTGGAGTAGCTCTGTCCCAGCTCTGAAGCTCCCCCGTCCTGCCAGCAACAGCAGCAGCATTGTGCTACAGTCAGCACACGCTGCTGCGTGTTGGCAGGTCTGTGGTGTTGCAGGGAGGCTGCAGCCTCCCTGCTTTCTTCTGCCTGTGCGGGTGTGTAGGGGGTGTGTGTCTGGATTTACCCCTAGCTGAGCGGCCAAAATCCCATTAAAAAAAAAAATCCAGGAATTTGCATAAGGGGACGTGACCATGCGGGCTGCGATTAGGCCACGCCCCCAAACCCACAGCAGGCACAGCAATGAGATGACTCAAGTGCCCTGGGCCCCCCAGACTCATAATCCGCCCCAGGGGGCATGCCAGCAGCTCACAGAGCGCTGGGCATGCCCCCTCACTGATGAAAACGGGGCGTGGCTCGCGATTGCGGGTCTTTCGCAAAGCCACACCCCTTTTCGCTGGCCACGCCCCCTTTTCGCCATGTGTGTGTCCCTCATTCTGCCTAAAGAAAGCTGGGAGGTATGCACCCCTGTCTGCCTGAAGAAAGCTGGGAGGTGTGCACCCCTGCCTGTGCCATGCCCACACCATCTGCTTCTGCTCCTAGTCTCCTATAGATTTGCCCAGATCTGTGACTCATTTGACTAACTCCGCCCAGTGTTGTGACTCCGCCCAGCGTTAGCAATTGAGGCACAAAGTCACAGATCTGGGCTTTTATATAGGAGAAGATAGATAACAGGGTTTTTCCCAATATGAATTAAGCTAAAAAGTGCTGATAAATTGACCAGGAAAACCAATTATAGCTGGCATTGGTTTATTGGCAGAATCTGAGAGGGTGCAGATTGCAGACCATACTTCATCAACTTTCTGACTGTCAAGCGCCACTTGTTATTTGTTTGGTATTTTTGCAGACCATACTTGCCTACTTTTGAAAAAGCATGTCAGAGAGATTGTGAAAGTAACACCTATCAGCGTGGACGCATACTGCTACATTGGTGAGAGGCGTGTCATGACATCCAAATGTAAATGAGCCCCAAAGTTAGTAAGATCTATTTGTTGAAGAAAAGACACTGATATTTTGCAGGATTTATTTGTGTATTGTGTTTTACAACAGGTTCCATACATAGGTGTGCACAGGGGGGGTGCCTGGTGCGCACAGGCACCCCCTAATGTCTGGCACCCCGGCCTCACATGTCTGACGCAGCGATCGCCGAGCAGGCTGATTACTGTCCCCTCTGTGCTGCACCCTGTCAGGACTGCATTACTAAACGGACGCCTGGGTTAATCAAGGGTGACACTGCCACCGGCTTTCAAACTCCCGGCTCCACCTCCATGTACAAAAACAGCGTGATGTGACGTGATGACATCATGCTGCTCGCACGCCCACCTCTCTCCTTCTATGCTATGCCAACACCAGCCACTGATGAGGAGCAGCATGCAGCCAGCGTTCCTCTTAGGAAGACAAATTCAATACTGGCAGGCGGCCGGCAGCAGCATTGACACGTCACTCATTTTTCCAGCAGCAGCAGCAGTACTAGTCTGCGACTGTCAGTGTCAGTGAGTGACTGACTTGTAAGTAAGCTGCTGCAGCATGCAGGGGAAAGAGAGGGGGAGCCAGACCAGGCTGAGGAGGAGCAGTGTAATTTCAGTGAGTGCCATAGGGGTGTTTGTTTAGTGCACCCCACAACATCTGACAATGTAGCTGCATTATTAGTATTGGTACAAGGGTGGATATTTATATTGTGTTGACCATCAATAGATGGTGCTAGACATACCCAAAAGGCGGTGCTAGACACACCCCTCCGACGGTGCACCCCCTAATAAAATGTGCTGCGCACGCCTATGGTTCCATATACTGTGAGTGGCCATAGGGATCATTGTGCCTTATAACCAATGCATGGAAATGGTACTAATGATCCTATTTGAATGTATATGTATCTCTAATTTAGTTTCCCCCCAAGAATATAACAGCTGCATAATGGGGATAAGGTGCAATCAGGGAGATTGCTGGTCTATTCAGGGAGTCAGGGAGATTGCTTCTATTTCAGGGAGTCTCCTGCAGAATGAGGGAGGGTAGGCAACTATGGTGCAGAGATGAGTACCCTCACAGTAGGTACCCGCTCCCCATCACCACCAATGAAACTCCCCCCTCCCTGGCAACTAGAACGCTAATGAATGTGGCAGGGTCGGTGACCAAGGACTCTCCAGCTGCCCCCTTTCATTTCCCAAGTGCTAGTCCGTAATTGCTCACACACTCCTGTGCCTGTGTAAGCCATGTCTGCCCCCCAGCGCCTCCCCCTTCCCGGGCGCAGCTGCACCAGAGGAGGGCAGGGACCTAAGAGGCTACCTACTGCTGAGTCACAGAACCCTTGCTGCAGGTTCCCTCACCCCAGTACCACCAATGTGGAGTCCTGGGAAACCAACCCCACCGGCAACTAGAACACTTATGAATGGGGCGGGGGTGGCCATTCACACATTCCTATGCCTGTGTAAACTATATCTGCCCCCGACCTGTTCCTCAGGGCCTCCCCCTCCCTGCACGGCAGCTCCACCAGAGGAGGACAGGGCGAGAGGAAGCCGATAATTAGTCTGGGCACTGGGGTGAGGTCTCTATATACCAGGACAGCTGCTGCCTCCCAAAGTGTGGTCCTAGGTCCCAACTTGCATGCAGGGCTTTGTAGTCCTACAGCAGTTGGCCAGTTGGAGTCCTCCACCCGTGTGTGTGATACAGTGATTGCATGGCTTATATCAGGTATATAACATCAGCCAGTCCTAGGGACTACTCTCTGCAGCCCGGATAACCCACATTATGTGTCCCCCCTACACAGAATGTTGGTACTCCTCCTCTTTAATTGTGTGCTACCACATGGGGTGACTACTGATATGGGGGTGTGACCAGTGATGGGGGTGTGGTCTGTGTCATGGGGTGTGGCTAGCATCATGGAGGGCATAGCTATTCACCCACCCTCAACCACCTCAATCTCCCTTTCCTCTTTGTTTATATGAAGTATACACCATCTGTTATATTACTGACCCCTAAATAGATTAAAAACCCCACAAACTATGGTTTAGTTAAAAAAATGCAACAATTTTTACCTCTAAAGTGCTTTGATGAGCATTCATGAAAATTACTAATTTTCCTACAGTATAATTAACTTATCGGGAGGACCCCCAAGATCCTCCAATATGGCATAACAAGGATCAGCACATCCAGGGCGGGATCTAGACTTTGTGGCGACCTGGGTGGAAAAAATGGGCGTGGCTTCACGGAGAAGGGGCGTGGTCAGTTATGCCCCCTGTAGAGTTGTGTCCCCGGTAGAGTTGTGCTCCCTAGTTGCGCCGTGCCCCCAGTACTGTGCCCCCAGTAGAGTTGTGCCCCCAGTACTGTGCCCCCATGTAGAGTTGTGCCTCCTAGTTGCGCCGCTTAAAAAATAAAAAATTAAATAAGAATAAATTAATACTTACAATACCCGCTCCTGCTTCCCGACCGCTGCTGCCCTCCGTTTCCGGCCGCCGGCGCCGCTCCTCTGATCTATGGGAGAGACGTCATGACCTCAATTATGACCCCCTAGGGTCTATGTGCCGCTCCCACAATGCAGTGCGGTACTCGATTACTTCATCGCGCACCGCACAGCACCGCATCTACCGAGCACCGGGGGGCACCAGTAGCGGATCTTGAAAGGCAGGGGTTCATTTAGACAAGTCAAAAATTCCTGTAGCACTCTGCAAATGGGGCAGTAAAAATATTTACAATCTATACAATAATAGTAAATGCAGAGATCTCAGTTAAATACATTTCCAAACATAAGGCTAAGGGGGGTATTCAATTAGGTCCAATTTTTTTCGCCTAAAAAAAAAAATGGACTTTTTGCTATTTTTAGGGTGAATGGGGATTCATCCTATTCAAAAGCAGGGCCATTTTTCCGCCTAGACGAAAAATTCAGCAGGAGCGGAAAACATGTGGATAGGCAAATCCATATGTTTTCTCTCCTTTCGCTAGTGAAAACACGGGCTGTTTTTGCTGATTTTGAGGCATTTTTCACCAATGCCTTTTCACACAAAAAAAAAAAGGGAAAAGGCATCGGTGAAAATTCCCCTAAAAAACGGGCGAATTCGGGCCTCAATTGAATAGGCAGGGGGGCGAATTCAATAGCTCTGAGATTACCGGAGCTAATTGAATACCCCCCTAAGACACAAGCCATGCGAAGGCTGCAGGCCACCAAGATAGTCCAATATGGCGCTTCAAGGATGATCATACCTTCTACCAACCCCCGTATCCATGGAAAGTGAACCAGAAAACACATCACCCATGAAAAAATACATACATATATAGCTTAGTGACCTAGAAAGAAACATGAGGTATGAATGACCTTGATGTGACATCAGGGAGAGGAGCAAAAATTTGCCTCCAGCCACGTCTTTAACCACTATTGACAGTTCCACAGTTCATTATTCACAACCTCGTCTTTCAAGCCACGACCCGCAGTTCTTTGTCTACAACTACGTCTTTAAGTCATCGTTCACCCGCCACAGTTCTCTACTTCAGCCCTGTCCATAAGAACTACAATCCACTGACTCTTAGCTCCGTCTACGTTCTTCTTGCCCCTTGTCCCATGAGAAGGAACTATATCCAACCCCCTCGTCTCGTTCATCCACAGCCAACTACCTCCTTGGGCAAGTCTCAGCTGCCGGATCCTCAAACCTCGCTAGACGTGACACTCTGCCTGCCGTAATGAGTAAAAGTGGACTCCACCTGCCATAATGTATAAAAAGGGGGATTGTCTGCCATAATGTTTAAAAAGGGGGACGCTGCCTGCCGTAATGTGTAAAAAGGGGGACGCTGTCTGCCGTAATGTGTAAAAAGGGGGATGGCTGCCGTAATGTGTAAAAAGGGGACGCTGTCTGCTGTAATGTGTAAAAAGGGGATGCTGTCTGCCGTAATGTGTAAAAAGGGGGACGCTGTCTGCCATAATGTGTAAAAAGGGGACGCTGTCTGCCGTAATGTGTAAAAAAGGGGACTGGCTGCCGTAATGTGTAAAAAGGGGATGCTGTCTGCCGTAATGTGTAAAAAGGGGAAGCTGTCTGCCGTAATGTGTAAAAAGGGGACGCTGTCTGCCGAAATGTGTAAAAAGGGGGACTGCCTGCCGTAATGTGTAAAAAGGGGACGCTGTCTGCTGTAATGTGTAAAAAGGGAGACTGGCTGCCGTAATGTGTAAAAAGGGGATGCTGTCTGCCGTAATGTGTAAAAAGGGGAAGCTGTCTGTCGTAATGTGTAAAAAGGGGGCGCTGTCTGCTGTAATGTGTAAAAAGGGGGACGCTGTCTGCCGTAATGTGTAAAAAGGGGACGCGGTCTGTCGTAATGTGTAAAAAGGGGGGACTGGCTGCCGTAATGTGTAAAAAGGGGATGCTGTCTGCCGTAATGTGTAAAAAGGGGGACGCTGTCTGCCGTAATGTGTAAAAAGGGGACGCTGTCTGCCGTAATGTGTAAAAAGGGGGACTGTCTGCCGTAATGTGTAAAAAGGGGATGCTGTCTGCCGTAATTTGTAAATAGGTGATGCTGTCTGCCGTGATGTGTAAAAAAGGGGATGCAGTCTGCCGTGATGTGTAAAAAAGGGGATGCTGTCTGCCGTAATGTGTAAAAGGGGCTCTACCTGGTGTAGTGGCGCTACTGTGCGGCATAATTTGAATAATGGAGACTACTATGCACCATATTATGAATTGGTATTATTTTGTGGCCACACCCCTTCTCCATGAAGCTACGCCTCTATATTTCCAAGTGCGCCTGCGGCGCACACTGCCCCTATTTTACATAAAGGGGGGGGAGCCGATGCCGTTTCTTGCACACAGCGCCAAAATGTCTAGTTACGGCACTGATATATATATATAAATATTTAAAGAATACTACTACTACTACTACTACTAATAATAATAATATTAGGGCAGTACAGGTGATGTAATGGATAGCATTACTGTCTCACAGCACTGAGGTCAAGGGTTCGATTCCCACCATGGCCCTAACTGTGTGTAGTTTGTATATTCTCCCCTTGCTTGCGTGGGTTTCCTCCGGGTACTCCGGCTTCCTCCTACAATCCAAAAATATACTGGTAGGTTAATTGTCTCCCAACAAAATTAACCCTAGTGTGAATGTGTGTGCGTGTACATGTGATAGGGAATATAGATTGTAAGCTCCACTGGGGCAGGGACTGATGTGAATGGGCAAATATTCTCTGTACAGCGCTGCGGAATATGTGTGCGCTATGTAAATAACTGGTAATAAATAATAATAATAATAATAATAATATCGGCTTCTTCTGATCAATTAGACGCTGAGATGAGGAACAATGCGGCAGACGCTGAGATGAGGAACAATGCGGCAGATGCTGAGATGAGGAACAATGCGGCAGACGCTGAGATGAGGATCAATGCGGAAGACACTGAGATAAGGAACAATGCGCAAATACCAAGATGAGGAACAATGCGGCAGATGCTGAGATGAGGATCAATGCGGAAGACACTGAGATAAGGAACAATGCGCAAATACCAAGATGAGGAACAATGCGGCAGATGCTGAGATGAGGAACATTGCGGCAGATGCTGAGATGAGGAACAATGCGGCAGACACTGATATAAGGAACAATGCGGCAGACGCTGAGATGAGGAACAATGCGGAAGACGCTGAGATGAGGATCAATGTGGAAGACACTGAGATAAGGAACAATGCGCAAATACCGAGATGAGGAACAATGCGGCAGATGCTGAGATGAGGAACAGTGCGGCAGATGCTGAGATGAGGAGCAATACGGCAGACGCTGAGATGAGGTACAACGCAGCAGATGCTGAGTCGAGGAACAATGCCGCAGACGCTGAGATGAGGAACAATGCCACAGATGCTGACATGAGGAACAATGCCAAAGACGCTGAGATGAGGAACAATGGGCAGACGCTAAGATGAAGAGCAATGGGACATACGCTGAGATGTCGAGCAATGGGGCATACACTGAGATGACGAGCAATGGGGCATACACTGAGATGAGGAACAGTGCCATAGACGCTGAGATGAGGAACAGTGCCGTAGACGCTGAGATGAGGAACAATGCAGCAGATGCTGAGATGAGGAACAATGCAGCAGATGCTGAGATGAGGAACAATGCCGCAGACGCTGAGATGAGGAACAATGGGGCAGATGCTGAGATAAGGAACAATGCGGCAGACGCTGAGATGAGGAACAATGCGGCAGACGCTGAGATGAGGAACAATGCGGCAGACGCTGAGGATCAATGCGGAAGACACTGAGATAAGGAACAATGCGCAAATACCAAGATGAGGAACAATGCGGCAGATGCTGAGATGAGGAACATTGCGGCAGATGCTGAGATGAGGAACAATGCCACAGATGCTGACATGAGGAACAATGCCACAGATGCTGACATGAGGAACAATGCCAAAGATGCTGAGATGAGGAACAATGGGGCAGACGCTAAGATGAAGAGCAATGGGACAATATGCTGAGATGTCGAGCAATGGGGCATACACTGAGATGACGAGCAATGGGGCATACACTGAGATGACGAGCAATGGGGCATACACTGAGATGAGGAACAATGCAGCAGAAGCTGAGATGAGGAACAGTGCCGCAGACACTGAGATGAGGAACAATGCAGCAGATGCTGAGATGAGGAACAATGCAGCAGATGCTGAGATGAGGAACAGTGCCGCAGACGCTGAGATGAGGAACAATGCAGCAGATGCTGAGATGAGGAACAATGCAGCAGATGCTGGCATGAGGAACAATGCGGCAGACGCTGAGATGAGGAACAATTGGGCAGACGCTGAGATAAGGAACAATGCGGCAGACGCTGAGATGAGGAACAATGCGGCAGACGCTGAGATGAGGAACAATGCGGCAGACGCTGAGATGAGGAACAATGCGGCAGACGCTGAGATGAGGATCAATGCGGAAGACACTGAGATAAGGAACAATGCGCAAATACCAAGATGAGGAACAATGCGGCAGATGCTGAGATGAGGAACATTGCGGCAGATGCTGAGATGAGGAACAATGCGGCAGACACTGATATAAGGAACAATGCGGCAGACGCTGAGATGAGGAACAATGCGGCAGACGCTGAGATGAGGATCAATGCGGAAGACACTGAGATAAGGAACAATGCACAAATACCGAGATGAGGAACAATGCGGCAGATGCTGAGATGAGGAACAATGCGGCAGACACTGATATAAGGAACAATGCGGCAGACGCTGAGATGAGGAACAATGCGGCAGAAGCTGAGATGAGGAACAATACAGCAGATGCTGAGATGAGGAACAATGCCGCAGATGCTGAGATGAGGAACAATGCCACAGATGCTGAGATGAGGAACAATGCAGTAGTGTCACACGCCATAGGCGGCGTTCACCGCGCTTACTCCTGCGTGCCTGCTGGTCTGTGTTGCGGCCTCCGCCTTCGACGGGCTCCGGCGTCTGGCTGGCGCGGCTCCCGGCGGTTCCCTGGGGCAGGGGCGCCGCCATGACACCCGGCATCACGTGGGCGAGGAGCAGGTGACGTCATCAGACTGTTTTGCCAATCCAGCGGAGGCGCGAGATTCAAAGTCAGATGCCGGGCAGAGCCTCGGCGCCTGAGTATCGTCTTTTCCCCTGACGTGGATGCCAGTGCTCTTGTTCCCGACGTATCTCTCTGCAGTCGTACCCCAGTGTCTCCGGCACTTCCAGGTGCCAGTTGCTGCACAGTTCAGCGTATACTGCGGCTGGTGTGTTTCTCTGCAATCCAGTCACCAGTGCTTCTTGGAGTCAGCGTGTGCTGCGGGCTAATCACCGCTCTCAAGTCATACAAATCATCAGTGTCTTTAATCACCGCTCTCAAGTTCTACAAATTATCAGTGTCTTTAATCACCGCTCTCAAGTTCTACAAAGCATCAGTGTCTTTAATCACCGCTCTCAAGTTCTACAAATCATCAGTGTCTTTAATCACCGCTCTCAAGTCATACAAATCATCAGTGTCTTTAACCACCGCTCCCAAGTTTTGCAAGTTGCCAGTGTCTTTAACTACCGCTCTCAAGTTCTACAAATCATCAGTGTCTTTCATCACCGCTCTCAAGTCATACAAATCATCAGTGTCTTTAACCACCGTTCTCAAGTTCTACAAATCATCAGTGTCTTTAACCACCGTTCTCAAGTTCTACAAATCATCAGTGTCTTTAACCACCGCTCACTAGTGTTTCAAATCGTCAGAGTCTTTAACCACCGTTCACCAGTTCTTCAAATCACCAGTATCTTTAAAAACATCACTTGCAAGTTCTTCAGTCATTATTATCTTGTACCAACACTCACAAGTACTTCTTTTCCTAGAATCCTCAGCATTGCTTACAAGTTCTCCTATAGGCCTGGACATTTCCCCATACATTCCTTCTCTGCTATGTGACATTGTGTTGCTCCCTTCCTGCAATAAAGTTCTTTAATATTTTCACCAAGCTTTACTGTCAGAGTCCTGTATGAGGAAGACCTATATTAAGCCATCCCTGTTCCGACCCAGCCGTGGTTCCTCTTCCCTACCATCGGGAGAACCCCCGAGTTCACAACACCCCCAGCCTAGGTCAGTGACAAGCAGACGCTGAGATGAGGAACAATGCAGGAGACACTGAGATGAGGAACAATGCAGCAGAAGCTGAGATGAGGAACAATGCAGCAGATGCTAAGATGCGGAACAATGCGGCAGATGCTGAGATGAGGAACAATGCGGCAGACGCTGAGATGAGGAGCAATGGGGCAGACGCTAAGATGAAGAGCAATGGGGCATACGCTGAGATGTCGAGCAATGGGGCATACACTGAGATGACGAGCAATGGGGCATACACTGAGATGAGGAACAATGCAGCAGAAGCTGAGATGAGGAACAGTGCCGCAGACGCTGAGATGAGGAACAATGCGGCAGACACTGAGATAGGAACAATGCGCAGACACCGAGATGAGGAACAATGCAGCAGATGCTGAGATGAGGAACAATGCGGCAGACACTGAGGTAAGGAACAATGCGGCAGATGCTGAGATGAGTTACAACGCAGCACATGCTGAGTTGAGGAACAATGCCACAGACGCTGAGATGAGGAACAATGCCGCAGATGCTGAGATGAGGAACAATGCCAAAGACGCTAAGATGAGGAACAATGGGGCAGACGCTAAGATGAAGAGCAATGGGGCAGACGCTAAGATGAAGAGCAATGGGGCATACGCTGTGATGTCGAGCAATGGGGCATACACTGAGATGACGAGCAATGGGGCATACACTGAGATGAGGAACAATGCAGCAGATGCTGAGATGAGGAACAGTGCAGCAGATGCTGAGATGAGGAACATTGCGGCAGATGCTGAGATGAGGAACAATGCGGCAGACACTGATATAAGGAACAATGCTGCAGACGCTGAGATGAGGAACAATGCAGCAGAAGCTGAGATGAGGAACAATGCAGCAGATGCTGAGATGAGGAACAATGCAGCAGATGCTGAGATGAGGAACAATGCCGCAGACGCTGAGATGAGGAACAATGCCACAGACGCTGAGATGTGGAACAATGCAGCAGACGCTGAGATGAGGAACAATGCAGGAGACACTGAGATGAGGAACAATGCAGCAGAAGCTGAGATGAGGAACAATGCAGCAGATGCTAAGATGAGGAACAATGCGGCAGATGCTTAGATGAGGAACAATGCGGCAGACGCTGAGATGAGGAGCAATGGGGCAGACGCTAAGATGAAGATCAATACAGCAGACACTGAGATAAGGAACAATGCGGCAGAAGCTGAGATGAGGTACAACGCAGCAGATGCTGAGTTGAGGAACAATGCCGCAGACGCTGAGATGAGGAACAATGCCAAAGACGCTGAGATGAGGAACAATGCCACAGATGCTGAGATGAGGAACAATGCCAAAGACGCTGAGATGGGGAACAATGCAGCAGATGCTGAGATGAGGAACAATGCGGCAGACACTGAGATAAGGAACAATGCAGCAGATGCTGAGATGAGGAACAATGCGGCAGACACTGAGATGAGGAACAATGCAGCAGAAGCTGAGATGAGGAACAATGCAGCAGATGCTAAGGGAGGAACAATGCGGCAGATGCTGAGATGAGGAACAATGCGGCAGACGCTGACATGAGGAACAATGCGGCAGATGCTGAGATGAGGAACAATGCCGCACATGCTGAGATGAGGAACAATGCCGCAGAAGCTGAGATGAGGAATAATGCCACAGACGCTGAGATGAGGAACAATGCGGCAGACACTGAGATAAGGAACAATGCGGCAGACGCTGAGATGAGGAACAATGCGGCAGACACTGAGATGAGGAACAATGCGGCAGATGCTGAGATGAGGAACAATGCGGCAGACGCTGAGATGAGGATCAATGCGGCAGATGCTGAGATGAGGAGCAATGGGGCAGATGCTGAGATGAGGAGCAATGGGGCATACGCTGAGATGACGAGCAATGGGGCATACGTTGAGATGAGGAACAATGCAGCAGAAGCTGAGATGAGGAACAATGCGGCAGATGCTGAGATGAGGAACAATGCGGCAGACGCTGAGATGAGGATCAATGCGGCAGATGCTGAGATGAGGAGCAATGGGGCAGATGCTGAGATGAGGAGCAATGGGGCATACGCTGAGATGACGAGCAATGGGGCATACGTTGAGATGAGGAACAATGCAGCAGAAGCTGAGATGAGGAACAATGCGGCAGACGCTGAGATGAGGAACAATGGGGCAGACGCTGAGATGAGAAGCAATGGGGCATACACTGAGATGAGGAACAATGCAGAAGCTGAGATGAGGAACAATGCAGTAGAAGCTGAGATGAGGAACAATGCAGCAGACGCTGAGATGAGGAACAATGCGGCATACGCTGAGATGAGGAACAATGTGGCAGATGCTGAGATGAGAAGCAATGGGGCTGAAACTGAGATGAGGAACAATGGAGCAGATGCTGAGATGAGGAACAATGCGGCAGAGGCTGAGATGAGGAGCAATGGGGCAGACGCTGAGATGAGGAGCAATGGGGCAGACGCTGAGTTGATTAGCAATGTGGCATATGCTAAGATGAAGTACAATGGGGCAGACGCTGATATGAGGAACAATGCGGCAAACGCTGAGATGAGGAACAATGCCGCAGAAGCTGAGATGAGGAACAATGCGGCAGATGCTGAGATGAGGAACAATGCAGCAGAGTCTGAGATGAGGAGCAATGGGGCAGATGCTGAAATTAGGAGCAATGGGGTAGACGCTAAGATGAGGAGCAATGGGGCCGACGCTGAGATCAGAGCTATGGGGGAGATGCTGAGATGAAGAACAATGCGGCAAAGGCTGAGCTGAGGAACATTGCGGCAGATACTGAGATGAGGAGCAGTGGGGCAGAAGCTGAGATGAGGAGTAATGGGGCAGATGCTGAGATGTGGAACAATGTGGCAGACGCTGAGATCGGGAGCAATGGGGCAGACGCTGAGATGAGGAACAATGCAGTAGACACTGAGATTTGGAACAATGTGGCAGATGCTGAGATGAGTCGCAATGTGGCAAAGGCTGAGATGAGGAATAATGGGGCAGACGCTGAGATGAGGAGCAATGGGGAAGACGCTGAGATGAGGAATAATGGGGTGGACGCTGAGATTTGGAACAATGTGGCAGAAGCTGAGATGAGGAACAATGCAGCAGATGCTGAGATGAGGAACAATGCGGCAGAGGCTGAGATGAGGAGCAGTGGGGCAGACGCTGAGATGAGGAGCAATGGGGCAGACGCTGAGATGAGGAGCAATGGGGCAGATGCTGAGATGAAGAACAATGCGGCAAAGGCTGAGATGAGGAACAATGCGGCAGACGCTGAGATGAAGAACAATATGGCAAAGGCTGAGATTAGGAACAATGTGGCAGACGCTGAGATGAGGAGCAATGGGGCAGACGCTGAGATGAGGAACAATGTGGCATAAGCTGAAATGAGGAGCAATGTGGTAGACACTGAGATGAGGTACAATGCGGCAGACACTGAGGTGAGGAACAGTGCGGCAGACGCTGAGATGTGGAACAATGTGGCACACGCCGAGATGAGGAACAATGCGGCAGATGCTGAGCTGAGGAACAATGCGGCAGATACTGAGATGAGGAACAATGTGGCAGATGCTGAGATGAGGAACAATGTGGCAGATGCTGAGATGTGGAACAATGTGGCAGACGCTGAGATGAGAAACAATGCCGCAAACGCTGAGATGAGGAACAATGCGGCAGACGCTGAGATATGGAACAATGTGGCAGACGCTGAGATGAGAAACAATGCAGCAGACGCTGAGATATGGAACAATGGGGCAGGTGCTTAGATGAGGAGCAATGGGGCAGAAGCTGAGATGTGGAACAGTGGGGTAGACGCTTAGTTGAGGAGCAATGCCGCAGAAGCTGAGGTTAGGAACAATGTGGCAGATGCTGAGATGAAGAACAATGTATGAGATACAAGATCGTAAGCTCCACTGGGGCAGGGACTGGTGTGAGTGACTGAAATATTTTCTGCAGAGCTCCAGTCTATGTGAGTGCTATATAAATAACTGATAATAAATAAAGTCAGACAAACAATGGTAGTTGCTCGGTAATTTCTGGAGATAATTATGTATCAGGTGCTGGAAAGGGGCAGGGGTCACAGACAAACTGACAGGGGGGGGGGGGGTTGCAAATCCCACCCCTACATTTAAATAAATAAAGTCACTCCAGGAGACGTATAGATACATTTGTGTGAGATTTACTCTCCAGCTAGTGTACAGACGATCACACATTTCATCCAGCTGCACCAAACACTCATTCGCTAGGACATCTTACACATGTGGGTGTGACGGACTCCTCACAAGGATCGCAATTGCATGAACTAATCATAATCAGGGATATATAACTGGAGATGTGTCATTATTTTGCGGGTGTGTACATGTTGTGTGTTATACTGAGGGAAGAGACAGTGATGGCAGCAAGACTGACCTACCTTTAGGCATTTAGTGCCGGGTCTTGCCACAAACTTGAATGACTTACCCAGAGACAGTTTTTACTTCTATACATTAATTCACTAGTGTTCTTTCATTGTGCTTAGATGTACCGATCCTGTAACTTGTGATAGCTGTTACGAGTTGTGTACTGCTCTGCAAAACCAGGAGTGTCTGCAGAGCCTACTCCAGCAACGCACTCCCCCCAAAATGACTGTGATGTTAGTGTATTAGAATGCTTAATATTTGTAGACACTCCCTTATTAATATGTGTAAGCCCGAATCTTCAGTAATAGTCCCTGGGACCAAGGGGATGTTGGGAAGTGGGTGGTCCAATGTGCAGTGTGCCTGGAGTTGGTGATGGAATAAACAGCAAAGCAGTGAACTCACATGTCTCTGTGTCCTTATGACTGGATTTACAAACATATGAACAAAACATGGTGTCAGAAGAAGTTTAACTTGGACTGCTAGTGCTCTCAGAGTGTGAAAGAATCCTGCAGCAGTCTGTAAGGCTGTGATACTCAGTGTCTGCAAACCCTGCCGTGTGCTCCTCTCTTCAAACAGTGAGTAACCATGGATAAACTAGCTCCTCCAACCGGCATGCTGATGTCTGGTAACTTGTCTGAAAAATGGAAAAGATTTAAGCAAAGGTTTAATATATATCTTGCTGCATGTGGAGCTAATACAGAGGCTGACAAAACTAAGGCATGTGCTGGACATTTGTAATAGTTTTCAGTTTGCTGAGGGGCAGAATATGGTGCTATCTTCTATAATGCAAAAGTTTGAAGATTACTTTGTGCCAAGGAAAAATGTGACACATGAAAGATATAAGTTTTTCACATGTGATCAGAAGTCTGGAGATGGATTTGATCAGTATGTTACAGAGCTGCAATCACTCAGTAAAACCTGTGAGTTTGGTGATTTAAAGTATTCACTGATTAGAGATCGTATTGTCTGTGGAATACCTGATAATGGACTCAGAGAGAGACTGCTGAGAGAGCAAGACCTAATACTAGAAAAGGCAGTGACTATGTGTAGATCTGCAGAGATAACTAGATTTCAAGCCAAAAAGTTACACAAGGACACTGATGCTGCTGTATATATAGTGCAGAAAACAGAGCCAAGCAAACCTCCATTCTCAAGAATGAAGCAGTCTAAGCCACATTCTCATAAGGAAATGTGTAGTAGATGTGGAAATGCTCACAATCCTAAAATGTGCCCTGCTTATGGTAAAACCTGCATGAAATGTGGTAGACTTAATCACTTTGCCAAATGCTGTAAAATGAAAAGTGAAACCAAAGTGCATGTTATTAAACAAACAGAGGAATTCTTTGTGGATTGCATTGAACTTTGCAGTGCAGATAAGAAAGAATGGATTGTCCCTTTAACTGTGAACAAGATTGTCATTCCCTTAAGCTTGATACTGGCGCGCAGGTGAATTTAATATTGTTTCAAGACTATAAGACTTTTAGAGTAAAACCTAATATTCATCCAGCCAAAGTGAAAGTTACAGGGTACACTGGGGAGGAAATTCCTGTGAAAGGTACATGCTTAGTGACACTGAAATATAAGGGACAACAGTTTAAAACATCTCTACTGATTGTGGATAAAAATGTGCAACCGATTCTAGGATTAAGTTCCTGTGAGAAACTAAGCTTGCTAAAGAAAGTTTTTATGGTGACATCACTAGTAGAAGATGACTGCAAATCGATGTTTACAGAATGCAGACTTGTTTGAAGGTCTAGGTTGTTTGCCTGAAGAGCATAAAATAAATATAGACATGCACGTTTCTTCAGTGATACACCCCTGTAGAAAAGTGTAGTTTGCGCTGAGAGAAAAACTGAAACAAGAGTTAAATCACATGGAAGCCTTGGGTGTGATACAGAAAGTTGATGAGACTACTGAATGGGTAAGCTCCTTAGTAATTGTTGAGAAGAAAAATGGACAACCCAGAATATGTCTAGACCCCAGAGATTAAAACAAAGCTATTAAACGAGAACATTTCAAACTACCAACCAGAGATGAAATCATGTCGCAATTTGCGGGAGCAAAATGGTTCAGTAAATTGGACGCATCTTCAGGATTCTGGAAAATGAACCTAGATGAGGCCAGCTCAAAGCTTTGTACATTTAATACACCAGAAGGTAGATACAGATTTCTTCGACTACCATATGGAATATTGTCTGCTCCAGAAGTACATCACAAAAAGATACACATGATTTTTGATCATATTCCAGGTGTTGAAACAATGATGGATGACATTATTGTCTGGGGATCTACAAAGGAAGAACATGATTCTAGATTGAAACAAGTAATGGAACTTGTCAAGAAAATGAATCTAAAGCTAAACAAGGACAAATGTGAATTTGGCATGAATACACTTTCCTTTATGGGCGACGTGGTCTTGAAACAAGGTGTAAAACCAGACCCAAGGAAAATATCAGCCATAGTGAACATGGAACGTCCTAACAACAAAGACGACGTCAGAAGATTCCTAGGAATGATTACTTACTTAGGAAACTTTGGCCCTCATTCCGAGTTGATCGGTCGCAAGGCGAATTTAGCAGAGTTACACACGCTAAGCCGCCGCCTACTGGGAGTGAATCTTAGCTTCTTAAAATTGCGACCGATGTATTCGCAATATTGCGATTACTAACTACTTAGCAGTTTCAGAGTAGCTTCAGACTTACTCTGCCTGTGCGATCAGTTCAGTGCTTGTCGTTCCTGTTTGACGTCACAAACACACCCAGCGTTCGCCCAGGCACTCCCACCGTTTCTCCGGCCACTCCTGCGTTTTTTCCGGAAACGGTAGCGTTTTCAGCCACACGCCCCTGAAACGCCGTGTTTCCGCCCAGTAACACCCATTTCCTGTCAATCACATTACGATCGCCGGAGCGATGAAAAAGCCGTGAGTAAAAATACTATCTCCATTGTAAAATTACTTGGCGCAGTCGCAGTGCGAATATTGCGCATGCGTACTAAGCGGAATTTCACTGCGATGCGATGAAAAATACTGAGCGATCAACTCGGAATGAGGGCCTTTATTTCTCAACTCTCTGAACGAACAGCCTCTCTTAGATGGTTGTTGGACAAAGATAACGAGTGGATGTGGTCACATGAACAAGAAGAAAGTTGGCAAAACTTGAAACAGATCATTACAGAGCAACCAGTGCTAAAATTCTTTGATCCTGCGAAAAGAATAAGAATTTCAGCAGATGCTTCGCAATTTGGCCTAGGCTCAGTGCTGTTACAAGAACATGAGGATACATGGCAACCAATAATCTATGTATCAAGAGCACTGACAAGTGCTGAAACAAGGTACGCTCAGATAGAAAAAGAACTTCTAGCGATCACATATGCATGTGAGCGATTTCATCAGTTTGTGTATGGTCAAACATTTACAGTGGAAACTGACCACAAGCCATTGGTAGCTATCATGACTAAATCATTGCATGACTGTCCCATGAGAATTCAACGAATGCTTATCAGACTACAGAAATATGATGTACACTTGCTGTACTGTCCCGGCAAATACATGTACATTGCTGATACACTTTCTCGTGCTGTGGACAAAAGTGAAGGTTCCAAAAGTCTGATGGATGAAGAGATAGAAGTCTATGTTAATTTGATCGTAGCTTCTCTACCAGTGTCTCTTGCAAGACAAGAACAGATTAGGAAAGAAACTGAGACAGATGACACAATGAAAGTGTTGAAAGATATCATTCTGAAAGGTTGGCCAGCAGAAAAACATGCGTTCCCGCTGTCTATTCATGATTATTGGATGTACCGCAGTGACCTTACAGTTGTTGATGGTATTATTTACAAAGGCAATAGGTTTGTAATACCTGCACGACTAAGAAAAACTATGCTGTGCAAGATACATGAAGGCCACTTAGGAGAAGAAAAAATAAGATTTTACTTACCGATAAATCTATTTCTCGTAGTCCGTAGTGGATGCTGGGACTCCGTCAGGACCATGGGGATTAGCGGCTCCGCAGGAGACAGGGCACAAAAATAAAAGCTTTAGGACTAGGTGGTGTGCACTGGCTCCTCCCCCTATGACCCTCCTCCAAGCCTCAGTTAGGATACTGTGCCCGGACGAGCGTACACAATAAGGAAGGATTTTGAATCCCGGGTAAGACTCATACCAGCCACACCAATCACACCATACAACTTGTGATCTGAACCCAGTTAACAGTATGACAAACGTAGGAGCCTCTGAACAGACGGCTCACAACAATAACAACCCGATTTTTTTGTAACAAGAACTATGTACAAGTATTGCAGACAATCCGCACTTGGGATGGGCGCCCAGCATCCACTACGGACTACGAGAAATAGATTTATCGGTAAGTAAAATCTTATTTTCTCTGACGTCCTAGTGGATGCTGGGACTCAGTCAGGACCATGGGGATTATACCAAAGCTCCCAAACGGGCGGGAGAGTGCGGATGACTCTGCAGCACCGAATGAGAGAACTCCAGGTCCTCTTTAGCCAGGGTATCAAATTTGTAGAATTTTACAAACGTGTTCTCCCCCGACCACGTAGCTGCTCGGCAGAGTTGTAATGCCGAGACCCCTCGGGCAGCCGCCCAAGATGAGCCCACCTTCCTTGTGGAATGGGCCTTGATAGATTTAGGCTGTGGCAGGCCTGCCACAGAATGTGCAAGTTGAATTGTGCTACAAATCCAACGAGCAATCGTCTGCTTAGAAGCAGGAGCACCCAGCTTGTTGGGTGCATACAGTATAAACAGCGAGTCAGATTTTCTGACTCCAGCCGTCCTTGAAATATATATTTTCAATGCCCTGACAACGTCCAGCAACTTGGAATCCTCCAAATCGCTAGTAGCCGCAGGCACCACAATAGGCTGGTTCAGGTGAAACGCTGAAACCACCTTAGGCAGAAACTGAGGACGCGTCCGCAGTTCTGCCCTGTCCGAATGGAAAATCAGATATGGGCTTTTATACGATAAAGCCGCCAATTCTGACACTCTCCTGGCTGAAGCCAGGGCCAGTAGCATGGTTACTTTCCATGTAAGATATTTCAAATCCACCGATTTGAGTGGCTCAAACCATTGGGATTTGAGAAAATCCAAAACTACATTAAGATCCCACGGAGCCACTGGGGGCACAACTGGGGGCTGTATATGTAGTACTCCTTTTACAAAAGTCTGGACTTCAGGAACTGAAGCCAATTCTTTCTGGAAGAAAATCGACAGGGCCGAAATTTGAACCTTAATGGACCCTAATTTGAGGCCCATAGACTATCCTGTTTGCAGGAAATGTAGGAATCGACCCAGTTGAAATTCCTCCGTCGGGGCCTTCCTGGCCTCACACCACGCAACATATTTTCTCCAAATGCGGTGATAATGTTGTGCAGTCACCTCCTTCCTGGCTTTTACCAGGGTAGGGATGACCTCTTCCGGAATGCCTTTTTCCCTTAGAATTCGGCGTTCAACCGCCATGCCGTCAAACGCAGCCGCGGTAAGTCTTGGAATAGACACGGTCCCTGCTGAAGCAGGTCCCGTCTTAGAGGTAGAGGCCACGGATCTTCCGTGAGCATCTCCTGAAGTTCCGGGTACCAAGTTCTTCTTGGCCAATCCGGAGCCACGAGTATCGTTCTTACTCCCCTTTGCCGTATAATTCTCAGTACTTTTGGTATGAGAGGCAGAGGAGGAAACACATACACTGACTGGAACACCCACGGTGTTACCAGAGCGTCCACAGCTATTGCCTGAGGGTCTCTTGACCTGGCGCAATACCTGTCCAGTTTTTTGTTGAGGCGGGACGCCATCATATCCACCTTTGGTTTTTCCCAACGGTTCACAATCATGTGGAAGACTTCTGGATGAAGTCCCCACTCTCCCGGGTGTAGATCGTGTCTGCTGAGGAAGTCCGCTTCCCAGTTGTCCACTCCCGGAATGAACACTGCTGACAGTGCTATCACATGATCTTCCGCCCAGCGAAGAATCCTTGCAGCTTCTGCCATTGCCCTCCTGCTTCTTGTGCCGCCCTGTCTGTTTACGTGGGCGACTGCCGTGATGTTGTCCGACTGGATCAACACCGGCTGACCCTGAAGCAGGGGTTTTGCCAGGCTTAGAGCATTGTAAATCGCTCTTAGCTCCAGTATATTTATGTGAAGAGACATCTCCAGGCTTGACCACACTCCCTGGAAGTTTCTTCCCTGTGTGACCGCTCCCCAGCCTCTCAGACTGGCATCCGTGGTCACCAGGACCCAGTCCTGTATGCCGAATCTGCGGCCCTCTAACAGATGAGCACTCTGCAACCACCACAGAAGAGACACCCTTGTCCGTGGAGACAAAGTTATCCGCTGATGCATCTGCAGATGCGATCCGGACCATTTGTCCAGCAGATCCCACTGAAAAGTTCGTGCGTGGAATCTGCCGAATGGAATCGCTTCGTAAGAAGCCACCATTTTTCCCAGGACTCTTGTGCATTGATGCACAGACACTTTTCCTGGTTTTAGGAGGTTCCTGACAAGTTCGGATAACTCCCTGGCTTTCTCCTCCGGAAGAAACACCTTTTTCTGAACCGTGTCCAGAATCATTCCCAGGAACAGCAGACGTGTCGTCGGGGTCAATTGAGATTTTGGAAATTTCAGAATCCACCCGTGCTGTTGCAGCACTACTTGGGTTAGTGCTACTACGTCCCCCAGCTGTTCTCTGGACCTTGCCCTTATCAGGAGATCGTCTAAATAAGGGATAATTAATACGCCTTTTCTTCGCAGAAGAAACATCATTTCGGCCATTACCTTGGTAAAGACCCGAGGTGCCGTGGACAATCCAAACGGCAGCGTCTGAAACTGATAATGACAGTTTTGCACCACGAACCTGAGGTACCCTTGATGTGAAGGGCAAATTGGGACATGCAGGTAAGCATCCTTGATGTCCAGGGACACCATAAAGTCCCCTTCTTCCAGATTCGCTATCACTGCTCTGAGTGACTCCATCTTGAACTTGAATTTTTGTATGTACAGGTTCAAAGATTTCAGATTTAGAATAGGTCTTACCGAGCCGTCCGGCTTCGGTACCACAAATAGTGTGGAATAATACCCCTTTCCCTGTTGTAGGAGGGGTACCTTGACTATCACCTGCTGAGAATACAGCTTGTGAATGGCTTCCAATACCGTCGCCCTGTCTGAGGGAGACGTTGGCAGAGCAGACTTTAGGAACCGGCGAGGGGGAGACTTCTCGAATTCCAACCTGTAACCCTGAGATACTACCTGCAGGATCCAGGGGTCCACCTGTGAGTGAGCCCACTGTGCGCTGAAATTCTTGAGTCGACCCCCCACCGCCCCTGAGTCCGCTTGTAAAGCCCCAACGTCATGCTGAGGGCTTTGCAGAAGCCGGGGAGGGCTTCTGCTCCTGGGAGGGAGCTGCTTGGTGCACTCTCTTACCCTTTTCTTTGCCTCGGGGCAGATATGACTGTCCTTTTGCCCGCTTGTTCTTATAGGAACGAAAGGACTGCGGCTGAAAAGACGGTGTCTTTTTCTGTTGGGAGGGGACCTGAGGTAAAAAGGTGGATTTCCCGGCTGTTGCCGTGGCCACCAAATCCGATAGACCGACCCCAAATAATTCCTCCCCTTTATACGGCAATACTTCCATATGCCGTTTGGAATCCGCATCACCTGACCACTGTCGCGTCCATAAACTTCTTCTGGCAGATATGGACATCGCACTTACTCTCGATGCCAGAGTGCAAATATCCCTCTGAGCATCTCGCATATAAAGAAAAGCATCCTTTAATTGCTCTATAGTCAATAAAATACTGTCCCTATCCAGGGTATCAATATTTTCAGTCAGGGAATCCGACCAAACCACCCCAGCACTGCACATCCATGCAGAGGCGATGGCTGGTCGCAGTATAACACCAGTATGAGTGTATATACTTTTCAGGGTAGTTTCCAGCCTCCTATCAGCTGGATCCTTGAGGGCGGCCGTTTCAGGAGACGGTAACGCCACTTGTTTTGATAAGCGTGTGAGTGCCTTATCCACCCTAGGGGGTGTTTCCCAGCGCGCCCTAACCTCTGGCGGGAAAGGATATAATGCCAATAACTTCTTTGAAATTAGCAGTTTTCTCTTGGGGTTAACCCACGCTTCATCACACACTTCATTCAATTCCTCTGATTCAGGAAAAACTACAGGTAGTTTTTTCAGACCCCACATAATACCCCTTTTTGTGGTACTTGCAGTATCAGAGATATGCAAAGCCTCCTTCATTGCCGTGATCATATAACGTGTGGCCCTACTGGAAAATACGTTTGTTTCTTCACCGTCGACACTAGATTCGGTGTCCGTGTCTGGGTCTGTGTCGACCGACTGAGGTAAAGGGCGTTTTACAGCCCCTGACGGTGTCTGAGACGCCTGGACAGGTACTAACTGGTTTGCCGGCCGTCTCATGTCGTCAACTGATTTTTGTAACGTGCTGACATTATCACGTAATTCCATAAACAAAGCCATCCATTCCGGTGTCGACTCCCTAGGGGGTGACATCACCATTACCGGCAATTGCTCCGCCTCCACACCAACATCGTCCTCATACATGTCGACACACACGTACCGACACACAGCAGACACACAGGGAATGCTCTTATCGAAGACAGGACCCCACTAGCCCTTTGGGGAGACAGAGGGAGAGTTTGCCAGCACACACCCAAGCGCTATAAATATATAGGAACAACCCTACAGAAGTGTTGTTTCCTTTATAGCAGCTTAATATAACAATATCGCCAAAAAAGTGCCCCCCCTCTCTGTTTTTTTACCCTGTTTCTGTAGTGCAGTGCAGGGGAGAGTCCTGGGAGCCTTCCTCGCAGCGGAGCTGTGCAGGAAAATGGCGCTGTGTGCTGAGGAGATAGGCCCCGCCCCCTATTTCGGCGGGCTCTTCTCCCGGTGTTTGTGAGACCTGGCAGGGGTTAAATACATCCATATAGCCCCAGGGGCTATATGTGATGTATTTTTAGCCAGAACAAGGTATTATCATTGCTGCCCAGGGCGCCCCCCCCCAGCGCCCTGCACCCTCAGTGACCGCTGGTGTGAAGTGTGCTGACAACAATGGCGCACAGCTGCAGTGCTGTGCGCTACCTCATGAAGACTGAAAAGTCTTCTGCCGCCGGTTTCTGGACCTCTTCACTTTTCGGCATCTGCAAGGGGGTCGGCGGCGCGGCTCCGGGACCGGACTCCATGGCTGGGCCTGTGTTCGATCCCTCTGGAGCTAATGGTGTCCAGTAGCCTAAGAAGCCAATCCATCCTGCACGCAGGTGAGTTCACTTCTTCTCCCCTAAGTCCCTCGTTGCAGTGAGCCTGTTGCCAGCAGGACTCACTGAAAATAAAAAACCTAATAACTTTTTCTAAGCAGCTCTTTAGGAGAGCCCCTTAGATTGCACCCTGCTCGGACGGGCACAAAAACCTAACTGAGGCTTGGAGGAGGGTCATAGGGGGAGGAGCCAGTGCACACCACCTAGTCCTAAAGCTTTTATTTTTGTGCCCTGTCTCCTGCGGAGCCGCTAATCCCCATGGTCCTGACGGAGTCCCAGCATCCACTAGGACGTCAGAGAAATGTAAGCGGAGAGCGCGTGAAGTTATGTATTGGCCAAGTATGAACCAAGACATAGCACAGACTACAGCTACATGTGAATTATGTCTTACGTATAGACCGAAACAACAAGTCGAGCCACTGAGTCCTCACGCAGTGCCAGAGAGGCCGTACCAGAAAGTTGGCACAGATTTGTTTGATTGTAATGGGAAAACGTACATTGTTGTGACTGATTATTACTCTAACTACCCTGAGGTGAAGACACTACATACAACTACTAGTAAAGCCGTAATCAATTGCATGAAGTCAATCTTTGCAAGGCATGGTGTTCCTAGGGAAGTGTTCACTGACAATGGTCCACAGTTTTCCAGTGCTGAATTTAGACAATTTGCTGATGAGTGGTAATTTGTCCATACTACGTCAAGTCCCCACTATACACGCTCAAATGGGTTGGTGGAAAGTTCAGTAAAAACTGTAAAGAGTCTCATGAAAAAAGCTCAAGAAGGTAAAGAAGATTTCTACAAAAGTCTTTTAATCTACCGCAGTACACCTTTACAGAATGGACTTTCTCCTGCACAAATGCTGATGGGAAGGAGGATTAGAGCAAATCTCCCGATACATGATGAACTGCTTAATACACATAACTCAGCGTTGGTCAGACTGAGTAAGGAACGTCAACAGGCGAAACAGACACTGTTCCATGACAGGCGAGCAAAAAGCTTATCTGATCTAAAATCAGGTAACCAAGTCCGTCTCAGAGATCACGAGAAAGGTATTTGGGTGCAGAAAGGTACTGTGCAAGCACAAGTAGCACCAAGATCTTATACTATACGTACAGAGCGTGGAACGGAAGTAAGAAGAAATCGGGTGGATTTAAGATCTCAACCTAACCATAATGAAGACAACATGACTGAAGAATACACTTCATCTGACATGTATGGTGATCCTGATAATGGTGAACAAACCACGATTCTAGAAAGGTCCAACATGGTCGATGAAACACAGACTGTGTATGAAAAACCCAAAAGGGAAATACGCAGACCTGAGAGACTCATTGAAACGTGTTAGATGATGTTCTTAATATGACGTTGTTAATTGTTGCATTGAAGCGTACAGGGCTTATCTTTAAAGAAAAGACGATGTGATGTTAGTGTATTAGAATGCTTAATATTTGTAGACACTCCCTTAGTAATATGTGCAAGCCTGAATCTTCAGTGATGGTCCCTGGGACCAGGGGGGATGCTGGGAAGTGTGTGGTCCAGTGTGCAGTGTGTCTGGGGTTGGTGATGGAATAAACAGCACAGCAGTGAACTCACATGTCTCTGTGTCCTTATGACTGGATTTACAAACATATGAACAAAACAGTGACCTCCCTGGCTGTTCCCACTTCCTGCTCCTCTGTGACTCCACCGCGGCGGAAATCTAGACACGTCTGGCAAAGTGAGACCCGTGGTGCCCCCTGATAGTTTGTTGCACTGTGACTCACACAACTTTTGCTTTGCAATTGAAGCCTACTATGAGGAGCACTGCTAAACAAAATACAGGAGATGGAACCCCCCCCATATTAATATTATGTGGTTCCTGTCTGTTATGAAAAGTACCCGCACATCAACCATTTAATTTGGCAGTAGATAACCTTGTGGCTCATCATTTTGAACAACAAGACCCAGCACGCCCTGCCGGCTTTTAAAAAAAAACCTTATGGCTCGCCAGATGTTTATCTACAACGCTAAAGCTGACAAAGGCAACCTACGGCACTGCTATTATGCACTACAAGTTCCAGCATGTCTTGGCAATGTTAGAAGTGCAGCAGCCGGCCTTTACTCAACTTCCCAGTGGGATTTTTTTAGACCTCACCTAAGTTTTTGTTAAAGTTCTATCATTTACTAATGACCTTTTCGTACCTACCTCCCCCCCCCCCATAACTAACTTGATTACGCTGCCACCCTTCTCACGCATTGGCCACGCGTTGCTGGCGGGATCCCGGCAGACAGCATACCAACCGCGGGATCCCGGCAGCAGAATGCCGCGGGGGGCACGAGCGCAACAGAGCCCCTTGTGGGCTTGCATGACCGCATCCCTTTCTCACTTTTGGAAATGATGCTTTAGCTATTATTTATTTATTACCAGTTATTTACTGTATATAGCGCACACGTGTTCCGCAGCGCTGTACAGAGAGTATTCAGTCAGTCCCTGCCCCAGTGGAGATTACATTCTATATTCCCTATCACATGAACACACATACACACTGGAATTGGACCCAAGACCTTCATGCTTTGAGGTAGCAGCGCTAACCACTACGCCATCTGTGCCGCACAAGAGAGATTTGGTCAGCTACAACTTGTGCTCAGACGAAAATTAAAGTCATCTGCTGATGATTAAAGCGTAACAACAACCCAAAACAAATACCATCAGGAGACCAATTAATACACTGTAAATGATTTCTCAAATCTGCCTTTATTTGATGCAAAAACCACATCTGTATACAGCAATAAAAATGACAATGAGATCACCTCGGAGGTGAGATATCTGTCACATTCATAAAAATGCCCGTGCTATGCTGTTTTTTGTCTTCTTTTTAAATATCGAAAAACATTAGAGGTGCATGTCGGTGGGTTCGCTGGCGGAGAAAGGGTCAGCTATTTACAAACACATCTGGCAGGGTGCGGGAGGCAACAAGGCGTACGTTGGAGAAAGTGACAATTTTTCTGCGACTTTGTTACAAAATTTAAAGCGGTGGCTTTTTAAAAAAGGCAAAAATCAATCTGGTATTACCTTTGCCGCTGTAAATCTTCAGCCAAAATTGTGGAAAACTGTCACTTTCACAAACTTACATCCATTACACCCCCTCCCCCCCCCCTCCCCCCTTAGATGATGACGGAAGAATATAGTACACAGTCCTTTAGAAATCAAATGCACATGGCGTACTTGTAATAAAGCATCCGGGGTATTTACAGGTGATGTAAATGGTTCTGGGATAAACCAGTTTGATTTTAGAAAGAGGATTTATTTAACGATTCACAAAAGTCCATTTAAACAAAAAATATATAATAAATCCCCATGATTGGTGCTATAATGCTACATTCTGTTTATATAAGGTAGAATTGCTATGAATTATTTTTTATATGCATCTGTGTGTATATTATATGTGCTCTGCCCCTATAATAAAGGGATAATTTAGTTCCCAGCAATGTGTGGCTGCTCACATCACTCCGATTTATAGTATACCAACATTGCAGATTTTCCCACACACCTCTAAGGGGTTTGCGGACGCGTCTGCGATGTTGGTCGTCACAGGCCGCAAGCGCCATCATGCATCATTAGAAATACCAGTTCTTGGATTGCTGAGAGCGACATTTTATCTTGCACTACCCCCAACCTTGTACAATATAAGATTTTTGTGTGTAGTAGTATTACAATAGGGCTATATTACACCTGCCAACAGTCCCAAATCCACTAGGCAGTCCTGATTTTCTAAGACAGAAATGTGGAGGAGGAGCCCTGCAGGTTTGCTGGTGTAACTTGAGCAAAAATGGGAAATGCTGCGGTGGATTGGGGTGGGGCTTGAGAGGATAGGGTCAGCTTGGTCCCATGGTGGTGGTGAAGGTGGGAGGAGGGGGGGGGGGGGAGGCTTATTACTACTACCTCCCTATAAACACTCAACATGTTAAAGTCTATTTTTGCATTGTTTTGAATTGAAACACTCTTCTCCTGCTTTGCAATTACCAGACGGAATGCAACAATTTTCCAATTTCCATCTGATTTTCACAAGTTTTCCCTCTCAGTGTCTGGGTGTTGTGTGTGTGAAGCGGTGTAATTATGTGCTATTCTGTTACAGAAACATCACACAAGCAAGGAGAAGCGGAGTTTACGGGGGAGATTATCCGCCTGGTCCTCCATTACATTAGCTGAATGCCGCAGGTAGCTGCAACCTGCAATTTATATACAATATAATTGCCACAAAATGCTGGGAAAATGAGTATGTGTATAATATTATGCATATACCTGGGGTATAATTAGAAACACCCTTCACTACATAATACAGCCATTCAGTCCTATATTATTCTCTTTATTGTTAATCATATTTATTTTGGTTACAATGTAAACTAATAATGTTTTATGGCATTGGCAGTTATGTATATTAAATCCTAGATTCATAGTATATAATCATTGCTAATATTTAGTAATTGCTTGTGAGGTTAAAAAAAATTCTAAGTCTAAATATATAAATATAATATATTATTATCTATGCTGAATATTAATGTTCTAAATGCTGGTGCTCAGGGTATAGGTTAACGAGGGGAATTTGGATGCTGGGTCCAACCCACGAGGAGCCTAGAAAATCCTTTCAAAGCAAAAAAAACTTTATGTGAACCTTTCAGTCAGGGGAAAAGAAATAAATAAATGAAACTAAACAGTAATGAGGCGCCAGTAATTATTGCATTATTTAAAAAGGGAATTTGTTAATTATTAGTATAGGAAATAACTGAAATATTATTTTGTGTGGTGCACACCCTGTACCTACCCTGAAAAAAGTATGTCACCTTAGGATGTCCGTCATTTTCAAATGAAACATGGGGCATTTAGTTTTGTCCCAAATCAGGAAACTTGGACCCTATTGCTTGTGTTAGTTTGGAATCATGTGGAATTTAAATGATGGAAAAATAAGTAATGGAATGAAATGTTTTTTTTTGGAGAAAATAAATGTTTTTGGAAATATAAAATAGAGCCCCTCAATATTATTTCTATAGTAATACATAAGAAAACAACGAGACAATCCTCATAATATCTCTGTGTCGCATCAAGTGACACTTTGCCGGATCCCAATTTTCCCAAATATGGGCGGAGTCTGTTAGTGAAATACATATGGTCAGACTTGTCAGACAGCTGCGGCGGTTATACCTCTGACATTATACACAGCTGTTATATTCTACTTATTATATAAGGACATTCTCTTTGACATTAGCAAATTAGCTCATATAGGCCCAGGCCGCAAACTGAGATATTCCATATCAGGGCAACTTTGGGGGGGCCGCACCCCGGAATCAGCAAAAGGGCCGGTGTGTTTCCTTCATTTATTTTAAATTTCCATATATTATTTGCTAGTATTTAAGTTGAACAAAAATATCAAATTAATTATATAATACATGAATAGTAGTAGCAGTAATAGTAATAATAATAATAATAATAATATAATATTAATAATGATAATAATAAAATGTTAAAGTTTACATTTCTGAGATGCATAGCAGGCAGAATATACACAATAACTTTTTTTTCCCTTCAAAATGTAATTAGGGGCCGGTTGTAATGCCATCTGAGTTTGCCGGAGTTGCGTGTTGCTGGCCGAGACTCGGACGTTTTTTTAAAGCGCCAATCAGTTACAAAGCAAAACCATGCCTAATAAATGACAGCCGCTTTAAAAAAAAGTCAGAGTTCGTCCGGCAACCGGCACCTCCGGCCAGCTTGGATGGCATTACAACCGGCTCTACAGTGTAGATCTGTTTATGTCAAAAGTTTAACATATAATAAAAGGCAATAGATAAACTCTGAACATCTGAATGGTGAAATTTGCAGAGTTTTTGTTTTAACTACAAAAACCCCCCCACAAAATATTCACCTCCGACCTCTGAGGACAAAGTAGTCGCTGACTAATGGAATGATGTTATGAAATAATTGAGCAAAATAATCTGAACACAACTTAGAGAACATTTGTTTAGGATAAGCAGCAGCTATCATTTATTAACGCTGCCTCCATCTGTGTTCGGCGGCCATGAGAATCAGCCTGTGGAGCAGCCATTTTGTGAGGTGAACCTGTATTCTTACACATTAACTAGGAACTCCAGACATCCCTGGGGCACTGAGTATTGTGTTGCTTGCACAAAATGGCCACACTGGTGATGTCACTGGCTCCTAGTGAACTGATTGGCTCATTCTTGAAGCCTGGTTCAGCCCACAAAATGGTTGCCTCTAGTGTACATAGGCTGATTTTAGTATATTACACAGACTCTGTTTATGTTTGTTATTTATTTCTTATGCCTACAGTATTTATGGAGGAAGATATTTGTGCCACAAGGTGACACAATAATGGGCATCGTCAAGAAGTGTAATGGACAGTAAATTGCAGTCAACGTAGGGCCGCCTGAGAAAGCCTTCCTGTGGCATGAGATCACTGCACATATACACACTTGCTAGCATGCATTATTTATATAAAATCTGTATATACATCACAGGACCACTCCCCATTCCCTATATATAATCCATTTATAGCGACAATGCATACATAGTAAAGATTTCTATAGATGGCCAATTCTTGACACACCCCAACTCCCACCCCAGTGATCAGGTAATCCGGCGTACTGTCAGAATGTTTATGTTAAATCCTGCGCGGTTACCATGGTGACAAACAGTCACATAACCATTATAGTGGTTTAAGTATGTTTATAATTATAATGAGAGGTTCTGTTTTTTGTTTTTTTAGGAAGCAAATTGGCTCTGTAACCATAACAACCAAACATCTCATTGTAGAGCTGAACAGATACATTCTGATCTCTGATTGGATGGTGAGGTATTGGTACAGATATGCAATGTTAGTAAATAACCCTCTATGGGATTTTTTTTTTTTCCAGCTGGTAGTAGGTTGAATTTTCCAGTGTTGTTTTTTTTTTTGTATATTATTTTTGCACTGGGACCCTCATCCCTTAGTGGGTAACTAAGGGGATCATAGGCGCTGTAGCTGATAATCTTCAGAACAATCCATGACCAGACATTTATATAATGGGGTATTTATATTAAGCTGCAATTTGAGGCTGTATAAACAGTGTGCGCCACTAGCCTACAATCTCTGCTATTTTGACGTCTACCCATATACAGTATATTTTCATTGTAATTTACTAAAGAGCACTGTAAATGTTTTACTACAAGTCGTCTTTTTATTTCCCCTTCCGCATTTCAGCCACTATTAAGAACTTGAACTGTAGCGTCATCTCTTCTAAGACGATTCCTTCAGTCCGCTGCCGCGGTTTTCTTTTTAAAGCTCATTAAAAATATTCTGTAAACAACTTCAAATATTTAATCTGCCTTTTTTTGTTTAATAAACATATGACCCCCCCCACACACCCTCCCGACCCACCCCTCCTACTCCGCACTCGCAGCGATAAAGTCTTCCCCAACACAACGTTATGTTTCTTTACAAGATGAGGTATAAAGCGTAATGCCATATGAAACTATTGAGATTTTTCAATACAGAGGTTCGAAGTGTTGGTGAATCATGTAACACAGTATTCGGTAGATAAAAATGTAAAAACAGTTCAGAAAAAGGCAAGAAAGTACTTTTCAGCGTAAATACGTTACATTATTCTGCATGACATTGGAAATTTCAACACCGCAGTCTTAAGCAATTTTGTATCTTTTTTTTTTGTTTTTTTTTGTAACCCCAGAAAAATAGTAAACTTAAAAACACAAATGTAGTTTTTTTTCTTTATATATAATCCTGTTACAAACTGATGTGACGAGTCATATTTACAATAGAAACTTTTTTTTTGTTTTTGTTTTTTGGTGAAGAACGTCCCATTTCATGAGTTAATATCAAAGGCATGTGTCAGGTCCTAAATGCTTTTGGAACCAGGTGCAGATACCCTTTGACCTGACCTCCAACGTGAAAACGCCTCCGTTGGAGCCCAATGTGTCACCAGTTGTCTCTGGTTGTTGTTTTTGGGAGAGATGAGTGTTTTCGGAGCATCTTGTCCGAGTTGAATCAGACCAACAAAAAAATCCACCAAACGATTATTCCTCCACCGCGTGGGGATTCTGTTTCGCGAATAAGCTCAGCACGTGGTGAACAAACTGGTATTGCTCACTAGTCTGAATCATTCCGCCCCTGAAAAAGAAAAGACAAAACAATATTTAAAATTATATAAAATAGCTGTAAAATTCCAAATTGAATTTTAACGATGGACACCGCCGGAATACGAGCCAGCAAGGGAAGCACATCCACCAGGTTTACTCCAGGAGACATGAGTAGTATCTGCTCAACAAAGTAACAAAGTGTAGTATATGTAAGACAGTCTGTGTCTTGACAGTGCAAGCTGGGACCTCTATACCGTTACCGATAATTTGCTATAGGGTGCTAAAGGGTCCTGAGCAGTACTATGTTCTACTGCTGGCCCACAGCAATACCATGTTCTGCCGCTGGCCTACAGCAATACCATGTTCTGCCGCTGGCCTACAGCAATACCATGTTCTGCCGCTGCCCCACAACAATACCATGTTCTGCCCCTGGCCTACAGCAAAACCATATTCTGCTTCTGGCACATAACAATACCATGTTCTGCCACTGGCCCACAGAAATACCATATCCTGCCGCTGGCCCACA
Organism: Pseudophryne corroboree; assembly: GCF_028390025.1. Classification (NCBI taxonomy): domain Eukaryota; kingdom Metazoa; phylum Chordata; class Amphibia; order Anura; family Myobatrachidae; genus Pseudophryne; species Pseudophryne corroboree. The sequence goes on from NC_086454.1 coordinate 20,306,137, forward strand.
ACAATACCATGTTCTGCAGCTGGACCACAGCAATACCATGTTCTGCCCCTGGCCTACAGCAATTCTATGTTCTGCCGCTGGCCTACAGCAAAACCATATTCTGCCCCTGGCACATAGCAATACCATGTTCTGCCCCTGGCCCACAACAATACCATGTTCTGCCACTGGTCCACAGCAATACCATGTTCTGCCCCCTGGCCCACAGCAATACCATGTTCTGCCGCTGGCCTACAGCAATACCATGTTCTGCCGCTGGCCCACAACAATACCATGTTCTGCCCCTGGCCTACAGCAAAACCATATTCTGCTTCTGGCACATAACAATACCATGTTCTGCCCCTGGCCCACAGAAATACCATATCCTGCCGCTGGCCCACAACAATACCATGTTCTGCAGCTGGACCACAGCAATACCATGTTCTGCCCCTGGCCTACAGCAATTCTATGTTCTGCCGCTGGCCTACAGCAAAACCATATTCTGCCCCTGGCACATAGCAATACCATGTTCTGCCCCTGGCCCACAGCAATACCATGTTCTGCCACTGGTCCACAGCAATACTATGTTCTGCCCCCTGGCCCACATGTTCTACTGCTGGCCCACAGCAATACCGTGTTGTGCCGCTGGCCCATAGCAATACCATGTTCTGCTGCTGGCCTACAGTAATACTGTGTTCTGCCCTGGCCCACGGCGATACTAGTCGGCTTTGAAATCTTTGCCTGGGAGAGACCTTGCTGATTCAGGATAACTGCCTTGTGTCTTGTTGCTTTGCTCAGTCTTGCCATGGTGTATGGCCTGTTACATGAAACTGTCTTCTACAACCTCACCTTTGTAGCTGTTTCTCACCCAGTTTTAAGCCTACACAGCTGTTTCTGTTTCAGTTAATGACTGTGTTTCAACCTACATATGAAAATGATGATCCTTATCACCTGTTTGGTATGATTGGTTAATCATACACCTGAATATAATCCTACAAAATCCCTGCCTCTGTGCAAGTGTACCTAGAGGAGTTGATGCTGTTTTGAAGGCAAAGGGCGGTCACACCAAATATTGATTTGATTTAGATTTCTCTTCTATTCATTCAATTTGCATTTTTTGTTAATTGATAAAAATAAACTATTAACACTTCTATTTTTGAAAGCATTCTTACTTTGCAGCACTGTCCACCAGATTTGGAAACATCGGGACACCCAATGGAATTATTCCATCAGCTCAGTGGCGTAACTAGGGCCCCACAGCCCCTGCGGTCACTCGGAGGCTTGCAGGGCTGCGGGGGAGCTGATGCCGCCACTGATTCTGTTATGGAAAGGAGGACACGGAGGGCACAGAGCACACCTCTCCTGTGTGTCCCTCCTGGGGCTCCGGAGAGGCGCGCGCTGTGCCCTCTGTGTCCTCCTTTACAAAATGCACAGCAGCGGGGAAGCAGCAAGGGAGCCAGTGGGGGAGGGGGGTACCTGGCACTGGGGGAGCATATTTGGCACTGGGGGGGGGGGCATATTTGGCACCAGGGGGACATAGTTGGCACTGGAGGAGCATATTTGGCACCGGGGGAGCATATTTGGCACTGGGAGGGGCATATTTGGCACTACCTGACCGTGATTTGGTTTCCACAGAATCCCTCATTTTCCACTTCTTAATTAGAGTTTGAACACTGCTGATTGGTATTCTCAATTGCTTGGATATCTTTTTATATCCCTTTCCTGTTTTATACAGTTCAATTACCTTTTCCCACAGATCCTTTGACAATTCTTTTGCTTTTCCCATGACTCAGAATCCAGACACGTTAGTGCAGCACTTGATGAAAGATGCAAGGATCTTTCAGGAGTCCAGAAACTCACTGACCTTTTATACACACACACTGATTACAAGCAAACAGATCACAGGTGAGGATGGTTACCTTTAGTAGCCATTCAAACCCGTTTGTGTCAACTTGTGTGCATGTTATCAGGCTAAAATCTCCAGGGTATGTAAACTTTTGATCAGGGTCATTTGGGTAGTTTCCGTTGTCATTATGATTTAAAAAGAGTAAACACAGTTGTTTGACAATAAATGGCTTCACCCAACCACTAACCATGAGTGAAAGAAAAGTTTGTGAGTTATCATTCATATTCTCTGACAAATGGCCAGAAAATCACAAATTCTGCTAGGGTATGTAAACTTATGAGCACAACTGTATATCACGGGCATTGTGGTATGTGGTATAATGTCTCAGGGGCATTGCAGTGTGTGACATAATGTATCACGGACATTGCGGTGTGTGTCATAATGTGTCACAGGCAATGTATGTGCTATAATGTATCAGGGGCATTGCGGTGTGTGGCATAGGGTATAACGGGCATTGCGGTATGTGTCACAGGCATTACGGTGTGTGGTATACTATATCACGGGCATTGTGGTATGTGGCATAATGTATCACGGACATTACAGTGTGTGGCATAATGCATCACGGACATTGCGGTGTGTGTCATAATGTGTCACAGGCAATGTATGTGCTATAATGTATCAGGGGCATTGCAGTATGTGTCACAGGCATTACGGTCTGTGGTATACTATATCACGGGCATTGTGGTAAGTGGCATAATGTGTCACAGGCAATGTATGTGCTATAATGTATCAGGGGCATTGCAGTATGTGTCATAATGTGTCAGGCATTACTGTGTGTTGTATACTATATCACAGGCATTGTGGTATGTGGTATAATGTCTCAGGGTCGTTGCGGTGTGTGTCATAATGTGTAACAGACATTGTATGTGCTATAATGTATCAGGGGCATTGCAGTGTGTAGCATAATGTATAACGGGCATTGCGATTCCTGTCGTCATGTGTCACAGGCATTACGGTGTGTGGCATAATGTGTTGGGGGCATTATGGTGTGTGGCATATTGTGTCATGGGCATTATTGTGTGTGGCATAATGTGTAAGGGCCATTGCAGTATGTGGCATAATGTATACTGGGCATTACTTTAAGGAGGAAAAATGACAAATAATGTAAGGGGCATGAATCAGGATTATTTTTTTTCCTGTGGTGGCCAACGTCTGGGCGTGCAGGTTGCTAAACTGGTATAAGGTAGTCTTTTCCTGCAATGCCACGCCCCTTTATGCAAGGCCCACCCCTTTTTTTGCGAAGTGCGCCTTCGGCGCACGCAGATTCATCTCTTTGCTAGTGGCAATTATGGGGGAGGGCAACAGAGAATGTTTTGGCTTGGGGGAGAAAAATTTCTAGTTACGCCACTGCATCAGCTGTATATTATCAGGCAGTGAGTATACATATAACAGCACCAGAATGGTTTATACCATTTGTCAGTGTTTGGGAACACCTGAGCAGACCATAGGCTGCAGTAACAGGAGCGCCAGTTGTATTAGATATATTTTGTGTTTAGGAATTAATGGGTGATTGTCCGACCTGTCTAGCCGCAGCTGGCAGGTTGTCCTCAGGATGTCTGCAGCCCCCTCATTCTTCAGCTGCTTGCACAGAATGGTGGTAGCGATGAAACATCCGGTTCTCCCAATTCCTGCACTGCAAGGCAGAGTATATCAACAGGTACAGTATTACCACAGGTGACTGGCACAGAGTACATCCACAGCTATCACACAGGTGACTGGCACAGAGTACATCCACAGCTATCACACAGGTGACTGGCACAGAGTACATCCGCAGCTATCACACAGGTGACTGGCACAGAGTACATCCACAGCTATCACACAGGTGACTGGCACAGAGTACATCCGCAGCTATCACACAGGTGACTGGCACAGAGTATATCCACAGCTATCACACAGGTGACTGGCACAGAGTATATCCGCAGCTATCACACAGGTGACTGGCACAGAGTATATCCACAGCTATCACACAGGTGACTGGCACAGAGTACATCCACAGCTATTACACAGGTGACTGGCACAGAGTACATCCACAGCTATCACACAGGTGACTGGCACAGAGTATATCCACAGCTATCACACAGGTGACTGGCACAGAGTATATCCACAGCTATCACACAGGTGACTGGCACAGAGTACATCCACAGCTATCACACAGGTGACTGGCACAGAGTACATCCACAGCTATCGCACAGGTGACTGGCACAGAGTACATCCACAGCTATCACACAGGTGACTGGCACAGAGTACATCAACAGCTATCACACAGGTGACTGGCACAGAGTATATCCACAACTATCACACAGGTGACTGGCACAGAGTATATCCACAGGTATCACACAGGTGACTGGCACAGAGTACATCCACAGCTATCACACAGGTGACTGGCACAGAGTATATCCACAACTATCACACAGGTGACTGGCACAGAGTATATCCACAGGTATCACACAGGTGACTGGCACAGAGTACATCCACAGCTATCACACAGGTGACTGGCACAGAGTATATCCACAACTATCACACAGGTGACTGGCACAGAGTATATCCACAGGTATCACACAGGTGACTGGCACAGAGTATATCCACAGGTATCACACAGGTGACTGGCACAGAGTACATCCGCAGCTATCACACAGGTGACTGGCACAGAGTACATCCACAGCTATCATACAGGTGACTGGCACAGAGTACATCCACAGCTATCACACAGGTGACTGGCACAGAGTACATCCACAGCTATCACACAGGTGACTGGCACAGAGTACATCCACAGCTATCACACAGGTGACTGGCACAGAGTACATCCACAGCTATCATACAGGTGACTGGCACAGAGTACATCCACAGCTATCACACAGGTGACTGGCACAGAGTACATCCACAGCTATCACACAGGTGACTGGCACAGAGTACATCCACAGCTATCACACAGGTGACTGGCACGGAGTACATCCACAGCTATCACACAGGTGACTGGCACAGAGTATATCCACAGCTATCACACAGGTGACTGGCACAGAGTATATCCACAGCTATCACACAGGTGACTGGTACAGAGTACATCCGCAGCTATCACACAGGTGACTGGCACAGAGTACATCCGCAGTTATCACACAGGTGACTGGCACAGAGTATATCCGCAGCTATCACACAGGTGACTGGCACAGAGTACATCCACAGCTATCACACAGGTGACTGGCACAGAGTATATCCACAGCTATCACACAGGTGACTGGCACAGAGTACATCCACAGCTATCACACAGGTGACTGGCACAGAGTACATCCACAGCTATCATACAGGTGACTGGCACAGAGTACATCCACAGCTATCACACAGGTGACTGGCACAGAGTATATCCACAGCTATCACACAGGTGACTGGCACAGAGTACATCCACAGCTATCATACAGGTGACTGGCACAGAGTACATCCACAGCTATCACACAGGTGACTGGCACAGAGTATATCCACAGCTATCACACAGGTGACTGGCACAGAGTACATCCGCAGCTATCACACAGGTGACTGGCACAGAGTACATACGCAGCTATCACACAGGTGACTGGCACAGAGTACATCCACAGCTATCACACAGGTGACTGGCACAGAGTACATCAACAGCTATCACACAGGTGACTGGCACAGAGTATATCCACAGCTATCACACAGGTGACTGGCACAGAGTATATCCACAGGTATCACACAGGTGACTGGCACAGAGTACATCCACAGCTATCACACAGGTGACTGGCACAGAGTATATCCACAGCTATCACACAGGTGACTGGCACAGAGTATATCCACAGCTATCACACAGGTGACTGGCACAGAGTATATCCACAGCTATCACACAGGTGACTGGCACAGAGTATATCCACAGGTATCACACAGGTGACTGGCACAGAGTACATCCACAGCTATCACACAGGTGACTGGCACAGAGTATATCCACAGCTATCACACAGGTGACTGGCACAGAGTACATCCACAGCTATCACACAGGTGACTGGCACAGAGTATATCCACAGCTATCACACAGGTGACTGGCACAGAGTACATCCACAGCTATCACACAGGTGACTGGCACAGAGTATATCCGCAGCTATCACACAGGTGACTGGCACAGAGTACATCCGCAGCTATCACACAGGTGACTGGCACAGAGTACATCCGCAGCTATCACACAGGTGACTGGCACAGAGTACATCCACAGCTATCACACAGGTGACTGGCACAGAGTATATCCACAGCTATCACACAGGTGACTGGCACAGAGTACATCCACAGCTATCACACAGGTGACTGGTACAGAGCATATCCGCAGCTATCACACAGGTGACTGGCACAGAGTATATCCGCAGCTATCACACAGGTGACTGGCACAGAGTATATCCGCAGCTATCACACAGGTGACTGGCACAGAGTACATCCACAGCTATCACACAGGTGACTGGCACAGAGTATATCCACAGGTATCACACAGGTGACTGGCACAGAGTATATCCACAGCTATCACACAGGTGACTGGCACAGAGTACATCCGCAGCTATCACACAGGTGACTGGCACAGAGTATATCCGCAGCTATCACACAGGTGACTGGCACAGACTACATCCGCAGCTGTCACACAGGTGACTGGCACAGAGTATATCCACAGCTATCACACAGGTGACTGGCACAGAGTACATCCGCAGCTATCACACAGGTGACTGGCACAGAGTATATCCACAGGTATCACACAGGTGACTGGCACAGAGTACATCCGCAGCTATCACACAGGTGACTGGCACAGAGTATATCCACAGGTATCACACAGGTGACTGGCACAGAGTACATCCACAGCTATCACACAGGTGACTGGCACAGACTACATCCGCAGCTGTCACACAGGTGACTGGCACAGAGTATATCCACAGCTATCACACAGGTGACTGGCACAGAGTACATCCACAGCTATCACACAGGTGACTGGCACAGACTACATCCGCAGCTGTCACACAGGTGACTGGCACAGAGTATATCCACAGCTATCACACAGGTGACTGGCACAGAGTACATCCACAGCTATCACACAGGTGACTGGCACAGAGTATATCCACAGCTATCATACAGGTGACTGGCACAGAGTACATCCACAGCTATCACACAGGTGACTGGCACAGAGTATATCCACAGCTATCACACAGGTGACTGGCACAGAGTACATCCACAGCTATCACACAGGTGACTGGCACAGAGTACATCCACAGCTATTACACAGGTGACTGGCACAGAGTACATCCGCAGCTATCACACAGGTGACTGGCACAGAGTACATCCGCAGCTATCACACAGGTGACTGGCACAGAGCATATCCGCAGCTATCACACAGGCGACTGGCACAGAGTATATCCACAGGTATCACACAGGTGACTGGCACAGAGTATATCCACAGCTATCACACAGGTGACTGGCACAGAGTACATCCACAGCTATCACACAGGTGACTGGCACAGAGTACATCCACAGCTATCACACAGGTGACTGGCACAGAGCATATCCGCAGCTATCACACAGGCGACTGGCACAGAGTATATCCACAGCTATCACACAGGTGACTGGCACAGAGTACATCCACAGCTATCACACAGGTGACTGGCACAGAGTACATCCGCAGCTATCACACAGGTGACTGGCACAGAGCATATCCGCAGCTATCACACAGGCGACTGGCACAGAGTATATCCACAGCTATCACACAGGTGACTGGCACAGAGTATATCCACAGCTATCACACAGGTGACTGGTACAGAGTACATCCACAGGTATCACACAGGTGACTGGCACAGAGTATATCCACAGCTATCACACAGGTGACTGGCACAGAGTATATCCACAGCTATCACACAGGTGACTGGTACAGAGTACATCCACAGCTATCACACAGGTGACTGGCACAGAGTACATCCACAGCTATCACACAGGTGACTGGCACAGAGCATATCCGCAGCTATCACACAGGCGACTGGCACAGAGTATATCCACAGCTATCACACAGGTGACTGGCACAGAGCATATCCGCAGCTATCACACAGGTGACTGGCACAGAGTACATCCACAGCTATCACACAGGTGACTGGCACAGAGTACATCCACAGCTATCACACAGGTGACTGGCACAGAGCATATCCGCAGCTATCACACAGGCGACTGGCACAGAGTACATCCACAGCTATCACACAGGTGACTGGCACAGAGTATATCCACAGGTATCACACAGGTGACTGGCACAGAGTATATCCACAGCTATCACACAGGTGACTGGCACAGAGTATATCCACAGGTATCACACAGGTGACTGGCACAGAGTACATCCGCAGCTATCACACAGGTGACTGGCACAGAGTATATCCACAGGTATCACACAGGTGACTGGCACAGAGTACATCCACAGCTATAACACAGGTGACTGGCACAGAGTACGTCCACAGCTATCACACAGGTGACTGGCACAGAGTATATCCACAGCTATCACACAGGTGACTGGCACAGAGTACATCCACAGCTATCACACAGGTGACTGGCACAGAGTACATCCGCAGCTATCACACAGGTGACTGGCACAGAGTATATCCACAGCTATCACACAGGTGACTGGCACAGAGTACATCCACAGCTATAACACAGGTGACTGGCACAGAGTACATCCACAGCTATCACACAGGTGACTGGCACAGAGTATATCCACAGCTATCACACAGGTGACTGGCACAGAGTACATCCACAGCTATCACACAGGCGACTGGCACAGAGTACATCCGCAGTTATCACACAGGTGACTGGCACAGAGTATATCCACAGGTATCACACAGGTGACTGGCACAGAGTACATCCACAGCTATCACACAGGTGACTGGCACAGAGTACATCCGCAGCTATCACACAGGTGACTGGCACAGAGTACATCCACAGGTATCACACAGGCGACTGGCACAGAGTATATCCGCAGTTATCACACAGGTGACTGGCACAGAGTACATCCACAGCTATCACACAGGTGACTGGCACAGAGTACATCCACAGCTATCACACAGGTGACTGGCACAGAGTATATCCACAGCTATCACACAGGTGACTGGCACAGAGTATATCCACAGCTATCATACAGGTGACTGGCACAGAGTATATCCACAGCTATCACACAGGTGACTGGCACAGAGTATATCCACAGCTATCACACAGGTGACTGGCACAGAGTATATCCACAGCTATCACACAGGTGACTGGCACAGCGTATATCCGCAGCTATCACACAGGTGACTGGCACAGAGTATATCCACAGCTATCACACAGGTGACTGGCACAGAGTACATCCGCAGCTATCACACAGGTGACTGGCACAGAGTATATCCACAGCTATCACACAGGTGACTGGCACAGAGTACATCCACAGGTATCACACAGGTGACTGGCACAGAGTATATCCACAGCTATCACACAGGTGACTGGCACAGAGTACATCCACAGCTATCACACAGGTGACTGGCACAGAGTATATCCACAGCTATCACACAGGTGACTGGCACAGAGTACATCCGCAGCTATCACACAGGTGACTGGCACAGAGTACATCCACAGCTATCACACAGGTGACTGGCACAGAGCATATCCGCAGCTATCACACAGGTGACTGGCACAGAGTATATCCACAGGTATCACACAGGTGACTGGCACAGAGTATATCCACAGCTATCACACAGGTGACTGGCACAGAGTACATCCACAGCTATAACACAGGTGACTGGCACAGAGTACATCCACAGCTATCACACAGGTGACTGGCACAGAGTATATCCACAGCTATCACACAGGTGACTGGCACAGAGTACATCCACAGCTATCACACAGGTGACTGGCACAGAGTACATCCGCAGCTATCACACAGGTGACTGGCACAGAGTATATCCACAGCTATCACACAGGTGACTGGCACAGAGTACATCCACAGCTATAACACAGGTGACTGGCACAGAGTACATCCACAGCTATCACACAGGTGACTGGCACAGAGTATATCCACAGCTATCACACAGGTGACTGGCACAGAGTACATCCACAGCTATCACACAGGCGACTGGCACAGAGTACATCCGCAGTTATCACACAGGTGACTGGCACAGAGTATATCCACAGGTATCACACAGGTGACTGGCACAGAGTACATCCACAGCTATCACACAGGTGACTGGCACAGAGTACATCCGCAGCTATCACACAGGTGACTGGCACAGAGTACATCCACAGGTATCACACAGGCGACTGGCACAGAGTATATCCGCAGTTATCACACAGGTGACTGGCACAGAGTACATCCACAGCTATCACACAGGTGACTGGCACAGAGTACATCCACAGCTATCACACAGGTGACTGGCACAGAGTATATCCACAGCTATCACACAGGTGACTGGCACAGAGTATATCCACAGCTATCATACAGGTGACTGGCACAGAGTATATCCACAGCTATCACACAGGTGACTGGCACAGAGTATATCCACAGCTATCACACAGGTGACTGGCACAGAGTATATCCACAGCTATCACACAGGTGACTGGCACAGCGTATATCCGCAGCTATCACACAGGTGACTGGCACAGAGTATATCCACAGCTATCACACAGGTGACTGGCACAGAGTACATCCGCAGCTATCACACAGGTGACTGGCACAGAGTATATCCACAGCTATCACACAGGTGACTGGCACAGAGTACATCCACAGGTATCACACAGGTGACTGGCACAGAGTATATCCACAGCTATCACACAGGTGACTGGCACAGAGTATATCCACAGCTATCACACAGGTGACTGGCACAGAGTACATCCACAGCTATCACACAGGTGACTGGCACAGAGTATATCCACAGCTATCACACAGGTGACTGGCACAGAGTACATCCACAGCTATCACACAGGTGACTGGCACAGAGTATATCCGCAGCTATCACACAGGTGACTGGCACAGAGTATATCCACAGCTATCACACAGGTGACTGGCACAGAGTACATCCACAGCTATCATACAGGTGACTGGCACAGAGTACATCAACAGCTATCACACAGGTGACTGGCACAGAGTATATCCGCAGCTATCACACAGGTGACTGGCACAGAGTATATCCACAGCTATCACACAGGTGACTGGCACAGAGTACATCCACAGCTATCATACAGGTGACTGGCACAGAGTACATCAACAGCTATCACACAGGTGACTGGCACAGAGTACATCCACAGCTATCACACAGGTGACTGGCACAGAGTACATCCACAGCTATCATACAGGTGACTGGCACAGAGTACATCCACAGCTATCATACAGGTGACTGGCACAGAGTACATCAACAGCTATCACACAGGTGACTGGCACAGAGTACATCTGCAGCTATCACACAGGTGAGTGGAGGTGCATGTATGGCGGTACTGTCCATTTAGAATCTGGCAGCTGGTACACTGTACCACCTGCCTACTTAGCACCCACTAAGTTATATAACCGGAGCGGATAGGGGAGGATAAATATAACACAATACAATATATACAATGTTTCATGAATTATGTCTAAGACTGTCGAAATAACAATATGTTCCCCCCTCCATATATATTTCTTAGGGATATGATTATTACTCCTTCTTCATATTATCCCCTATATGTGGATAAATGAGATACACTTATGTATATGGCGGGTCATTCCGAGTTGTTCGCTCGCTAGCTGCTTTTAGCAGCATTGCACACGCTAGGCCGCCGCCCTCTGGGAGTGAATCTTAGCTTAGCAGAATAGCGAACGAAAGATTAGCAGAATTGCGAATAGCAGTTTCTGAGTAGCTCCAGACTTACTCACAGATTGCGATCAGCTCAGGTCGTTTCGTTCCTGGTTTGACGTCACAAACACGCCCTGCGTTCGGCCAGCCACTCCCCCGTTTCTCACGCGTTTTATCCTGACACGCCTGCGTTTTTCCGCACACTCCCAGAAAACGGCCAGTTTCCGCCCAGAAACACCCACTTCCTGTCAATCACACTCCGATCACTACAACTATGAAAATTCTTCGTTCGGACGTGAGTAAATCTACTAAGTTTTGTGTTAAAATACTTAGCACATGCGCACTGCGTACCATGCGCATGCGCATTTTAGCCTTAATCGCGCCGTTGAGAAAATCGGCAACGAGCGATCAACTCGGAATGACCCCCATGGTTATTATTTTTAATTGTTTCTTCCCTCTCTTTATATAACGTCACTCTGTTTATGTGTCACAATATGTATACAATATAGAGACACATTGATATCATCCAACAAAGCTACAAAGTGTATACATCTGATGCTCCTCTTAATTGTGAGGTGGTTGCCATGGAGATGTGACGCCACTTGAATCTAGCATCAACCACGCGCCGAGGTCCATCAGACCCTGGGAGGAAATGCGTCACAGTGCACAAACCCGAAAGTGTAATGGCACCCGGCGTCACATCTCCATGGCAACCACCTCACAATTAAGAGGAGCATCAGATGTATACACTTTGTAGCTTTGTTGGATGATATCAATGTGTCTCTATATTGTATACATATTGTGACGGTTGATGCTAGATTCAAGTGGCCTAAGGGACCTTTTATGTCAGGGGGAGGAGCCACAACTCAAGGGGGAGGAGCTAGGACAGCGGGAAAGTTCCTCTACTATCCACGCCACCAACTATTACCTTTAGTAAACAGGTGGTGAGCGTACTTTTTGGGTACCCTGTTCGGCCATAGCTCCTCCCCCTGGTGACGTGTCTCCTCTCCTAGTGACGTCAGAAGGTCCCTTCTCCCACTCCGATTTAGAACCAACCCTCGGCGCGCACCTCTTTTGGCGAACATCACACACAGAGGAAGTGCTCAGTTTTTCCCCCTGTTTTGACATGGTGCTGCGTGGCGATGGCGGCTGGTGCTGCGGGACTCCGGGTTCGTGTGCTGCATAACAGGCCGCGATCGGAGTCCGCTGCTCCCGGCGTCTGTTACCATGGCAGCAACAACCAGACGAATCATGATCAATATCACGTGAATGTATATATAATTTTAATATGAAATGCTGTTCTGAGAATGGTCACCAGTAAATATAAATCAACATATATATAAGGAGGAAGCTATATAAGGATATTATATTAATAAACGTTGGATGAATACAAAAAACTACACCATAAAGGGTTACTATCTTGCCTCAGGACCGGTCACATGACCAATACTAACCAATTGGAAGATTTCCTTTTTAAAAAAACTCTGACTGGTTTCCAGCATCATGTGACCGGCTGCAATAAGTAAAAATTGGATGTAGTATGGTATGCCGGCGGTCGGGCTCCCGGCGACCAGCATACCGGCGCCGGGAGCCCGACCGCTGGCATACCGACAATGTGGCGAGCGCAAATGAGCCCCTTGTGGGCTCGCTGCGCTTGCCACGCTATTTTATTCTCCCTCCAGGGGGGTCGTGGACCCCCACGAGGGAGAATAAGTGTCAGTATGCCGGCTGTCGGGATTCCAGCGCCAGTATACTGTGCGCCGGGATCCCGACAGCCGGCATACTGAAGACCACCCGTAAAGGATGTAATCATCTGTGTAAATCTCGATGTATAGATAATATATACACTGTGCCTCCTATATTGATTCATGTGATTTTGCTAGACGGTTTTTCTAAATAACATGCACTGGTATACAGGTGCATGCAATCATATCATTACCTGATAGGTATTTAAAGCAGGTCCAGGAACACCACTCTCATATGCTCCTGAGGAAGCTGGGGGACAATAACCCAGTGAAACGCCCTGAGCCATAAGGACTTTGCTTGGGTTACTTACATTGCAGACTCCTTCACCACCTATTGGATATCTATGGACATTTAAACCCTCCAGCGGAAAGCACCTGACATCTGTACTATCAAAGGACACCCCTAGAGCGCCTCCATCTATGGGAGATTCACTGTGTGCTTAGAAATATTTGGAGACTGCATCCTATTGAGCTAAGCCAGCTCTTCTAAGTACATACAGGTGGAATCCGGAGAAAGTCCTAAATCTGTATGGTGACTATTTATGGAGTCAGATATGCAATGTATCATGATATTATGAATTTCTGATCATTCTTTTTAATACTACATTTTAAATATTAAATTCTTTTTAAATGTTCATAACCGTCTAGCACCATCATATTTTTAAACTAATCCGATATTAATTTCAAGCGCCGGTTCCATATATTTCACCAGTCACAGTGTCCCCCCATTCTCTAGACTAGTGTTCCCCACTCCCACAACCATCTCACTGCCCCCTTCCCATTCAACACAGTGCCCACCTATATATCACCCACTGCCTCTACCTGTAACTCTTTCCCTCTCACCCTCTACCTTTTACCCTCTACCTGGTGTCAGCCACTGCCTGTCACCGTCTTCCTGGTGTCACCTATTGCCTCTTCCTGGCATCACTGCTGCTTCCCGTCACACTCTCCCTGTCACTCGCTGCCTCTCCCCGTCACACTCCCCCTGTCATTTACTGCCTTTCCTTGTCACACTCTCCCTGTCACTCACTGCCTCTCCCTGTCATACTCTCCCTGTCAATCACTGCCTCTCCCTGTCACACTCTCCCTGTCAATCACTGCCTCTCCCTGTCACTCACTGCCTCTCCCTATCACTCACTGCCTCTCCCCGTCACACTCTCCCCGTCACTCACTGCCTCTCCCCGTCACTCACTGCCTCTCCCCGTCACACTCTCCCTGTCACTCACTGACTCTCCCCGTCACACTCTCCCCGTCACTCACTGCCTCTCCCTATCACACTCCCCGTAACTCACTGCCTCTCCCCGTCACTCACTGCTTCTCCTTGTCACTCTCTCCCCGTCACTCACTGCCTCTCCCCGTCACTCTCTCCCCGTCACTCACTGCCTCTCCCCGTCACTCTCTCCCCATCACTCATTGCCTCTCCCCGTCACTCTCTCCCCGTCACTCACTGCCTCTCCCCGTAACTCACTGCCTCTCCCCATAACTCTCTCCCCATCACTCACTGCCTCCCCCGTCACTCTCTCCCCATCACTCACTGCCTCTTCCCGTCACTCTCTCCCCGTCCCTCTCTGCCTCTCCCTGTCCCTCTCTGCCTCTCGCCATCACTCTCTGCCAATCCCTGTCACTCTTTCCCTCTCCCCGTCACTCTCTCCCCGTCACTCACTGACTCTCCCCGTCACTCTCTCCCTCTCCCCACCACTCTCTGCCTCTCCCCGTCACTCTCTCCCCGTCACTCTCTGCCTCTCCCCGTCACCCTCTCCCCATCACTCTCTCCCTCTCCCCGTCACTCTCTCCCCATCACTCACTGCCTCTCCCCGCCACTCACTGCCTCTCCCCGTCACTCTCTCCCCGCCACTCACTGCCTCTCCCCGTCACTCACTGCCTCTCCCCGTCACTCTCTCCCCGTCACTCACTGCCTCTCCCCGTCACTCTCTGCCTCTCCCCATCATTCTCTGCCTCTCCCCTTCACTCTCTCCCTCTCCCCATCACCATCTCCCCGTCACCCTCACTCTCTCCTTCTCCCCGTCACTCTCTCCTTCTCCCCATCACTCTCTCCTTCTCCCTGTCACTCTCTCCCCGTCACTCTCTGCCTCTCCCCGTCATTCTCTCCCTCTCCCCGTCACTCTCTCCCTCTCCCCGTCACTCTCTCCCCGTCACTCTCTCCCTCTCCCCGTAACCCTCTCCCAGTCTCCCTCTCCCCGTCTCCCCGTCACTCTCTCCCCGTCACTCACTGCCTCTCCCTGTCACTCTCTCCCCGTCACTCTCTCCCTCTGCCTGTCACTCTCTCCCCATCACTCTCTCCCTCTCCCCGTCACTCTCTCCCCGTCACTCACTGCCTCTCCCTGTCACTCTCTCCCCGTCACTTTCTGCCTCTACCCGTCACTCTCTCCCTCTCACCGTCCCTCTCTCCCTCTCCCCGTCATTCTCTCCCCGTCACTCTCTGCCTCTCCCCGTCACTCTCTGCCTCTCCCTGTCACTCTCTCCCCGTCACTCTCTGCCTCTCCCCGTCACTCTCCCTCTCCCCGTCACCCTCTCTCCCTCTCCCAGTCACCCTCTCTCCCTCCTCAGCCTCTGCCTCACCCTCTGCATCACAATCTCTCTCCTGTCACTATTTGCCTCTCCAAGGCATCACCCTCTTCCTGTCACCCACTGCCTCTCCCCATCACCCACTGCCTCTCCCCATCACTCCCTCTTTGTCCCTTATGGCCTCTCTCTGTCACCCAATGCCTCTCCCCTTAACCCTTTCCTGTCACCTACTGCCTCTCCGTCTCCCACAATCTCTCCTGTCACCCTCTCCCTGTCACCCACTGCTGCTTCCCGTCATCCTCTACATCACCCACTGCCTCTCCCTGGCGTGACCCACTGCCTCTCCAACAAAATTATGGTTCGTGGATATGGCATTCCCTTTGAAGCCACACCACTTGTTGCGAGGCCACACCTACTTACCCAGGAGCATATGGCAAAAAAAGCCCCCCCCCCCCTTTCTCCTGTCATGGTTCCCCCCCACCCTGTCATTTTATTCTGGATCCACCCCTGTCCACAGCTATCAT